>NC_080754.1:52311690-52616168 GCF_020826845.1 Diceros bicornis minor
TTTTACGCCTTTAAAATGATCCCTGTTCTTGGTGAGGGATTGGCAGTTATCACATGGAAAACTGGCTCCCAACCTCAAACTCTGCTTTTTTTTTTTAGTGAGCAAGACTAGCCCTGAATTAACATCCGTTGCCAATCGTCCTCTTTTTGCTGAGGAAGATTGGTCCTGGGCCAACATCCGTGCCCATCTTCCTCTACTTTATATGTGGGACGCCTGCCACAGCATGGCTGGATAAGCGGTGCATATGTCCGTGCCCAGGATCCAAACCTGTGAACTCCGGGCCACTGAAGCGGAGCGCATGAACTTAACCACTACACCATGGGGCCAGCCCCCTCAAACCCTGCTTTCAATGCCAGGGTTTCACATAATAAAATTTTTAGTATTAGGGAAAAGCAGTTACTTTACATCTAATCATAAATATATATGATTGTGACAATATAAGTTATATATTATCGATCAAAATTAAGCTATTGAAATAAAACTGTCCCATCCACCCAAGGTCGTATATTACCATTCTGTTGACATTCCATCTTCAAGAAATTTTCTGTGGTAGGTTATAAGTACAGACTGACATCTATATGAAAAATCCATATGTTGAAAAAAGAAAACTGATAGGGATCTTGGGTAAGTGGCTTTTTCTAGCATGAAAGATTAGGTTGGACTTCAGGAATCAACGATTACAGGATACCAAAAGGAGTGGAGTTTTTTTATTTTGTTTTTTTTTCTTTCCAGACTGATTGCAGACAGTTGTCTTTCTGGTGTGATTGTTTTCATATTATTCATGATGTAGATCTTTCCACAAGGTCCAGTTAAACCACCCCCTTCCATAAGCCACCACAAAAGAGATTCATCCCATGAATGAGAGGAGGCTCTTGGTGACTAAATGAATGGTTTGACATGTTCATCAGCATTCTCAAACCTGGCCCACTTCCATCTCAGTTACCAGCCCAGTCTGGCATGTTGAGTTGTGGTCATAGAGAAAAGGGAGGAGAGACACAAGAATGTCCTCTGTCTCTGCAAACCTTCCTGTAGATTCAATTAATTTTTTTTTTTTTTTGGATTTCTCCTTCCTCCTCTTTTGCTATGTCTATAATTGACTTTCTTTTCTTTTACCTAAAACCAATAGTTTCTTGGTGTCCAAACGCGTTGTTTCCCTCACCTAACATGTAGGACAATAGAAAGGTAGTGACTGCTCAGTGTTCTCAAGATTGTGTTGGTGAATTTCCAGCTTTAAAACATTTGGGGAGAATGGTCTCTCTTTTCTCTTTTTTCAGTGGCCAGAAACCTTGTATATGTTTTCCTGTGTTTTTGGCCAGCCCGTGGATTAGGATGAAGAGTAGATAGATCAGCAACTTGCAGATGAGCTGGTCATTCTGGTCACCGGGGAAGTTTTTAGTATACAAATTCTTGAGTCCACTTCCAGACAGTCTTATTCATAAAGTCTAGGGTAGAAATCAGGGTTCTGTCTTAAAAAGCTTTCAAGATTATTCTGATTTGAAACCACTCATTTTGAAAACCAGTAGACTGTCGGACCCTAATGAACTCTTCCCTATGTTTCAGCACTGAGTTTTAAATCTTTGACAGTTGGCATGGTATCTGGGTGGTGTCTCTATATATTGATAGCTACCAGATAGTCACAAAGTAGTGGCCCAGTAAATATTTTGACTGATGCACTAGAAAATGTGACATATTTTTCTCACCGTAATAGTAGTCCTTATTATTAACCTTGCCCATGAAATTTTTGTTGGTTGCAAAGAAAGGAGTATATAAATTGAGCAATTTAATAAAATAAACATTGAGGCTTATATTATTATTATTTTCTTACACAATGTTATGAGCACCATTGAGTGATCTAATCTCTCGAATGTGCAGAAAAAAACTGTTACAACCCTTCCACATGCAGTCATGGCGGGATTTTGTTGTATTTTTTTCTTCCAGACAGCAGGAAGTCTAGCCCAAGTCTACACAGCTGAGGATCTTAAACTGAAGGTCCCTGACTCATGGACAACAAAACGTGGTTGCTACAACCAAGGGGGCATGAATAAAAGTACATCATGAAAGTAAGAGGTGGAATAGTGAATGGAATAGTCAGGAAAACCACTAAACAGAGTAAATTGTGTAAACGGAAAAGGAATGTTAGTGGAGAAGAAACAGAAAAGAGAAGTGAAAGGGACGCTGAAGTGCTTTGATCACCTAAATGATCATAAAAATGTGACTTCAGGCATTTTGATGAGGAGCTGGGAGGAAGGAAAAAAACAAATTAGAGGCACATACAAAAGGAGAGTGGTTAACCTACAGGACTTGGACACTTGACTGTGGTACTGTGGGCGCTTAGAAATCTAAGAAAGGATAATTATTGCTCAGCTGGGATAGCACTTTCTTCCCTGTTAGATGCCTGGATATTAAGCCCAAAGAACTCGTGACTTTTCTGAGAAGTTTTACTTGGTTTTATCAATGTTCTCCATTATCTGATTAAATGGTACATCTGCTTCCATTTAAATATATTTATTGAAAGCCTGCTAGGTGTAAGTTGGACAGAATGGAAGCCTAGAATTTAAAGCAGGGATCTATCTTACTTCTGAGGCAAACTTAGAGAGAAAAGCTAAAGTAAAAATATAGACGAAGAGGTTAAAAAACTATATTGGACATTTAAAGCCTTGCCTTATTGTAATGAAAAAAAAAATAGCCTAGGCTCATCTTTAGGTATTTGAATATATCAATAAATCTTTAAAATGGGCATTTTCCTCTGGTAGTTAGTTCCCTGATGAAAAAATATATGTGATATTTAGTTTCATTTTGTTGCTGGGTGGTAGAGACGCCAGATTCCTCATAACTTATACTCTAACAAAAGGCTTCTCCAAGGTATTTCTTCCTTTGTGACTTACTGGGCTTACACATCAAACGCTGTGACTCATGACACCTCAGTATTTCCCTTCTCTGACTGGGAATAGAACAAATACGATGTGGATAGAGGGGGCCAGTGTCATAAATAGCACTTTCTTCCCTCCTGCCTCTCCCCTCCCCCTTCTCCACCTGACCTCACAGCCCTGCTTCACGGTAGAGACTGTGACTGTTGAGTTGTGTTTTTCTGGCAGCAGTGAGCTTCAGCAGGAAGAACAGGGTTATTAAAGGAACACATTCATAGCTGTTCGTGAGGACCTCCGATGATCTGATTGTGGTTTCCCTGTCATCAGGAAGCCCCCATTTTTTCCTCTCTCCTGTAAAACTAAATCCAAATCTTTGGACTTCTTCCTAACGGTAAAGTAAGAGCTTCCTAGACTTCAGAGTTTAAATGTGGTCTTATAGAATTTCAGCATTTAAAAAATTTTTTCCCCTGATCTTTCCTTACAACTGAATAGAGGAAGCTGGAATGCGTGTTTTGTGACTTACTGTCTTACCGAAGCCGCATCTTCTAGTTAGAAGGGCTCAGCAATGGCTAGAATATTCCAACTTAAACTCCTTAAAATGAAGTGATTTGACAAGTGATGTAATCACATAAACTTCTACATTGTTGGCACATGTGCTTGGCTCATGATAGTTTTTTGAATTTAAAGGGAAACTTCTCTTTCCTTAGTGCTTTTGGAGAAGAAGATAATTCAGCAATTTGTGTAAGGTTTGACTCTTTTGGAGCTTTAATATCATATCAGTTTCTTGGGAAGGCTCGCTGCTGGGAGGTTACCCTGTGATGACCACACTCCTTGGTCCGGGGTAAATGAGTGCTGTGGGCATTTTCTGTTTTGTTTGACTTGATTGGCCGCCATCTCCCATGGCAGTCTGTGAAGCCAATTAATGGAAAAAGTAAATTATATTAATCTCTTTTCAGCTGTGCAAGAAAAGGAGTCAAAACATAATGGAGAAATTCTTCTAAGTGTGAAAAATTACCCACTTTGTCTATTTCATATTTCTCAAACTTAAAAATTAATGACTTAGAAAAAAATTGTGTGTATCTCTGTGGACACAGAGAGTTTATGAATGCAAAGAGGCATTGCTGGAGAGGGGAAAGGAGGAGGGCTTCTGTGTAGGGGAAGAAAAAGACATGTTTGAGCACTGAAATGTACATTTTTCATACTTTCAAATGATTGGTTTTTCAGAAAGAAAATTATTGTGGAGATAGCTTTTCTAAAAGCAGCTCCATTTAGCTGATGCTAAAATAGGTATGATGGACTAGGGATTTTGATTTTAAGTCACTCAGAGCTGATTTTTCTGGGGTTTGGCAATTCTAGTTTGGGCAATTCTACTTTTGGCTATAAAACCATATCTCAGATTTAGGTTCCTGTGCAACGACTAGAATACCAAGATCTAGTACATAAAAACTCTCTGCTGGACTTCTGCTGACAGCCCACCCAATTGGCCTTCTGGACTTCGTACTGTTTTATACCTTTGTATCTTGCTCATTCTGCTTGTTCTGCTGGGAACACTCTTACCACTTTACCTGGGAATCTTATTCATTCTTTAAGAATTAGCTCAGTCACCATCTCCTCCAGAAAGTCATTCCTGAGGCTCCAGGTTGAGTTGAGTGTCTGTCTTTTAGAATTCTATAGAACTCTATGGTTCCTCCTGTTATAGAATTTGTCTGAAATTATAATGACCTATTCCCATGTCCACCTCCACTGTTAGAATATGAATTCTTCTAAGCAGATCCTTGTTTTGTCCTAGAAGAACTTAACATTCTAACATCCATTAGAGTACCCCAAAATATTTTTTTGAACTCAACCAATTCAGGGATTAAACTGGAATTATGAAGGTCTGAAATCAGATTCCTAGGTGGCAGTCTGCTTAGGAGGCATAGAGCTAGGTGAGGGAGATGGTGGCACTGTTCCCAGTCTAGTGGCTGTCTATTTTTGCATGAAGGAAGATCAGAGTAGTCATTATTTGACAAATTCCTTTCAAGAAATTGCTTCCATATGTCAGAAACGGATACAGCAACAGCTACTACTGTTATGTATTAACAATAATGCCTATAACATTTGATTGCATATCAAGTGTTTTTCACATATTTGTTATGTCATTTGATTCTAACCAAACATTGAGAAACAAAGATTCCTTTTTATTCCGTTTTGCAGGTGAGATAACTGATCCTGGAATGGATTTATTCACTCAATAAAATTTTGAGTGTATACATGAGTTACACCTTAGAGCACAGGAAAGCAAATAAGCGAGATATTGTCCCAGACTACACAGAACTTACATTCTAATGGGAAAGACAGACGTTAAAAAATTAATAACACAATTAATTGTTTAATTACAATCTTGTTTAGTGCTATGGAGAATTAAGTACGCAGTTGTGCACACAATAGAGAGAACAAGGGACAAGTGACCCAGACTCAGGGTGAAGAGTTAGCAAAGATACCTTGAGCAAGTGACACCTATGTTGAGATAAAGGGATGAGGAGGAGTTAGCTGGTGAAAGGAAAGAGGAACCAGTGTGTGGCAAGGAGCCTTGGGCCTTTGAGCAGCTAGAAGGAGAAGTGTAAAGAGCCCTGGGCCAGTGCGGGGAGACAGAGCAAGTGCTTGGGGAAGTCCATGCCTTCTGGCAGTCCTTAGGGATATGTAGATGCAAAAAATCCAGGGATTTGGGTAATAAGAAGCACATGAAGGCTGTTGGGTTTGTCCTTTCCTACAATTTCAAGCAATGGCTTTGAGGGAAAATGACTTGAAATAGAAAGAGGAGAAGTGAGTTGGCCAGAAAAAGCAACCTCAGAGTCTGAGATAATGTAAAGCATCAAACATTTTCAGATCTCAGATGCCTTAACACATTTAAAGATGTTGATTTACATCCCTACTCCGTGGTTGTTAAAGCTGACCCTGAGCTGGGCCATCTGAATTTTCTTCCTCATTGAGTTTCTTTGTGGGGTGTTTACTCCAAGTTCTCCCATGTCTGATTGTAGCCAGCATAAAACTGTGAACATTTCCAGCCTCATTTTAACTAAATTAACTAGACTTACAACCTCAGTGTCAGCGAACAATGAAAGCTTACCACCGAACATATGAAACGAAAATGAAATTAGCCAGCAGTGGGAAACTACAAACAGCTGAGGCATTCAATTGTTAGCCATTTGAAGGATTAACTTCTAAATCATGTAGAGCTCCCTCGGTAGTTTAGCTAGTTGGGCACTCAAGGGTATATAAAAACACACTTGAAAGTAGAAATGTATTTCTTCACCTATAAAATAGAGATTTACTGGCAGGTTGTGATATTATTAATACTGGATTTCCTTGCGTTGGCCCATGAACTTAATCATATTTTCTTTTGCTTTCCCCACTTGCAGCCTTTGCATTGCGTTCCAAAACAGATAGCATAGAATCAATTATGTCCCAAGTCAAATAGGACATCACTGTCTTGGACGGCTGCTGCAGAATTATCTAAAAATCCCTGCTTATTTCTCTGGAATTCTGCTCTTGCCCTGTGCTATTGTTTTGTGCACTCCAGATTTACACAGCTCATTGAATATTCAGCCAGGCTTAAAGATTTTATTTGATGGTTATTTCAATAATAATTATGGAGGCTGCCAAACTCTCCTTGCCCTGTTAAAAAACAAACAAAAAATAAACCCGCCGTCATAACAACAATAAAATCACTACAGTGAGATGTTTTCATGATACCTTAAAACTCAGTTTGGTGTTTCTTGAAGGATTGGTAGAGCTATTCAGAACTTATAGCCAGGGAAACTCAGTTAATGGTCATTACTACCAATTATTTTTATACATTTTAACAGCATCTATTAAGAACCCACAAACTTTTCCTAAAATAATGTTGTCAACTTGGATTTTAATATTTCATTAAAACAAGACCACCAGTTCACCTATGTAAGTGTTTATTCAATTGGGGGCTGATTGAATAATTAGGATTGATGAATTTTATGTGTTTTTCTTTTTTAAACCAAGGTTAGAAGGCAGCTGGCAGAGACTTTTGTGAGCCTTTTATATGTTTCCCATTATCCAAGTCTCTTCTGTATATATCTATAACTTTCCCCAAATCAATTTCAGGAAAGATTCACAAACTGGCATGCCTTTTTTTTTCCCTTTATTTAACAGGGCTGAAGTAAAATGCAAAAAAAAAAAGTGAATAACCAAGAAAACCCTAAACAAATAAAGTGCAAACACAGAGTGACAAGCACACTCAGACCCTGGATTGGTTATGGATGAGACGACAAGTATATGATGAAATTAATGACCCTCTGTCAACTTTTTAGATCTCACTTTTAAAGAGAATGGACCAAAAATCAATAGCCCCCAAACCACCAGTACTCCAGTGAACCAGTCTTTCATTTATCTTGCTGTTGGCACTCAGATAGAAATGCAGCCAAGCACAGCACAGAGCCTTCACTGGGAGTCATCATCACAGGCAATGTTTGAGAACCCAGTTAAAGGTCAAAGGTGTGCACCAAGGCTTCTTTGAGAAGGACCTGCTTCTAAATACCAATATTGGTATTCACTTTATTCAAGTGGAATCCCATTTGGCATATGCATATCAAGTGTTTGGGTTTTTGGAGGTTACCCGTTAGACTGATGGATTCGGGACCTACCAATAACAATGGATGGCTAGGGATTCTATCCTACTCCTGTTTTATACCTTGATTCTTCAAATGTTACGTCTCAGGTGTTCAGATGGCAGCAAAATACAGCTTAGGATCAAAGTAAGTTGGACACAAGTTTTAAAGAGCAAATTTGTACAGACACGTGGTTTTATACCACGACTGCATCCTGGTTCCTAAATAACGTAGTTTTTGAAGATCTTTTCCTAGAAGAGGATTAGACAGAGTGTAGAGATTATATTCAGAATATTATGAGCTCAAACCCAGAAGATCAAGATAGATGTTATAATTAACTGAAAGAAGAAATCATTTAAAATGCCAGATGAGTTGTAATTGAGCTTGTAATTTTTATGGGTATTCTTAGAAGTAATTACTTATCTCCAAGAACGAATTTCCTAGAGATAAAATTGGCTAGTACATCATGAGGATTTTCCTACAGTGAGAAAGCCATATTAAAATGTGAAAGATAAATAAATCCAAACCAAGTGTTCAATAGCACTGTTAACAGCTGAGGCCAAAGTGAAACGAAATGATGTCATTATGTTAAAATGGATGTCAACACACACAGAAAAAATCAGTGTAAAACGAGAGAGATCACATTTTGATGATAATCTAAGACAAGAAAAGTGCTGGCCATTTGTCTGGCATTGTCCAAATGGAATCTAATCAATGATTGTCTTTAAGCTTTTTATTTTATTTATATAACAAACATTTATAGAGAGCTTACTGTGTAGCCACTGTTCTGAGCACTTTTTACATACTGATTCATTTAATCTTCATAACAATACTAGGAAATACATATTATTATTATCCTAGTTTTACAGATGTGGAAACTAAGGCACAGAGAGTTAACTAACTTGTCCAAGGGCATACGGCTAACTAGTGGCAGAGCAGGGATTAAAACCTAGGCAGTCTGGCCCCAGAATTCAAACCCTTAATCTTTAAACAAGGCTGCCTCAAAAAATGAAAGAACTGAAAACACCAGAGGGAACTTAAATACAGCACAAATAGATAGATGAGAAGAACTTAAACCAGGACATTTGTTAGTAATGTTTTTTTTCCTGCTTCTAAAATGATTCATTACTTTGTCGTAACATTTTGAAAGGGAAAAATTCTTCCACATAAAATGGTGAAATAAGGAAACATTAAAAAAAAATTTAATATCAAATATATTTCATGTTGATATCTGGAGCCTGACTCAGTGACAGCAAGGCAGAAGAATCTGTGAGCACTTCTTAAAAGTTTTACTATTTAATGTGTAATTTAATTTTTTACTGGAAGAAAGAAAGCTTGAATATTTTATTCTCAACATAGACAAAGGTTTGATGATTTTGACCATAACAGTGATATATCTGCTCTTTTTCTCACTTACCTGCAATGGGATAGCTGTGGACAGAGGGAAATTATTGTATGTAAGAAATTGACATAGAAGTGAAGATACCATTTAAGGTGACACATATGGCCACAAAGCCCAATAGATTTAAATGAATAATACACTAATGCCTCAGTTTCCTGGAGAATTTTCCCCACTCTTCCTCACCTAATATCCTTCTAACTTGCTGCTTCTAATCTAGTGAGAATTAGAAAAAGCAGAGAGAACAAGGGTAAATAAAAGTAATAAACAATGAATGAGGGCCCAAAGTGCTGTCAGATCATGAGAGAATGTGAAACCTACACTGGCGAGACATCCTTATGGACAACTGTGATCAATTTGGCATACTGGCTTGAGATTTTCTTTTGTTTCAAATCCAACAAAGAATATCATTGTTATGAAGACTATTGTAAAGATGTGCTTTACAGTTAAGTGAATATGTCAAATGCAAATATATTTTTACACTCCAAAATTTAACAGAAAATTGCTTTGAAATGTCTTAAAATTTTTCCAGTGTCTCTATTATTTGTTTTGGAAATGTTAGGGAAACCCCAAATGTAAACCTCTAACATGAACATATGTAAGAATGATCACACAAATATGATCTCATCTGATGATCGGGATAATGTCATTATCTTGGATGTGCTGGCTCTGACATCCATTGCACCATTGCTCTTCTCACTGCTCTGGCTGGCTGGGTGGGCAGGTGGGTCTTCTCTTCGCCTTTCTCACTCCACGGTGTCTCTCAGCAAGAGTCATGGTAACTTCCCAGATTGAAGAGGGAGCTTCCTTTGTCAAGGGCCCTTCCTATAATCACTTGCAGAAAAACAGGTGAATGAAGAAAACATTTTCACATTACGTGTTTTCAATTCTCCTAATACACTTATACTTTATAAAAATGTAATTGGCATAAATACTTGGTGTCCAACACCATGATAACCAAGACACAAATTGACACTTAAGGGGACATGGAGGCCAGCTTATGTCCCTCTCCCAGCTACCTCCAACTTCAATGACAATTGAAGAAATTAGAAAATTTAAATGTATAACCTGATATGTGGAAATATTTGTTTTCATTATCAAAGCAGAACAAATTAAAGAAAACTTCCTGATATGGCTAAATCATCTAAATAAAAAGTTTAAGTGTGTTTGGGGATAATCTTAGAGTTTAAAAAAGAATCATTGTCTTATTTTTACCTTGTTTCCCCTCATATGCTGACGGAGGCTCATCTATGTAGAGGGAGAATCTGGCTCCTTGTTCATTTTATCTTTAAGTAGGGATGACACACACCTGCTTAAATATCTCTTAACACTTTTAACAAAACCAGATGCCAAGCTCCATTTTGTACACTTTTTCTGTTGAAATAACTAACTTAACCATTACAAATTAACCTTTAAAACAAACCATCTGAACAACAAACTAAATATGCCTAGGGAACAGATGGAGTTTTTATGTTTTCACATGAACATCAAGCTAATATCTGTGCAAGATGAATGATGCCGCACAGGAATCTGGGCTTAATCCTTTCATTTCCCAGTGGGGTGGCTTCTTTTTTAATGCCCCGTGCCTGGGAATGGGAGTCCATTCCCTTATACTTAAATTGCATTGTAAAATTACATGTGTGTGTTACTTTGTATGCTCACAGACATATAAATGTATGCTCACATTGTCCATGAAATATTTGAGCTGAGCATTTGTCCAAGTGCTCCATTGGCTTAAATGATGAAAATGAGCTTTTATGCCCACTAACAGGAAAACTTTCTGTCCTATTGAACTGGGCTTTGAAAACTAGTTCCTTAGATCTCAGCTTCTGATTTGTTCAATAAAAAGTCAGTGTGTATGTTTTACATATGAGGATGTTGTTAACAGTTTGCCTTTTTTTTTTTGGCTGAGATTTCATAAAAAATAATTTAGGCACTGGAAGCTCTTGTTCTTAAGACATTTTCAAAATAGTTTTTCTGTTAAATTCTAGAATGTAAAACTATATTTGTATTTGGCATAGGCACTTAGAAATAAAGAATACCTGTACAGCATTCTTTATAGCGGCAAGATTATTCGTTGAATTTGAAAGAAAATAATCTCAAACCACTATCTAAGACTATTTCCAGTTGTCCATAAGGATATCTTTCCAGTGTAATATGGATAAATAAAATTAATAGAGCATAAAAATTTCAGTAGTCTTCATTTTTTTCCTTCATCAAACCAAATAGGAAAATTAACTGATTTGAGTACCATCTTATGAATTCAAGACACACTTATGGAGCATCTACTATGGTTAAGCACTATAGTAGATGCTAAAGATACAATAATGTAAAATCAAAATCCTCCCACTCCCGGCTCTCAAGGAACTCCTAATCTAGAACACTGTTCCCTTCTTTTCCCTCTCCCACCTGTGGGCAGAGATAAGAAGAGCCGTAAGTGAAAACATCTGGCTGTCTGACATTAAGCCCCGTCATTCACCACGTGTGCAATTTTCTCATCAACAGCTTTGCATTTTGGTGTAAGAGTAAAATTATATCTGTATAAAGCTTGAAATCGAGCACGTTGAGCTGCTACTTGTTGATTGAAAGTCTGTCCACATAAATAGGCTCTCACTGGTGCCCATGACCACCTCCACTGGCTGGAGGATTTAGTTGTTGGTAGAACGTGTCTCTCACTGGGTCTCCAGGTTCATGGTAAATCTACTTACAGGCATCTAAGATTTGCTCTTCACTCGTTGGAATGCCACCAGGGCTTGGTGATTGAGAGCCAAATTACATGCTCTGATAGTGAATTTGGGGAGGGAAAACAAAGCTTTATAACAAAGATAGAGTAAGAAGGTAGCTCTGCTACAAAAATACCAGCCCACCATTTTTGTGACCACATACGAGGTAAAGGCCTGGCATGAAACCAGCTCACCGGGGTTCACTGCTCCTATTCGTCTGTAAGGTCTTCAGAATTAGCTAAAGCCTTTGACTTCCGATAGGATGCCTTAAATCTTGCCTTCCTTTAGGAGTTAAAGAGCTCCCTTATCAGTAGCTTCTTAGCTACTGTTACGTTTGTACTCACAGACAGCTGTGATTAATTTATACACTATCACTTCCAAAAACCTATTTTTTAAAAAATGGAGGGCAATATTTTATTGTTGTTCAGCTGTTGTCTTTCTATACCTGTGTGAGCTTGTCCAGAATTGCTTGAAAAAGCATTGCAGGGAGAACTCAGAAGCCTGAGTCTTTTGCTGCTGTTTACTGTGAAATGACCTTGGCCAAATATCTGAAAACCTAAAGCTCAATCTTCTCATTTGTAAAATAAAGATTCTGGATAAGCAAAGCCGCAAATTTCTTTGATGTCCCAAAATTCTAGAATTCTCCAAAACTTAGCCATGGATATCAGCTTCCTCTGAACAACATTAAGCTTTGTGTTTGTTAACATCCTTTTCGTGTAAAAATGTCTTTCGAAAAACATCTATTTGAACATCCATCCGCACCATCATTTCTGTCCTAGATGATGTATCAGATGAGACCACAGCTGAAATAATTTTCAAGTTGTTCATTGTACAGTCTTTCCATTAATTTCCATGGTAGATGAAATAAGAAAATAAGGAAGGTGGGGTTGGGGCAAGTAGAAATTTCAAATCCAGCAGAATTGAACAGTTCTGTTGCATCTAGTATCAACATGCTGTGTTTGGGAGAAGGACCTTTCGGTGCAACTGCTTGTCTGTTTCAGAAAGAGAATCAGTTTTCTCCAGGAGCTGGCTTCTAAGACTGCAGGTTTACTGGCTGAGGGGGAACAGGAAGGCAAGGAGGGCACCCAATAAAAGATAAGGATTATTTTCCAAAAAGGCCTGGACTAACCGATACCTGAACCTGGAACATGATCTCCCATCTATCTCGAACTTTCCCATAGATTACTGATTCCCCTCCATGGATTTTGACCCTCTTCTTATTTAATCCCCGTGTTATGCTAGGCTTTGCTATCATGCTAATCTCTTCCATTTCCTCATTTAGCAATTGACAGGACCTGGATCCATGGGATCTGTGATGGACTGGTCTTGGTGGGAGAGTCCACTGGTATTTGTTCAATGTGTTTGCAATACAGCCGAATGTACCATCCGTGAGATTTGCTTTAACTCTTTGGGAGGGCAGAAGCCAAGTCTTACCCTGTAAAATAATAAATACGTTTCAGATAACACATCCTTGCACTTTTTTCCTAGAATAATTGGAACATTCATACAAATAGATTTAGTCTCCTTGTAGTTTATTTAATTGCCTCTGTTATGAAAGACTTATAAACATGTCCATGCCATCTAATCTTTCTGATTCTCAGTTTGTAAAATGAGGGTGTTGAACTCTACGATCTCCAAGGTCTTTTCCTACTCCAAAATTCTGTGACCCGATACTTCTATTGTTTAGACAAAAAATAGGTCTGTTCTGAAATGGTCTGTGTTAGGCAGCAATCCAAATGGACTTTTTAAGAATTCACATACAAAAAAAAAATATTCTCACATAGAGTTCTATAGGATGAAGAGAGGGCCCATTCACTATTTGTTTGCTCTCTGTGGGAAAGCTATTCTTTTTTTTCCTCTTTGAACAATATAAGGAAACAACTTATCTTTTACGATTTTTGGATTCAGTTCATGGAGGGTGTCAGTATTGTCTAGTGTTCCCAACGGGGATGTGGGAGTCAGAGATGCCAGGACTTGTTCCCAGCTTTTCTGCTCCTTATGTGACCTTCAGAAGCCACGAAACGACTCTTAAGACTCAGTTTATCTGCCTGAGAAATTGGGCTCCTCTGTCTTTACCACAGAGAAAACCGAGTCTTAAAGTTTTTGGAAAAGGATTACAGCAGCCTAAAGGGTTAAAATGATCATCTTTAGTCTTTCAGAACATTTATGGATCCCGCTCTCAGATGCTTCTCTACTGCCTAGCATGAGAAGCTTTTGCACAAATACTGTAGGATATAGCATCACAGACCTAATTCAGAAACTGTAAGAATTCAACCAAAATCGGTGGCCTGAACTGGAGGTGACCCTGAGTATACTCGAGAATAGGTTTGCTGTGTAAAGTATTAATAAATAAAGTTGCAAGATAAGGGAATGCAGAACTTAAGAGGGGACAGGGGGACAGAAGGGGATGGCCAAGCCTGAAGAGTTTGTTATCAACATCCACTTCTACATCAACAGTTACCATCTTAATAAAATGAATCTTAGCTATTGATTAGGCTGAGGAAATTCTTCTATATTACTGCAGAGATATTCAGAAATAACCAAAAACTAGAAACAACCTTTCTATATGATCTGGTCAATTTTTCAGATAAAAGTACTTAGGAAAGTGCAAACCAGTGTGACAAACTTAGTATGATTTTACCAAATTAACATGAATCAGTGAAGTTTTACTATTGCCGGAAACTTGAAACAATCCAGGTGTTCCTAAAATCTGATGTTCAGAGTGGAAAAATAATACTGCCTGCAGTTTCACAGCGACACTGCTTGCTTCAGAAATCACCAGGTTGTCAGTTCAAATCCATCCCTAAAACCTTCCTCCACAAAATATACCAGGTCAGGGAAATAATTATGGTGTGAGGAGGAACCCCTCGATTATGTTTGGTGATCTAACTGGAATGTCGAATCAGCTCCTGTGAATGAGAGCACAGTTAGGTTGGCATGATCTCAGTAAACATGAATGAGCATCAGATTTCCCAAGCACACGAGGAAATGTGAAATGCTCTCAAGCAACCTTCCCAGTTCAGATGGAAATAGCCATTTTGGATATGTACTCCTTCGGCTTTTGTATAAGGGAATCAAGTCATCATTCAGTCAAGTTTAAAAGCTGCGCTTGAGCTGCCTTTTTGAGAGGCGAAGACATGCTGGAGCTGCACCACGATTCATCATGTTCAACTTCATTTGGTGGAAACATTACAAGGGAATAGGCTCTCAGTCTCCTAGGAAGTGCCTCGGCTCTACGTTACTTCCCAATCACGCTGCTTACCACTGCCCCTTTATTTCTTTGTAGCCTGTACCCTTTGTATAGTGTACATTGTACAGGCTACATTGGATCCAGAGGCCCCCATCCTGTGAAAAATTCAGATGGCTAGAGCAGTAATCAAAAATACCAATAAAGTGTCACCGGTCCTCGCTGGTGATATGGGATGGCGGGTGAGTGAGATATAAAAATGAATCATGAGGCGAGACATGATTGCTGCTCAGGCAACCACTTCCAAATGTGAGTGCACCCAGGTTGCATAAATGGTTCGGAATATTCTCCGTTAGGCCAAAAGGCTTGCAGATAATGGCATCAACTCATCAGGCTCCAAGGCCCCCAGGGACCCGGGAGGCAGAAGAGTTGTTGCTCAAGTGGTTGAGCCAAAAACATTTATGTCCGGGCACTGTTGGGTAAGTGGCATCTGCTGACAGGAACGGCTTGGAGTAAAGTTGGTTTTAAAAAATACGCACCACAGCCCTATATGTTTAATACAGGAAGCTGTCTGAGGTGTAAAGAATGGTGAAGTAAATGAGCGGGATACCATTAATCTTGGTTTGTTTCAGCACTACATCTTGAGCAGTTGAAGGGGGGGTGGGTGGAGAAAAAGACTTGCTCCTAGCTCATAACCTGAGTGTTAAAACTGATGTCCTTCCCATTAGGGCCTGTAAACTCATTAGCACATGGCAATTTATCCTCTTTTATTTGTTCTCAATTATCCTATCATCCATTGTATCTGGGTCTGATTACCCTTTCCCAGAGTCAAACATTATCTTGTAAATCATTTGCTTTAAGTCCAAGCCTGCCATTGCACTGCCTGGGATTTGCTTAGGCAGGTAATAAATCAATTAGTATTAAACTTGTGGTGTCATCTATTTTCTTTCCTCGTGCTTGGAAAGAGGAACACCTGAAACCCTAGCTTCGGTTACATCACATTTCTGTGCATGCTTTTGAACAATGCAGAGACGTTTACTCTTGTTTAAGGAGAAGGAAAGATAAGGGAAAACAAAACAAGGATTCCACATCCTCAGTGTGTGCCTGGAAGGCTGATGACATCATAGGTATGTGGCCCACGTATTTCAAAGGTGATACTTTTAGCAATAATTGGGAACATCTATTATTTAAACGCGGACATCAGAGATTCTGTTTAAGGGATAGTCTGATTTTTATGTCCAAAACACAATTATGGACCCAAAAGGAAGATGGTCGTTCATTTTTTTGTTCTATTATTCTTTTATGTACATACTACTTCTTTGCACACATACAAATTGGTCTGATATAACCAGACAAGAGGAGCAGAGTATTTTTTAGATCGTTGTCCTTTCCTCCCCTATACATTCTAAAGGGTATCTCTTCTCCCTTTAGGTAGTGTACTAATTTACTTATTCATTTTATCTTCATGCCCTGGATCTAGTTTTCAGTCCTTTGGGTGAGTTTCTGCACAGGGAGCCCAACCAAACAATCGTAGCTCAAAAGTAAGCCCTGTGAGTTCCTAAATTAAAGAGAAAAATCCTCTTGGGTATCTCAACAACCAGTAGCCTCTGCTAAGTGATGCCCCGTGTATGGGCTATAAATTAGTGGAGATCTTTGCCCTCCTGATTGGGAAATGGTGCCTGAAAGGGACTGTCAGACACATGGCAGGACCCCATCAGGGGAGCTGCTTCCAGCCTTGGAGAACAGTGGTAGAACCATGAAGAGGGCTGGAGCACGATGCAACTGGAGTGACTGGAGGACAATTAAAAATATTTAGTTCTGGGTCTGGCTACTTGGACTGCAGACAACCTGGCTCCCTGGATGTACTTTCTTCTCCAGCGTCCTTCTGGAATCTGCCCCACATCAAGTGCTTCCTGTGGTTCTTTTGGTTTCAATCCTTCGCTTTCACCCGGTGAGAACATGCATGGACTCTTCCTCCTATGGGTCGAAGGATGAATCCTGATTTAGTATCCTAATTTGTTTATTACTGATACTGGTTAAGCCCTCAGTGCCTAGAATTATGGCAGGCATAGGCTCTAAGAGAACCATGTAGCCATGTGTTTCCACTCTTACAGAGGGGCTGATGGAGACACTCAGGAATGGTGCGAAGCCCTTCCCCCAGAGCAGGGAATTTGAATCATGGGGTGGGGCTTGTTCAAATGCAGTCTCTGATTCGGTAGGTCTGTGATGGGCCTGAAATTCTGCATTCCTAACAAGCTCCCAGGTGGAGTGGATGCTGAATGGCCACGGCACTTTATATTTTCTTTTCTGGTGGCAAGAGTAACTTTTCACCCTATCACAGCCGTCTGCCAATGCATCCTCTGTGCCCTACAAGATACCAAGCTCCTTGAAAACAGGACATGACTACCTTGGTGAGTATATAATGATTAATTGCCTTGATTTGGGAACTAGGGGGTCTGGGATCTAAACTCACTTCTCTAGCAAACTAGTTTTGTAACGTTGATCACTTCCGCTGAAATTGTAGAAGATCTCTCTTTTTTGTGCAGTGAGGGAGTTTGGACTAGATTTTGGGTATTGTATAAAAGCAAGGGCAGGAGTGAGGTAAGAAATGTGAATGAGGGAAAGAGTCATGTAGTGATCAGGGAAGATCCAAGAAAGATTGTGATGTCTAAAGGGAGCTCCCTCCCTTGTCTCTCTCCTAGGGTGTGGATCCCTTGTTGCCAGACCTTACAAATTTTTAAGAAGATAGAAATCTGATTTCTTATTAGTGTAAAATCTTCTTGCTTTTAAATGTTGATGAGTAAAATGATTTTTTTTTTTTTTTTGCTCAAGAAGATTAGCCCTGAGCTAACATCTATGCCAGTCTTCCTCTGTTTCGTATGTGGGTCACTGCCATAGCATGGCTGATGAGTGGTGTAGGTCTGCACCTGGGATCCGAACCTACAAACCTGGGCTGCCAAAGCAGGGTGCACCAAACTCAACCACTAGGCCATGGTGCCAGCCCCCTAAAATGAATTTTTTTTAAAGGAGAAGAGACACACTGGGGATGACATACTATACTTCTGCAGGCCAAAGACTACCCACAGGCCACCAGTTTGCAGGCCCTAGCCTGGACTAGGCTCAAAAGCTTTCTTCCAGTAAACACATAGGAACTATGTTCACAAATGTTAGTCAAGCTAAACCAATGAAAACAACATTTCTGATGGACCAATCAAACCATCTATAATGGTGGAGTGGAGGTGGCCGGTGTCTCAGTGCTTTGGGCTTTCCTGAGTGCCATACATAAGATGGATGGAGAGGCTGGGCACCAGGCGCCAGCAGGTTACATGAGCTCTCCTGGGGGTATTTGCTCCACCTGTGACTTGTAGTTTGGTTTGTTTGTGTGTTTACTGTCCTAGGAGTTGCCAGACATGCTTCTGGTCTTTGAGGTGGTGATACTCGTGAAATGCTCAGGAACCGTGAGAGTCCTTCTCATAAAGATGGCTTTTAGGATAGTTCAGGGGTAGTGACAGCTCATCAGTCACAGAGTAATAATCTTTACCTTTAACTTCTTCTAAGACCTCTTAATAGGAACCACTCGTTCAATTGTCAAACTTTTTCTATTGACTCAAGTGCCATTAGCAGCCGTGATTAGAGACCATCACACTTTTCCCCAGAGGTGGCTCAGTATAAATGAGGAGACAACATTATGTTAGCATGGATATGGACATCCCTAAATTGGCAGAGTGCAGTTCTTGGTATAACTTCATTTGGTTGCAGAAGAGAATCCAAGGTCACACAAAGATTATTGTAAGAGCTGTATCTTCGACAATTGTCCACAATAGGTCCATACTAGTCATCATTTTCTGATGTTCTATTTTTCTGACTTGAGTTCTCTGGAACTAACCTTATAATGACACTTAGCCCATTTAAAGTTCTTTTTTTTTTTTTCATCTCTCTTCAGTTGGGTAATTGTTCCGTTCACATTATGGAGATGTGTCATGTCTTGAATTTTATATCCTGGAAAACATGTAGTAAGTCAAACTTGTTCAGACATGATGACACCACATAGACATGGCTGATTGTAAGAGGAGACAAATAGTTTAGGCTTAGATGTGAGAGAAAAACTGGGGTTACTGGCAAGCATTAAATATTTATAAAGCAGCCAATCTTTGGTACTCGTTGGGGAGTGTTTTTGCATGAGGCATGTCAGGCTTTATAATTAGTTATGGAACTTAGTATTATTTGAGTTTTTGCCATGCTATTTTCTTCCTATGAAGGATCATTATTTTAAATGTGTAATAAGAAGAAAGAAATATAGTTTGGGAAAGTGGTAACTTTTCATTTTTTGAATTTTTGAATAATAATTTATGTTACAGTCTAGTAGTGACTTTGAATTTTTTTTATTATCACATTTTCAGGGATGATGTTACACTAAAATAAAGATTGTGAACTTCAGTGTAAGATAAAAAAAATTCTAAATTCAGATAACTTTATAACATTTCTCTTAAAGCTTCTCTCTCCATTAGGAATAACAAAAGCAAAAATAAAAACACAAATGAAACAAAACAAGGCTCCCATTCTCTTCTTGGCAAATAACTGTATTTTGATTATTAGCAGAAATGGCTTCGCTAGTGCTTATGGCATTTGTAAATATAGTTAAGAGAGGGCTTTCTTTTCTGAAAGAAAGTTGCTACATTACAACCATAAGTTGCTATAACCTCTTGAGGGAGAGGGGAAAAAAAAAAAAACAACAAACCCTCAAACCTTAATAAAAGTTCCCAGCAAAACCGTTAGGGATTTCAATTATGAAGCTGTTCTCAAGATTCTTGTAAAGGTTATTTGTTGAACAATTTCTCTGTAACAGTGTATGACAAATTACTCGCTTGGCACCGTGAATGATACACAAGCCCTTTAATTAGAATATAGCACTCGATGTCTTTAAGACCTTCTAACATTTCTTAGTTATATTATTCCTCCCACGCCTTTCCAAGGAGATGTGGACTTGTTTGCAGAGTCAAAATGGGTGATGGAGTAGGGTGGACAGAGACCTCGCACTGGGCTGGGAAAATCCAGAAGCCACACAAAGAAAGGAAGGCTCTGACCCCAACAAGTTTTGATTGCAAAGGCGACTCTGATAACAGAGTTTTTTATTATCCATTGCTTTTAGCCTTATTTACCATCAGACTCTCTTGCCACGAGCATGCTTTTTAGTTCTGACAGCCCTGAATTATGGCCATTGTGGGATCCTATCTCATTAACTGAAATGGGAGAATAAAACATCAAACAATCATAAAAATAATTTGGCACTGTGAAACCACTTAGGAGCAGCTGTCAAACAGGTTGGAAGATAAACTTCTAAATAAAAAGAATAGGGAGAACTGCAGTGTCCTGCCATATGCTTCCTTGGCATTATAGACTCCTTAATAACATGAAGTGCCTGTGTTTATGCAGAACAGTCCAGACACTCCATATATGATATTGATTATGCCTTAACCCCAATTTAGTAAAGACCTACTCCTCCTTTTCCTAATCAGATATTGCAGAAGCAGTTTTCTGAAAGAAAAAAAAATGTCCCTAATGCCAAGCCATATTTTATCTACAAAGGCTGTGGCGGGAGATAGGGCTTTGTCTTGCCTGTCATTGTGGCTTGGAGCCCAGTTTTAGGACAGCAAGGCCCCTCTGGGGCTCTTCTCCAGCAGTTTCCATCCAGCGATTCAAAAACATACATCTTTATCAAGCTGTTGTTGTCAGACAACATTAGATAATTAATAGGCCATTTGTCAGGCTGCACAAAACATGTTAAAATCCCAAACACAATCAGGATAAATATAGTTGCTTGCTCTCTGAAGGCTTTTTGTTCTGTCATGCAGCCATTGCAGGCAGATATTTGCTATTAAATGAGACTCATTATTAATCACATCTAATGTTAATTAATTAACCGCCTCTGTGTATTGAGGGCTCTCTGTGACTTTCAATTGTTTTAAGAAGCTAATTGGTAACTTAGCAGTTTACATCTAAGTTACTGCTTTTCATTCCGTTCGTGTCAGGATTTTACTCGGTGAAATATATTTATTTGCATTCGAGAGATTTCCCATAAAAAGCCAGCATTTAAGAGTTTGTATGTAACTATGTAAGAAATGATTAGGGTAATGAAAGCCATAGAAAAGTATATACCTGCCTTGGCCTCGTTTATTAAAAATAATTTGATTTCTTACATTGTTTTTCAAACCTCATTGAAAAAATGGAAATATCCAAATGTGATTTTTAGTAGATGATGAAAATAAGGGTGATATCCAGGCTTAGCCAAACAAATGAGGTATCTTGGTATTCATTCATTCGTTCAACAAATATATGGTAAGCATGTGCAGTCAGTTATTGATCAGTTCTAGGGGAACCTGGCCCCTCTGAAGCCAGCACAGAACTGAATTTCAGTTGTTTCAAACTGAAACAACTACTAGAGCTACTAGAAAGTGGGGACTTGACCTCCATAACACATGTTCCCTTTGTGTCGAGCACTGTGTTCCCCTCCATGGTAGATGCTCCATTTATATTCTTTCAACTAAATCAACTAATTCAAATGCAATGTGAATGTCTTTAAAATTCTGATCTATTCATGAAGGAAGATGATTGATATGATTAAAGAGAAATAATAACAACATTGACCCATCATGTGTTTACTTAGCACATTTCAGTTTACCAATGGCTTTCCCATACTTATTTAATTTTTTAATTTGTTATATCATTCCTGTTACACAAATGAGGAAAAGATCTGTGTTTCTTAAGCAGACATAGGCTGCTTCTAGTACCTGGTCTTCGATGAAAGCAGCTTTGCTCTGGCGGCCTACCAGGCTGTAGTTGTGTAGTTGGACATTCAGCATGAGTTGTGGTGACGTGCTTACTGAAGCATCTGATCATATTGATCGATTCCTTTTGGAAGCTTTGATGTATTCAAGGATTTTATTATTGATTATTATTTGGGAAAGTCCACTCTGAGGGATCACATGTGGAAAAAAACATTCCTAGAGACTTTAGTACTTTGAGAGGAGAAATTATTTGAAAATTTCATCACATAAACAGGGAAGCAGATGTAAGAGAAAAAAGTAGTTTATCTCTGTGCTTCAAAATTTTCAGTTAATTTTGGGCTGTATGCCTTATCATAAAGCAAATATGTCTATTTAAAACATGCCTATGAAGATTTTTTCACATCTATTATGAAAATATTTTTAATGTCTTCTGTAACTCTTATTTGTGTGTATTTCACTATTTAAGTACTAGATACTTTGTGCCAACTATGTTTAACGTAGAAATAAAAATCACAGTAATAATGAGACTACTCACTAAAGACATCTACATAAAGTCTAGGGTACAAAATATAATTGATGGTAACATTGTTCACTGAGACTTAGGATATTTTCCCTCACTATCAGGAACCTTGTAGAAACAAGCATGAGAAAGAACTAGGGAATTTGCCACAGTTGATGACACGGATGGTGTAGCACCTGGAGATACGTATAGTGTAAAATAAACAAACAAATAAGTGTCTAACTCACAAACCAGAGACCCGACCGTCAAAGCAAAGTGTTCCGCTTGCTTTCCTTTCTCTCTATAACTACCAGAAGCCTATTCACAGCTCAGATGGTTAGTATTTTTGTAGTGTGTATCCTTAATTCTTGTTACGAGTTCCTTATATATGTAGCCAAGACAGGTGTTTTTTAGTACCTTTTAAGTTGAAAATAAGATGCTGTGCATTTGTGAATGCTAGATTTTGCATTTTCATTTTTTTTAACCATCTCAATCTAAGGTCCGAATGAGAGAGAGCGTGTGTGTGAAGTGAATCGTTTTCTGTCCAAATACATAGGGCATGAAAAGTGCATGCACACATACACAGAACAACTGCGGAGCTTAAATTGTTTCATCCCTGTTGAAGTGCTGTTGTTGAATTATTTGTAGGGTGGGGAAAGATGACTGGATTGAAAAATGTCCTTTCGCTAACAAAGATCTAGATTGGAATTTAACTTAAACCAGTCTGAGTGATATTCCAGGGGCTTTTATTGCTGGAAATAATGCTGAATGGAAAACAGTCACACTAAGTGGAAATATTTTATATCACAGGCTGCCATGCTCCAGATCACAATTATATGGCTTTTGCATTTAGTTCCCATTATGAGCTTGTGAAAGATCCTTTTCTTCTTACACAGATTCTTGGCTTAATTTGTAATAACAGCTCCCGACACAGGGCTTTTGAGAAAGTCCCAGCTTTTACTCCTTTAAGGTAATCTCAGTGGTACGTGTGTGTAGGGAAGTAGGGAGATTGGCCACGTTGACGGAAGCCATTATCAGGATCTGTGTGTTTTCCACGCTCTCTCTGAAGTAAAAAATGAAGGGCCCTTCAGGAGAACACAGCGTGACTTCGACTGTCTTCTCTGGCTCCTTTGTTTGTCATCATTTTTTTTTCCGTTTTGTCCTGAAGATGTAAGCTGCTGTTGTCTAGAGAGGGAGGAAAAGGTTTTTCCTAGGGATGTTAATTTCAAGGCTGAGTAGTTTCCAGTCACCAGGCTTTGCTGAAAGTATCCTTCAAGATTTGCCTGGAGGCAGCAGGGGCCCATTTGTCTCACCTGCAAGGAACATGGTCTTAGGAAAATGGCAAGAACTTTTGGAAAGTTTTTTAATTAGCACCTTAGTATCTTTGGCTTTAGACTGCTTATTTGTTAATTCTTGTGGTGATTTTCTTCCTGGTGGTATGTGTGTAAAGCATTAAACTGTGAACTTCCCGTACAGTCTTCAAAGCTTTTTCCTCAAGTGGTCAAATAGGTTTATGTTAGTGTTTTGAGCATGACACATAAGTTAGAAATAATATTTGTTTTGGCATAGCCTAATAACTATAAAATAAAGATACACAACAGAAAAAAAATTTTAAGACCGTAATGCTATTTTAGTGGGAAATACTCTTTATTCCCTAGACACAGCAAGAAGCTGCTCTCGTCCAAATTATGAGTTGTGAAACCTTGCTTCAGACGTAAAAGAAAGCAAAATTGTTGAAATGTTATTGAGACATAACTTTTCTCCCTAGAGTAAGTTCTTTGTTGTAGAGAGAATATGGAAAAATAAAGCAGCAACAATCTTTCTACAATAGTTTTACAGAGAAATAAGAAAATTGGAGAGAATAGGCTCCTTAAGTTTACACCTGCTCTGCAAACTCTTTGGCCTCCACTTTCTCTGACACCATTAAGGAAAGTAAGTATTTCAGTCAATTACAGCTGGTGGTTTGGTTTTATTTCCTTTTTTCTGGTAGTATCTCATCCTATATTTATTTACATACTGCCTCAGACACGCACGCATGTTGTTGGATAATGAGATATTCAACATGGCTTAAAATACCCCCCCAAAATTATTAAGCTATTTCAAAACAAGAAATAATGCTGAGGGAAAATTTGTACTAGCTTGATTGATTATCTTATTTTAATCCATATTAAAGCTTTAAGTCTCTAGGCGTGGCTCTTTACTTCTAACACCTCATAAATTATAGCTATAATGAAGCAGTCATTTATCCTGAGCTGATGATAAATGGCTTGCCCTAGGAGGAACTAAAGAATAGGCAAGTAGATCATTTTCATATTTGGTGAAAACAATATTAAGTACCCAGACCTCAGTGATTGCCCTAATAAATGAATAATCTGAGGTGAGGGGCTTGGCAGTCAGTGTAAAAAATAACCTGAGCTTTCTCTGTCATTTGTCAGGCTTTGCTATGACAGCATGCATTATGGGTAAATGAGCAATCAGCAAGAACTATGTTATGGCTGGGATGTTTTTGAGAAATTTATCATATGCATTGCTTGGTACCTTAAGACCTTAAGGCTTAATGGCTATAGTGCATGACTGCAAGCGAGCACAGTTCCTATTTACCATGGTATGCTTCATTTGTGCTCCATCTCTCACCTTAAAGAAAGAAAAGACCTTTCCCAAATGAGCTTCATTTGGTTTTGTTTTAAAACTCTAAAGTCTGTGTGGATGATGTTCTATCTCCATGTTGACAGACACTACTCTTGGTAGATTGGCTTAAGGAGATTTTGGAGATCTGAATTCAAACAAAAATTCAGGGTCAGAAATTTGTCTTGTATGGGGATGTCAGAAGTCTGGATTCCAACGTACCTGGAGCCAAATGTATCATGGAAGGTGGCGTTACCTCTTGATAATACTGTTAAATATTCAATGGTATTTAAGAGTTAAATGAGTTTTCCACCCTCCTTCAACCCTCCAAACAGTTGATCTCTTTGATTTATTACTGAATTGGAAACAACCAAGAGTAGTTGAGATGTGAATGGCTCATTGGACTTATGCAATGTGTTATGACAATATCTGACTCATTATGGTTTGCTGCCATATGTAGTAAAAAATGGAACCAGTATCTGAACTCCTCTTCCCAGGCCAGAGATCTCTCATCCAAACGCTTGTCTCACTCCTGTGAATCCTATTCTGAAATATTTGATCAAGGGAAACATGGCTTTACCAGTGACCTCTGCTGCCATAATATCCAGAATTTACAGGTGGCTTTGAAGTTAGGTACACGTCAAATTCAAATTCTGGTGTTACCCCTGGTTGGATAAATTTGTTCATTAAATTACTCTGACATCATTTTCCTCATATGTAAAATGGTGAAAATACTATCTGGAAGGGTTGTTGTGTGCAGTAAATGAGATAACATATAGAAGGTGCTTAGCATGTGACAGATGATGTATAAATATCCAGTTAGTTCCATGCTTTCTTAACCCTGATCAGGCACCTGAGCATTTTCAATGTTCAAAATGTAGATAGCATTTTAAAAGATACTGTATCAAAGCCAGTTGCTCAATAGCCCACATATCACTATATTAGAGCAAGACACTAGTGAGACAAATTCAATTAAGCAAAAATATTTGTTGGATGTCTACTGTGGGTCAGGTTCCAATGATGATCTAAATATTACCTTGTCATTGGTTACCAGGACCATGGAAATAACCTCTGATTTCTCCCCTCTCCTAGCTCTCATCCAAGAACTTTCCAGTTATCTTTCCAAAATACAGATCTGATCATGTCATGACTCCTAGCTGCCAAGCCATTTAGCATGACATACAAGAATTTCCATAACATGCCTCAGACCTACCATTTCAGCTTCATATCTTGCATCCTCTTTTATGCCTCCAGCTACACAGAACTACTCACCGATTCTTCAATATGGAAGTTACGTGCATGCTTTTCTTTGCCTAGAATATACTTCCTCTCACTCAGTTGTCTTGACATGGCCAAATCCTCATGCAAGAAGTATTTCAAATGTGAGCTCTGGTGTGTAGCCTTCCGGAGCTTTTCCAGTTGAGATGGTTTGTTCCTCTTAGGTGTTTCCTGAGTTCTTTGTGTGTAACAGCCTACTCATCACGTTGTGCAATAACCATCTGCTTGTGTGCTCTGTTTCCAGCTGTGAGTTCCCTGAGGACAGGGACAGTATCTAGTTCATCGTTTTACTCCCGGAAATTAACATGGTGTCTGGAATGTAGTAGGTGCTTTATAAACATGTAATCAACGAGAAAGATGTTCTGCTTTTCTTTGAACACCTCAAACTCAAAGTCAGAGAAGTTCTCAGCAGGAGAGATAGTGGACAACCACATATTCCTTGTTGTGATCTTAACCTACAGGTCCCCATCTACTCCCTCCCTCAATCAAATAAAACTCATGAAATGCCTGATTTGACTGGCTTTCTTCGGGAACTGAATGAGGGGGTGAGTTTTATAGGAGGGCAACATCAGGGAGGGTGTAGGTGGACCAGAAGAACTCTAGAGCCTGGGTGGCAGAGGACGCCAAGAGAACTTAATTCTTCCACCCCCAGCAATTGGTAGACATCTCTGTGAGGGCTCTGGACTGTCACAGATCAAGGAACTGGGTGGCTCAAGGCAATTTCCTCTGTATCAGGTGAGGAGGCCTCCAATTTAGTTCTAGGTTCTAGGTAAAATGAGGGAGTTGGATTCCAATCTTTTAAAATATGAGATCCCCTTTTTATAACATGAAAAATTTGTAGACCTTTCAGTATTTATTGATTGACAAATCATACAAAAAAATCTAGTGGAAACTGAAAAACACTTTAAATTAATTTATCATTTGGTGGACCACAGCATTTAGTGTGCAGTGAGTGTACCCCGGCATGATCTGTTCCGATGGGCATGTGGGCAGTAGTACTCTGTGGTACCTAGGAGCATGGGCTTTTGAGTCAGCCAGACTTGGGTTCAAATCCTGGTTCTGACACCAGGTGTATGATCATGGGCAACTTTCTTAGCCTTAATTTCTTCATCTGCAAAACAGAGATGGTAATATCGACCTCACAGTGGATGGTGGCGAAAGATTTAAGATAATGAAGATAAAGATAAAGCACAGCACCCAGAACCAGTGACCACTTAATAAATGATCAAGAATGGGTAGGGTAGTTTAACAAGTTCTGTAATATGAATTCAGAGCAAGGTGGCTGTCTAGGGAAGATCAGCATTATTTGTGTAGAGTGGAGTATGTCCATCAGGGAAGTTTGGTGGGTTGTGTGTTGGGGTCTGTGAGGAGAAGGACAGGCTGTGATGTGAAGCATCTGCAAGGCCTTAAGGTATCTTCTTTGATGGGAGAACTGAGAGTCCTCACAGGATTTGAGAGTGAGGGTGACATGATCAAAATGATGCTCCAGGAAGTGTTAAAAGGATTTGAAAGTAGAGTGGGTGAGAGAGTCTGGGACAAGGGAGAAGTTAAACGCATTTCCAGAGTCATCAGCTCTCAGCGCAAAGAAAGAGTCCTGAGATGCAGTTATGGGAAACCTGTGAAATGGTGAGTTTGGGGATGACAATTTGGAGATTATAAGGCATTCTCTATTCAGTAGGATCTGTGAATGGAAAGGGCTCACCAACCAAAAGAGAGGGGAGAAACCAGGCTAAATATATAGTGCTGAGAGTCCTCTTCTGTCTTCAGAGAGAACTGACTTCTTGGAAGCAGCTGGACCCCCTCACTCTTTCCCCTGGGAGGATTGCTGATAGAGAAGCCCAGACGGAGCCCTGCTGGGTTTCCGGGTGAGCAGGGCAAGCAGCAGACTCAGCATTGTAGGTGGGGAAACAGTGGTCAGGGGAAAAAGTTCATTTTCCTCCTGAAGAGTAGAGAGGAGACAAGATTTGTCAAACAGGAGAATGAAGAAGATGAAAGTTATTGGACTGGATGAGATGGAGGCTGTTGGCAAAGTCAGAGAAGGGCTTTTAGTGGAATGATGGGAACAGAAGTCAAGTTTTAGCCTTAAGTGTTTGAGGGCAGACAGAGGAATTGGGTTTTTGTTTGTTTGTTTTTTCCCCTGGATCTTAACACTGTGCTTGGTAGCTAAGGTGGGCAAAGATATGACGATATAAACAGGAGTACTTAAGGCAAATATATTGCTCAGATTATAGTATTAATTTTGGAGAAGATTGCGGTTATACTTCTCCTTCCCTTCCTGTCGTAGAAAGTAGTGCAGTGCCTTGCACATAATAGGTACTCGATAAATATTTAACAACCACATGAGTGTAATGAAAGGACCTCATGTGGGCAGCATGAATGGGGCCTTCCATGGTGGCTGTTTGGAAGACAGTCAAAGAGCTCGCTCACAGGGAAGAGACACTGGTGGAATTTCCATTTACAATTTATTCTTTTCCGGGGGACACCACGAAATTTCAAAGCAGATGGGAAGAAGAGAAATATTGGTTCTGGCAAATACTTTCAAATGTTATAGATAGGAAAGTAATCTTTACAAACATTGTGAATACTTGCTTTTGACACTGTGGGAGAATGAGTCCTGTTTCAAGAGGTTCACTCATTTAAATTCAACAGATAGTTGCTGAGCACCTACTGAAGGCAAGGTGCTGGACTCGGTTTTGTGGGGATGTTGAAAACGATACAGACCTCCATTCAAATAACCTCAATATGAAGAAATCTACCCGGGGCGTAAAGATACACCTCCATTTGACCAATTCTATATTTGGGGTTAAAAACTGTGAATGGAGAAAAACTGTGGAAGTTGTTGATTGATGGTGGTTTTTCCAAGGTTGTGGGGCCCCTGAAGTCCGGGAATGGAAGAGAGACCACCAAAAGTGACCCTGTACCCTTCATCTGCAGTAATCTCACTTTTAGGAAACTGTTGTTATTTATTTGTTTAGATTGATTTTCTTTCTTCTTTCACCAAACTTTGGTGGTCACTGTCTCTGTAATCTCCTTAATATATGATTCCTCAACATGAAACGCCTAAAGCTTCCATTGCTAGCAAGGAAGAAATTAAATTAGCACTCCCACCTAATTGCATGCTTACACGCCTATGCACTGTGGGTTTTTATATCTCGTTACTAGCTACCTCTTATAGCTTTTGTGCTTATTAGAAAACAAAAGCAGAAGATTAAAATTCTCTGATTCATACTTTAATGGCATATGGAAGTTGCTCTTAAGAAGTATAACCGAGATGAAAAAATATTTTTTTAAAATTTATTTTTATTGAAGTAACATAGGTTTATAAAATTATATAAATTTCAGGTATACATCATTATATTTCAACTTCTGTATAGATGAAAAATCTTAAGAGCATCTTTTATTCCTGATATTTCCATCTGCCAAAAATCTTAGGTATATTTGATATAATTTCAGACAAATCCATTGGAAAAATTTATTTTAAGTAAAAGTATTTCTACATGGAAATAATATCATGGTGTTATCTTCATAATGAAACATCTCAAATTGGCTAAGGATACAGAAAATGAACACTGTTCTGTCTCCTATAGGCATTTCTATTTTTTGATAGAGAATTCTTGGATTTGGTGAAATGGGCATATTCTGGCTAACGTATCAGGGAATGTGATAACAAGTTTCTGTTGGTTCAGAGTTTTTAAAATGAGGGTGAATGAAAACATTTTGCCATAAACATCAGAAGTATTACTTGGTGATAGATTTTATTATCATTGTGTAATTTTTCATTTGTTGTAAAATCTTTGTCATACAACATAGAAAGGTAAACATATTGGTCACGCTCCTTCAGTGATGAAGTTCTGTCCAAGGCACTGATGCCTTGAATTTCTCCCAGAGAGCTGAGGATTCTGTCTGTCTGCCCTCAGTGCCGGGTAAACTGTTATGCCAGTCGGCTTAGGAAACAGCCGCACTACTTCCCATGCTGCACGCGAGTCTCCTCAAGCCACACGGGGCAGGCTCCAGTGTGACTAGACTCACTACTACTGTCTGTGTCCCTCTTGTCCGTGCAGTCTCTGCTCCTCTAGGTTATTTGAACTATTTGAGAAATTACTTGTGCACCTAAGGCCTAGTCAGTTCCACAAATAGAGGCTCTCTGACTTTAATGGGATGAAATTTTCTCAATGATCCTTGCATTTAATCCTTGGTAGACCACCCTGCATGAATTTTTCTAGAAATCCAGAGGTGGATACTTGACCCTTAGGTCTGGGGTGAGCTGTCTAAACTGGCAGAGAGACGGGGCTAGATGTGCTTAATGTCTCATCTCCCTTTCCCAACACCACTAGTCTGAAGGGGGACACAGAAGTGGTTTTTCCTTCGGAAAGTTTGGAGAGCATGTAGTTCGTCCCTGAAAAGATGAATAGTGATAACAGGTCTCCTTAAAAGTGTGAGAATTATACCTTGCCATAAAATAATCCAAATCTTGTCATTCACTCAGTAGTAAGCTATTTGGAGTGTCATTTCCCCCACTCCCTCCTCCCACCCCATCCCTTCCCTGCACGTTAAATGTCAGCAGGCTTCAATCTTCCTTCAGTCCTTTGCATGTTTGGTTTCCTGCTCCTGGAATGCTTGTCTTGACCTCCACTTGGCAAATCATACTCATCTTTCAAAGCTTCCTCCAGGAAACCTTCTTGCTCTCAGTGTGACTCCTCACTCCCTCTATTGTCCCTCTCCTATCTAGGAGAGCCCTCAGCATTTGAGGAAGAAGGTCTTCCCTACAGGATTGTGAGCAATGTAGGGTCAAGGATCGTTTTCTTAATCCTTTTACTATATAATACTTGATACATTGAAAAGAATATATGTAACATAATGTATGTAACATGTGTACAAGTAATAGGGTAAAAAAATAAAATGAACACCTGTGAACTCACTACCTAACTTTAGAAGTGGAACATGATCATATATTGTATCTCCCCAAGCGCCTCTTCTCTGTCCCATGCCCCTCCCTCACTCTAGATGTAACCATTCCTTTGAATCCCGGACACCTTTATCATTCCCCTACTTAAAAAGTGCTTTTATTGCTTATATATATAATACCAAACATATTTTTTGACTTTGCTTGTTTTTGAGTTAAAAAAAATAATCTTGGGGCTGGCCTGGTGGTGTAGTGGTTAAGTTAGTGCACTGTGCTTCGGCAGCTCGGAGTTTGTGGGTTCGGATCCCAGGTGCGGACCTACACACTGCTCCTCAAGCTGTGCTGTGGTGGCGTCCCACATACAAAATAGAGAAAGATTGGCACAGATGTTAGCTCAGGGACCATCTTCCTCAAGCAAAGAGAGGAATGTTGGCAACAGATATTAGCTCAGGGCCAATTTTTCTCACACACACACAAAAAATCTTCTGGCTCTTGCTTTTCTTCATGCAATATTTTGTTTCTAAGATTCATCCCAATTGCTCATTTTCACTGTTGTATACTATTTTATGATATGACTGTACTACAATTTATTTTTTCATTCTCTTGTGGATGGGCCTTTGGGTTTGCAGTTTTTTGGTATAAGCAGTGCTGATGTGAATGATCTCAAACTCATCTTCCAGTGTGCGTATACAAGAGTTTCTGTAAAGTATATGTTTAGGAGTGGAATTGCTATGTCAAGGGAGTTAGCACGATAGTACAATATTGTTTTCTAAATTAGTGCAACTTACACATGCGCCAACAATATGCAAGAGTGTCTGCATTCTTTACGTATTTAGACCACTAGGTATTATCCTATTTGCCAACCTAGGAGGTTGTAAAATACTGTCTCATTATCGCCTTACTTTGTATTTTCCTGATAAATAAAGGGATTGAGTTTCTTTTCATATATTTATGGGCCTTTTGTATTTCCTATTTAGTGAAATCCTGTTCATGTCTATGGCCTATCTTTCCATTGGGTTTTTGTTTAGTCTTATTTATTTTGGAATTGTTTTTGTATTCTGGATACTAATCCTTGGTTAATTGTATATTTTTCAAATATCTTCTTCTAGTTTGTAGCTTTCCTTTCCTTTCCGTTCTTTACGCTATCTCTAAATGAACAGAAAGTCTTACTTTTAATGTAGTCAGTTTTAACAGTTTTTGCTTTTATGGCTAGTAATTTATATGTCTGGTTTGACATTCATTTTAATTTATGTTTTAATCTCTGACTTTAACATCCAACCTAGATTCAAGATCACAATCAATTTTGTTTAAAAAAAAAGAATTAGTAAATACTTTGGACAGAAGATTTATAAAAAATTTATTTCATTTGCCAAGCACACATGATTTTTAATTACTGTATCAAACTCTGCATATTGGAACAAGAAAACCAGACAGTACCTGAAATATCTCTTCTTCATATGCCATTGTGCCAGCACTGCAGAGGGCCAGCATGCCATCTATATCCTCTCAACATTTCTGTGCATGCCAGCCATGACTTCCAAATGGTTTGCCTGAGTCTGCCGGATCTGAGCATGGGCAGGTCAGAAGTTCAGGAATTACATCCCCTGGGATCAGTTCTCAACAAATGACTGATGGGAATTGGTGGATAAAACCCCCAGCTCCCTCACCTCGGCAGTGCTGATCTGCACTGTTTTCCTCATCTCTGGTGGTAACTCACTTGATAACACAGCCTTTACTGACTTCTGGTTTTTCTCTGTCTCTCTTCCTGCTCCCCTACCTGTGTTTCGTGAGATCATCTCTGAAATAAACTACTTGCCCTCGAATCCTTGTCTCAGGATCTGCTGGTGCAATTAAAAATGTTTGAATGTCAATTTTTGACTCAGGAACTTGAGTACATGTGATTTAGGATTGGTTGAATGTATCTTTTTTAAAACTATTCTTACTGTTATCCTATATTTGGGAAGCTATTACAGGGTGAAGTGCAGAGTGAGAAAGTACGTAGTTTGAGGATTAAGGGTGTGGGATCTGGAGCTAGACTATCTGGGTTCGAATCATGGCTTTTTCATCACCTATTAATTCACCTAACATCTTGCCTCAATTTCCTTACCTGTAAAATGGGGATAATAGTAATATCTACCTCATGGGCTATTATGAGGATTAAATGGGTTAATGTAATCAAAGTGCTTAAAATTAGTGTTTAACTAAATACTCAATAAATATTAGAAATCAGTTGTATCCTGTACCTTCCCAGAGCCATTGAATGAATAACACATCCCTTGATACATTTTAGGAGGATGAGATGGTTATGCGTTTCTTGTCACTCTATATGTGACATTGCAATTAGGCTCTGCTGAAATCTTAGGAAGTGTGCTCTAACCATTCAAAAATAATTTTTCAATTGTTTTTAGAAAAAAGTTCTAATCTTATGAGTGTTGAACTTTACACTGAGATTATAATGGATCTCCTTTTAATGCCTGGGGAGAAGGAAAAATGCCAAATGAAAACAGATTTCTCTGTAAATCTATACTTTTCATTTTCCTTTAACTCAAGAATAGCTTTACTCTTATTTGCTGGGGGTTGCAGGGGGAGAAGAGGGAATTATATAAAGAAGGTTTTTGTCCCCAGGAATAGCATTTCGGAAAGCTTGATTCTGTTAAATGGATAGAGTTGTAATTTGAATCTGTGTGGTTACCAAAAAGGTGCTTCCATGAGCATTTTGTTCACTAATCTTTGATATTCTATCAGTGGATCTGAAATGAGATTCCTAAACTTTTCTCTTCCTATGACTATTAATTGCAGAGAAGTTAGTATTTGGATGTCACCCATAACCTTTAATAGCATGACTTCTTGTATAGAAAGTAGGCTCTATCAGAGACCCAATTTTGTAGATTGATTTTGTGTTAACCAAGATATTTTCCTTGTGTTTGAAACACAGCTTAGTTTAGTGGCAAGAGAACTGGATTTGAAGCCAGAAGACTTGGCATTCTCTGCCCCTTAGTTAGATTTGTAACATTGGGGAATGTTACTTTAATATTATAAACTTTGGTTTCCTCATCTGGGAGATAGGAGAAAATAATGAAATTTAGTTCATAGAGTTGTATAAAGTTGAATACAAAAACTGATTGGTTCTTAAGGAAGTTTTATTTTGCTCATGGAACTTTTAAATTATTCCAATTTTTTTTTTTTTGCTACAGCAAAATAATTTTATATAATTTTTTCCTTTATCTTCTCTATAGTTCCAGAAAGATAATTATGCTTAAAAATGTTCTTTCTAATGAATAATAAAATAATTTTATGTAGTTCAAACTCAAGTATTTCAGTTGAATTGATTTGGGCTCTTTAGTGAAAATATAAAATTTATTGAGAATAAAGAATTTCTGGGGGCCGGCCCAGTGGTGCAAGCGGATAAGTGTGTGTGCTATGCTGTGGCAGCCCGGGATTCACTGGTTCGGATCCTGGACGCGCACCGACATACCGCTTGGCAAGCCATGCTGTGGTGGCATCCCATATAAAGAGGAGGAAGATGGGCATGGATGTTAGCCCAGGGCCAGTCTTCCTCAGCAAAAAAAAAAAAGAGGAGGATTGGCAGATGTTAGCACAGGGCAGATTTTCCTCACAAAAAAAAAAAAAGAATTTCTGAAAATTCTTAATATTCCTTATCCACAATAATATTTGTTTTTCAATGTTATTTGTTTCTTGAATTCAGTCAGTCAATGCATAGTTCTTGAGCCCCAATTATGTGTTAGTCACTGTATTAGGCACTGAAAAGTGGCTGAAAGAGGGAATTTTAGTGTGTGGCTATATGGTATCAATGTCAAAAGAGAAAACTGTAATTTAAGCAATACTTTTTGCTAATCTAAATTGCATCAAAGAAACTGTCATGGAGAAAAGCCATTTAGCTAGAATTTCTTATTTTTTTTCGCTTCATAGAGGCAGAACCAAATGTAAAATATGAGCACAATGCAATATTTTCCCTCAGCTGTGTAAACAAAGACATGCATGTAAATAAAGGGAGATGGATCTTCTTCCCATATTCAGAAATAGCCAGTTATAGTTTGTTCCTCATGTAAACATATTTCGAAAGATAATTGAAATTTCAGCAAGTGCCTTTGTTATTAACAGTGGAGTTGATGCCATTATAATCTTGTAAACATCCAGACGAATACAGCCAGATATATTGAAGAATGATTAAGTGTTGTAACCTACTGTAATACTTAATAATGTTACCATTTTTGTCCATTATTGGAATATTGTATCTGCTTGAATTAATGTTTATAATGGTGCTTTACTGCTATTGTCTGCTTGTTTTCACCCTGATTTATGTGGTTAGCAGACTGAATACGACTTGCTTTGAATTTCCTCAAGAAATGCAATTTAGCAGAAGCACAAGTCCTTCTGAATAAACTTTGAATTGAGATATTAAAGATACAAAAGGCAATGGTTTGGGCTTTCTAATTGTCTATAGCAAGAAAACATATATTTAAAGAGGAAGCATGGGTTCACAAGAAGATAAATAGACACATAATCCAGAGGCCAGTTGCTGGCAGAATTTCTTAGTTTGATGTGACTCTCTCTTTGACAGTTCTCCTAAGGTAGGTTATTTTGGAGAAAACATATGTTTCCATTTTCTCTCCCTCTGCTTCCCTTTGAGTCCCCAGGCTCCACTAGGGTCACAGAAACATTAAGGCTTTTGTCACTGTGATTAATAGCTCTTAAGATCATCTTTAATTCACTCACTAATGACTGAGGGTCTTTCTGCTCTCCAAGTAATCGGGTGATGTATGAGCCGATAGCACACCTCGTGCCAGAGGTGAAAATCATTCAGGCAATGCAAATATTGTCACGGGAACAAATGTTTTCCCTGTTAATAAAAATTAATGAATTCTACCCAGGAGCTAGTTAAGGAAGCTGTGGCAAAGGAGATCCAAGCACAAATAACTTCTTACTGCTAAGAATCGCTTATGTCTCCTTTCTAGATCTAGAGAAAGACAATGATTGCTGCATAGGTCTACATTTCCAAAAGACATGAAGCCACCACAAACTAATTTAATTATAGAAATGCATTATGTTGTTTCTAAATTAATTTTTCAGGTTCTTGAGTGTATTTAGAATTGTGAACTTTGGCATCTTATTTGTTTTAGCCTTAAACTACAGGCTCTAGCGCTGTTCCAGCCTAATGAATACATTCCTCTCTTCATAGCCTAGTTAAAACCAAGAATTATAGTGGTCAGGGTTTATAACTATAAAATGATGTAATGAAGTTTAAATTTGAAAAACTCCTTGTAACACATCATAAAAGATTGATGAAACAGACTGGAGATTAATAAATGGTTTGAATAGTTTTGAGAGCAAAAACAAGAAAAACACATTTGCCAACTCTATCGTTATGTTTATTGAATTCTTTAAAAATAAAAACATCTCCTCTCTTAAAAATTTGCCTCACATCATTAAAGCTTTTCCCATAATATGTCTACCTGAACCCTCCGTTAATTCCGAAAGACAATAAATGTGCAATATTGTGAGAAGGTGTACCTACTCTTTATGTCTTGAAACTTGAGACAAATAGAGCGAAATCCATTGTCTTTTTGTTTCATTTTGATGGTCCATGATTCTTTCTTCTAATGACCCAAATCCATTGTCTCAATGGAATAAATATTTCTGAAATAGCTCCCAGTCCGTGCCCTATCATTTGCATCTTAGAACAAGAAAACAGTAAACTTTTAAAAGACATTATTTTACCTCTCCACAGTGCTTATCTACAAAGGAACATATTACTGAGGGGCAAAGAAGCTCGACTTGTTACTATTATTTCTGGTAGGCACCCAAGGAGAGTAGCTAATTTGTTCTTCATCAATGCCAAAGACAAATTAAAAAAAAAACCTAACTGAATTATGCATTTATATTTGCTTGCTTTTAAAGTGTGCTTATTCTCCTCCAAATGTTCAAATGAAAACATCAAAATTTTGACTGTATATTTTGTGCATTATCTCAGAATCTATTTTTATGGTTTTTAAATGAACTGAATTCTAAAAATATTAAAGGAAACAAAATTAATAGTTAAGTTTTGAAACTGAAGAATGAGTATAATTGAAGAGGTTATTCCTGCCACCTCCTCATTATTAAGAATAAACCATTTTTTTTCCCAAAATGAATTCGGATAATAGCTCTCCTATGTTCAATTTGGAAATAGGGTTTTTCTCTAGATTGGCACTTCTCCAAATGTGGTCCTTGGATCACCAGCATTCAAATCACTTGCGGGGTCTCACCCAGAGTCACAATGAACCTCTGGGGACAGGGCCTGGGTGTTTGTACTTTTAACAAGCACCCCAGAGGATTCTTACATGAAGGTTAAGAACTACTGCTCTCAATGTTATTGGGAGAAATTTCATGACTACATTGGGTGTAATTATATAGACTACTTTTTTTTTCATTCACATAAAATAAATTTTCCACAATTGGTTTTCACTGTTTCAATAAACTTTTATATCTTACCCTTGATTCCAAAAGAAAAATGTTGAGTTTACACAGCTTCAGTACATACGTGGTGGGTAAAGGGTTTGGGCAAGTGCAGACAGCAAGGAAATCAAATATGAGCTTTTTTGCCCAGAGAAGTTCTAATCACATAGTAAACAGTTAGAATTTACACTGGTCTTTATTTAATTAAGCCTGAGAACCACTATTTAGTTGCAGCTGGAGCAGAATCTTGGCACAGAATAGAGCAATCTAGTGTAGCCTTTAACCTTTCCCCCTTTTAACTGTGCTTATAAGAATGTGTGTGTTTCTTTAAGAAGGTGCTGCAAATCTTGGAGCATTGTTTGTAGTCTTTGATATAAGGGTCACCTCACTGTGCACACACTTTAGAATCCAATAGTAAAGAAAATGGATGAAATAGTTGCATAGCCTAACTGGACTTTTTATAATCTATAAGATTGAGATAGTTTATCCATATAATGAACTTGCATATTTTAGAGTTTTTCTGGTAATTTTTAGTGAAGAATGTGTGTGTGTGTGCATGTGTGTATGTGTGTGATTCTGACATCCTCTTAGCTGTTTCATAGATCTTTTTCCACTCCCACTCTTCCTTGTTGTTGAATATTTTTAAGTAACTTTTTGAGATCAACTAAGGCTAAATAAAATAATGAAAACAAAAGAATGATAGTGGTACTGTCACTGTTAATCATGCCAAAGTGGCAGAATTAAGTAGGATCCATACCAGGTCTCAAACTCTTGGCCCCCTGGGCTACATGTGACTTGCAGACATATATAGGCTAGGTTACCACAGTGTGTAAAACAAACAAACAAACTTTGAAACCTCACACAAAAATCCAAATTTCTGGCTTTTTTGGAAATGTCAGACTATCTGGCCACGCCAGGCCAGTTTTCTATGTGGTAACAATCAGCCATGGCTGGATAGCAGTGCCTCCCTTGGATGAGGAACGGCCTCTCCACTCCCCCTGTCTTTACCATCCTCTATTGCCTTCTACCTCATTTACCTGTTATGCTTGATCTTGTAGGCATTTATATGTGTAGGCACTAATCCATGCTAATGTGCAGAGAACCCAAATAGGATAATCTGAAAATCTCAAAACCACGGGTCTTTGGCTTTAGGATTTGTGGCAGACCAGCCTACCTAACTGTATTTACCTTAGCAAATATTAAAATTATTTTGTGCAACTTTGAATCTGATCAGGTGAGTAAATCAAGAAATCTGTTTGGGAGTTAGAAATTAGAGGTGTCAACCTGAGCTCAAAGTTTGAAATATGGACTTTTTCTTTCTGCGTTTGGTGGTAGAGACATTTATTTCTTCTGTATGGATCTGAAAATCCTATATTTTCGGAAGACACTGGTCTTGACTAGCAACAGTAAGCCAGTGGGCAGTGCGAACTTTTGAAAATAATTATCAAGACATCTATGTGAGGCATTACAGCCTCTTAGTAACCACAGGAAGTTCCCAGCATCCTTTCCACAAGCCTGAGTTTCTAAGGCTGACAGATCCCTGCTACTCCCTTCCTACCCCTCCCACTTGAAGAAAGGCCGCAAGTTCAGATTCCCCCACCAACTAATGACTTTAGGTTTGTCTGACTCTGCTCTAGGCCCTTTGGCGTAGTCCAACCCTGCTTCTTTCAGAGGACAAATCTTATCTTTTTATTAGCAAACAGGATGGCTTAGATATGGCTTTATAGGACATTTGCTGGAGCATAATTTAATATGACTCATTTCCCCTTATACGTAGAGACAGTGACTGAGACAGATAAGGGGAAAACCGAACCTAAAAATGTTATTGGAAACTTGCACTTGAAAGTGTGTAAAATTCTCCTGGAGCCAAGGGATTTATTTAGAATGACTTGGCATTCTTTGCTTGGATGTCTAAATAGGCCTTGTGATACCATTTTTGGCCTCGCTTTGAACCTAGTGTAGTAAAGAAGGAAATGAAAGCAAAGGTAAACTTAAAGTATTGTTTTACTCTAAATGCTTTCAGTAAAGGGTCTTGTTATCTAATGATTGGTACTAGATGGCTGGTATAAATCGTACAGTCTGTTCTTTGCACTCATGGCTAGAGGAGGCTAAGGCAAAGGAAATCAATTGGAACTAGCAGGTAACAAATGACCAGTCTTAGGCAAACATAGCAGGTGGGGAAAATAGAATTGTGGACAAAGATTACTAGGAAACAGTGAGTGAGGACTTTTTCTTCTCTTTCAAAATCCAGTGCAATTACACAAAGTGACTAATTGGACAGTTATGAAAGACAGGGCTGTTTTATCTGTTACCACTATGGGCCAAGAGCCGGGGTGCTGCTAGTTTTTCAAGGGTCTACTCAAAATATATGAGTCTTGAAAAAGATTACTGGCTTTAAAATATGAATGAAAATGGTAAAATGAAAATTAATAACATTTATCAATACAGTACTATGTCGGCCGGCCAACTACAGTTCAACTCATCTAGAGCTGTGTTTGAGTTATATTGAATATGGGATGTGAGTACATTTTAATTTTTGATATAATGTAGGATGCAGCTTCCAAAATTAAGCAGCTAGGACAGGCAAAAGTCTTAAAATGGCCCTGATGAAGGATCGCATTTTATAGCTATATAACATTTTCTGCCAGAGGCCATCTAGAATATTGGAAATGAGGATTTATTGAGAAACAAATTACTTTTAGCTAGTTCTATGAATGGGATGGACTTATTGTTCAAAATAGGATCTTGCTGGGGCAGGCATCAATGGACTTTCCACGTCTGACTTCCCTAAACTCATGCCATTTTTATTTATTTTTCAAAGTTTATTTTGCCTTTTATGGTTAAGTGCTCTTTTGAAGTCTCCAAAGCACAAGTCAAGCTATATCTCTGAACTTTGAGCCGCAAGAGAGATAGTGGGACTCTGCAACATACAGACTATCTAATTGTGCATTTATGTCATTCCTCTCAGCTTGTTTTCAGAGAATTTTCATGCACGTTCTCTATTTGATCTTCACAACGATCCATTGACATAGGCAAGTGTTGATATCACTACCCCATTTGACCAGTAACAACAGGAGATGGAGATGCATAGTGACACAGTGTAGGTTACACAACTATTGAGTTGCAGAAGGGCCTGGAACCCAAATCGTTTAGTGTCAAATCCATTCAAACTTCTAACCACATCCAGCTGTTGGGCATGTATAAGTTAGGATATTTCTAGAGCTGAATTTTCAAGATGTTTTCTCCCCACAAATTTTACATATTATCTGATAGAAAACATGTTATCCATCCACGCAACAAATGTTTGTTGAATATGTGCTGTGTGCCAGATACCGTGCTAAGCTCTGAGCTTGAGACGGAGAATAAGATAGATACGTTCCCTCCCCTTCGGAGCTGAATTCCAGGTTGCATTTACTACTTAGACTAAATCTGAATCAATGTGATCTATTATTTTTGCTGCAAAATTGTTTTAATTATAAAAACTGAATCTACTCCACGTCACTCCTAAAACAGACACGCACGCACACATACACACATACACACAGTGGGTTGATAGGAGGCTTGATTGACTTGTCCAGAAGTTTTGGTATCTTATAGCTGGAATATCAGGAAAAGCTTATACATAGCATATCTGATCAAGTATTTTGAGTTCTCATTCTGATCATGATTACCTGCCAAAGTCACTTACAGCAGAGGGATTTCAAAGTCATAGAATTTTGCATTTACAAAGGACTTTAGAATTGACTCCAGTCTCTCATGCTACAGACTGTGATACCTTTTGGATGTCCTTCGTTGAACTTAATTGCACTCTGCTTGTTGTTCCCATGACTCTTTGTTTAGACCACATACTTCAATTTTTGGCTTTGTTTCACAGTCATCCAAGTGTCTGGCTTCTCCCCTAGACTATGAACTACTTTAGGGCGGATCTCTCTTCATTTTCTTTGCATCTTCTTTTACCTTCATCCCCTCCCAGAGCCTTCGTCCCCTCCCTAGCTAGCCCAGAGCCTGCCAGCTGGTGGCCGGGTGAAAACTCAGACCCAGGGCTTCTGCCTTTGATTCTGATGCTCTTTCACCACAAAATCTGTCATGGCTTTAGTTTGTTGGTCTGAAAAAGTAAACAAAAGCCTTAAGAATTTTGTTTGTAGTAAATAATTCAAGATAAAAAATATTTTGCAAATATAAAAAAAAGTGCAATATAGCTACCACTTCATGAGCGTATTCTTCTTCAACAAATTTCCAGGATTTGTGTGTTAATTTGCTAGGGCTGCCATAATAAAATACCACAGACTGGGTGGCTTAACCAACAGAAATTTATTTTCTCACGGTTCTGGAGGCTAGAAGTCTAAGACCAAGGTGCTGACAGATTTGGTTTCTTCTGGCCTCTCTTCTTGGCTTGCAGATAGATGGTCGCCTTCTGCTGTGTCCTCATATGGTCTTTCCACAGTGCACACCCACTGTCTGTGTCCTAATCGCCTCTTCTTCTAAGGACATATTGGGTTAGGGCCCACTTTAGTGATCTCATTTTTAACTTAATTGCCTCTTTAAAGACCCTATTCTCCAAATACAGTCACATTCTAAGGTACTGGAGGTTAGGACTACAACATATGAATTTTGGGGGACACAGTTCAGCTCATAGCAGTTTGATTCACCTCTTCATTGCTTTCTTTCTCTCTTTGGCTGCCACTTCAGGTCTCTTTCAAAAACACATATTTTGCCCTGAAAAGCAGTTACAATGATAGAAATGATAGAATTTCCAAACTCTTCTCTGTGATATGATGCTTTTTATTTTAGTAAATATTCTCTGCCTGGCTATTCCATCTTCTGTTCAAGATGTTGCTGCCAAAACCTTAGAGAGAAATATACTCACATCTGAATTGAGATGTCTGTTAGCTTAATCATGTCAAGTTCACCACAATTCTTTGGTCAACACAAAGTTGCTTCCCTTTTCATGTCCAAATTGACAAGATTTAGCTCCATCATTGTTTATAGTCAATGAGGACAGTGAATTTCTTTTGAATAGCTGTAGAGGTTTCTTTTTCTCTTAGACAGGGAATAAATGTGTGAAGATATGTATCTGTAGTATACATGACAGCTTTTTCTTTGATGCCATTAGCTACCTAGACCCCCCTAAATGAAGTGAAAATCTTTTACCTCAAGAAAATACAAGGCTATTATACTGCATTAAGAACTGAAAAGAATAGCATTTAATATAGAAAATAGAGATAGCATAGCTCTGTGAATTTAAATGATAGTATACATTTAAACATCATGATTTTGTTGTTGTTGTTGTTAAGGAAAATTTGCCCTGAGCTAACATCTGTTGCCAATCTTCCTCATTTTTCTTTTCGCTTGAGGAAGATTGGCCCTGAGCTAACATCTGTGCCAATCTTCCTCTATTTTGTATGTGGGTTGCTGCCACAACATGGCCGCCAATGAGTGGTGTGTAGGTCTGTACCCAGGAACTGAACCCCAGCTGCCAAAGCAGAGCGCACCAAACTTAACCACTAGACCATGGGACCAGCCCCTTAAACATCACAATTTTGATTAAAAAAGAGAAGTAGAAAAGTTTAAAAGTATGTATATTAGCATTTCCGTAACATTTGAGGGTAAGTGAATAATGAGAAAAAATTAAGTTAGAAGAGACTCAAAAAAGGGTTCACAGTTTGAGAAGCTCTCTGTTGTGTATGCTTGCTTGTTGCTGAAGAAATGTGGCCTAGCAGAAAGAACATAGCATTGAGTATAGATTGCTCTGGTTCTCAGTGTCCTCGTCTGTAAATTATGTATTGATTAATTTCTACCTGATAGAGTTGTCACAAAGATTTAATTTACATACATATAGTGTCTGGTACATAGTAGGCATTCATTAAATGCCAGTCTCTTCCTCCTGTGTTCTCCACTTGCCTTATGTTACTAACTGGACAGTTACATGATATCAACATTTTATGGTTTCACATTTGGAAGAGGGATTTTCAAGACTCTATTGCACAATTTTCTCTGTTCCACATACAGCTCAATTAATCTCATATTAACTGTAATTACTCTTCTAGCCCTTTTACTTCAGTAATTACTAAACTTGTGACTGCTATAAACTGGCTTTCATATGTTTCATGCTATTAGTGCAGAAAACTATTCATTTACTTCAAATCAGATGGATTTCAAAAGGTGAAAAACACTTTTCAGCATGAGTGAACTGAGAAGGTTGGAGGGTGAACGTTAATTTACCATCATGTTTGGAAGCTTCTGGCATCCGCTGTGAACACAGCGATGTCATTTACCAATCTCCCGATGACGTGCCTGAGCATCGGAGGTTCCTTCTCCCTGTCTAGGTGTCTGCCATTTTGAAGCTGTGCTGTAAGTTTGAGCTTGGGCTGTGCCTCAAGACATTAAATGACTTTCACATGTAGCTGTGTCTCCAAGGTCTCCCCAAGGAGCATGCACTTACCTGGCAGAATCATCAGGAAAATGCTGATGACTTCTTTCTTATAAGATTATTAAAATCTTTTAACTGAGGTTTTCACATGGGCCTTTAGAAAAATCTTTGTTACAGTGGATGGAACAGTCCCAGTCAAAATTATATTTTTGTGGGGGCCGGCCCGGTGGTGCAAGCGGTTAAGTGCGCGCGCTCCGCTGCGGCGGCCCGGGGTTCGCTGGTTCGGATCCCGGGCGCGCACCGACGCACTGCTTGGTAAGCCATGCTGTGGCGGCGTCCCATATAAAGTGGAGGAAGATAGGCACCGATGTTAGCCCAGGGCCGTCTTCCTCAGCAAAAAAAAAAAAAAAAAAAGAGGAGGATTGGCGGATGTTAGCTCAGGGCTGATCTCCTCAAAAAAAAAAAAAAAAAAAAAAAAGTGAGAAAAATTATATTTTTGTGTAAGGAAAGCTATTTTGGGTTTACTAGATAATGGCTGCCATTTTATTAACTAATTTTTCAAATGGAAAAGTGTTTTTGCAATATTTATTGTAGAATATTGTTAAAATATGAAAAATAGTACAGAAAAATATCACACGTAAGCTTACCCTCAGAGATAACCACTTGCAACATTTTGGGTATGTATCTGTTTATCTTTTTTCCTCTGTGGGGATCTTATGTGACCAAAAGGGCATCACTTCAACCTGTTTTGAAAACCTGCTTTATTTTTTCACTCAATATATTATGAATATTTTCTCATACTGTATAACTCTATTCTTCTTCAACATATGGCCGCATTGAATTCTACTGTGTTTATTTTCCCAAAGTTTCTGTTGTTGGACATTTGATTGCTAAGATTTTTCTTTATTATGAATAACGCTGCAACACTCAGACACAGTAGAGTAGAGTGGTTAAGAGCGTGGGCTTTCAAATGTGCTCTGTCAGTTACTGATTGACCAAGGTACCTTTTCAAACCTCCATTTCCTCAGCTTTAATGTGAATATAGTGATAGGACCTACCTCACAGGGTTGTGCTGGGACACTGGATATAAAGTCTTAAGACTTGGTATGCTTGCTCCATAATAAATGCTCAACAAATGTTACGTATGGTTGTTTTTTTAAATCAGATACATTTTCATGCACAGTCTTATTGCTAGAGATGGAATTTCTGGCTCAAAAATCATAATAATTTTTAAAGTTTTGATTCATATTCACAACAATGGGCTAGCTATATTTGGATAGAACTTGAGAGACTATCTAATGTTAAATACAGGTCATGTGCATGGGCAACTTGAATTTGTGATTCATAGTTCTGGTTTCTACGGGAAAAATCACGGAAATGCACATTTCTTCTCTTTTAATTGATGAGTTATTCTGGTGCCATTGAAGTTATCTGTGTAGGACATAAAAAACTGTAAGTACTGCGAGGTCCTCTGAGACAGAATTAGATTTTTATTCTGTAAGCTTATAAATTTTCATTGATTCCAACTGGTTATCTGTGGTGTATGCAAGTAGGGAGTTTCTGCAAATGAACACTAAATTTTAATTTTCCTCCTTTTCCTCTGTTTAGCTTGGGACATCTGGGTCTGGCTTTTCTTATTGTAGCTTTAAGCAGAATATATAGTATTGGGTGTTTCTGTAGTATATAACAGAGCCTTTCCTTCAACTGAATCTGAAACTCTTCCAAAGGCAGAAAGAAAAAAAAAAAAAACTAACCCTGAAAGAAATCACTTGTTTGACTGTAATAATCTACAGAAACTGGTTAAAGCATTAAACAAAAAATAAATGAATCAGATAGTTAGAACTAGTATGTCAGGAAAATAGACAGAACATAAAATGCCTCTGGAATCTGTAGGATATTTTCTGGTACAAGGGGGTTTCTGAGTCATGGTTCATTTACAATGTCTGTTTCCTCACTCAGGGAAGGGTTTCTAATAGATTCAAGGAGACGCTAAGCTTTGCAAATGTCTTGCTTAAATAAAGGCAGCTCTGTGAGGGATAGATTTGTTCTGTTTATGGAGAAAACTTGCCAGTCATGTTTCACATTGTGTACCCTTCAGAAGAACAACCGTCTTCTTTCACATCATGGTGAAGATGGAGGTTTGTACAGTTGCGTCTCTCTGATCAGAGGGGTCATGAGCCGTGACTTTTTTAGACTAACGGGAGATTGACCGCCAGCTTGTTCCGGAAGTCGTGGTAGACTTAGAGAAATGTACCGCTGGTCAGATCAGAAAGACTTTGAAAGCCATCCCACAGTTTTACTAGCATAAAATCAGATGGAGGGTGTAGCCGTGCCACTGAAGAGATGCTATTTTCCGCTTCTAAACCAGAGCATCATGGTCTTTGCATGGTAGGAATTTGACAAAACCTCAGCAGTCTTGAAGATGCTTGTCTTAGTTTTCAGGGTCAGACTAAGAAATTGAGCTCTTGAGCCAGTCCTACAGGAGGTGGTCTCCCAGAACAGTGAGTTTTTCTTTATTTCAATTGGAATAACTACAGAACTGTTGGGAAGATGATGAAATGTCATGGGCTTAATGGAAGCTTTAAGCATTTGACTATAAATTCTGGCACAGGGAGAAAGGCACATTTTTTGGCTTGTTTGCATCTTAGACTAAATCTCTAGGACCATTGGAAACCAAGAAAATATCATCTGACTACATCAAGGCACATCTGTCTTCTACATATATCCCAGCTTGGTTTTGGTTCAAGGTTAAATATTATCTCTCTGGCAATGACTTAATTATTAAACATAATGAGGATTCCATGTCCAAAAAGATGTATTCAAAACTTAGGAGGCGGCTTGAATGAGACTTAGGAAAACTGAGTCTTTGGTTTTGCTTGGATGATATCAGTGAGCTGGGACAAGTCGTGAGCCTCCTCTGGACCTCAGGTCCCTCATCTGAAACATGGAGTTACATTTAGTGACTCCCTCATGTTCCTTCTACCACAAAAGCATCTTATTAGGAACCATGCTCAAAAATACTCACTAAGGTCAAAGATCTTTACAAAGCATTCTCATCAAAGATAAATCTGTATGATGAGTTTCAATTATTTTTTCTATAGTATTCTGTTTAGTCAGCTTGGGCTGCTATAGTAAAATACCATATGCTAAGGGACATAAACAATAGATATTTATCACAATTCTTGAGGCTGGGAAGTCTGAGATCAGGGTGCCAGCATAGTCATGTTCTGGTGAGGGCTCTCTTTCTGGTTTGCAGAGGACTATCTTCTTGCTGTATCCTCACATGGTAGAGAGAGAGAGCTCTTGTGTCTCTTCATCTTCTTATAAGAGCACTAATCCCATCATGAGGGCACCACCCTCATGACTTCCTGGAAACCTAATTACCTCTCAAAGGCCCCATCTCTAAATACCGTCACATTAGGGATTAGGGACTCAACGTATGAATTTGGAGGAGACATTCAGTCCATAACACTCTTCTTCCAAAACAGGGTGAGATTTCCTTTCACTATGGCTAAATGTCTGCAAAGGATCCTGGCTCCCGCCTCACAGATAATCAGAAAATTTAAAGCTGAGAAAAGTATGGTTACAAACTCTCAGAAAATATAAAATTTTTCAACAGAAAGGGACTTTAGGTGAACCTTTTCTTCCCAGAAACCTAAAGAGGGTAATTGACTTATGGAAGGTGACTTTTTCTGTTTTACTTTTCCTCTTGGCACCTCCATGTGTGAAGTCTTTAAGAACCTTCCGCTTTTCATGAATCAATGACATGCAGTGATTCATAGTGTCCAGATTCATAGTGAGCCTTGCTACACAAAGTGAGGTCCACAGACCAGCGACATTAGAATCCTCTCGCAGCTTGTTAGTAATGCAGAATAACAGGCCCCATCCAGATCTGAGAATCAGAACTTGCATTTTAACAAGAAGGGATCTCAGGTGATTTCTATGCGCATTATAGTTTGAGAAGCACTCTTAGAGCATATAGATCAGATAGACTCTTGATCACAATTTAGTTAGTTCCTCTGCTTTCCAGAGCACTCTTTTGAAAATAATGATGATAATAGTTATCGTTTATTGTGGATTTCTCTGTACTATGCCAAGCCTCTTATTTTTGACCTCTACAGCAAGGCTGCTGGTATTTTATTTTATGTATAAAAATAGAGAGAATCAGAGAGGGAAAGTAACTTGTGCCAAAGTTGTGTGCTTGTGAATGACAGGCTTGGATTTAAAGTGAAGATTTTCTGACTATAAAGTCCATATAGTTTTCACTGGGTCATATGATTTAGGTTTTATTTCTACACATTAATATATTAGGGGGCCTGCATAGGTGAATCTCTGCCAAAGGTCAAATTTAATTTTGGGGGCTGATGATTTTTTTGAGATTTTAGTGTCTCAGGCCTTAAAAATGAAAATAATTGTCTTTTTTGACTCCATTAAATGGAGTCAAATTTCTTAGACAAATTAATCTGATCTAGAATGTTAGACAAAGGCTTTTGGGTTCTAGGTCAAGGAAAAGAACTAAACAAATCTGAAGTGTTGTCCTGGTGAAAAGAAAATTTACTCTTTCTCTGTGGTTTGCTTTACTTTGGGAATAATATTGTGTTTCTGGTGTAAACTCAGTTGCATTATTTATATTTTTCCATATTTCATACTCAACTTGGACTTTATATTAGATACTATTTAGGAATCCGTTTTCTCCGTTTACTAATTCCTGGTAAATTCTAAAATTGCACACAGCACCTTGGGCAACAAATGAAATAATGAAGGGATGTGAGTCTCAGCTATAACTCTGACTTTCAAATGTATTATTGGGAATATTTATTGGTATAAACACACCTTCCGCTGGTAACTAGGAAAACGTCTATTTAAAAAAAAGAGAATCAATATAAAGAGCAAAATAAAAGTTATAATTTTTATTTGTTCATGCAATATAGAATATAATATCATGAGGTATAAATTCTCTTCCTCTTAAGATTGTACAAGTTCTTTACAAAAAGTTAATTGCCTAGTTCTTTACTACATGCTTATTCTTTTTAAGAAGCCTAGATTCTTGCTTGGATTATTGAAGATAATCTGTTTTAGAGACAAGAAAAGTTTAATCATATCCACCTAATTATTGCTCAGGTCCCCCTCTTACCCTCTGGAGAACTTGTTAAGTTAGAAATACCTGAGAATTTCTGAGTCTGAGCAGTGACATCTTCCAACCTTAATACAGAGAAGAATTATAAACACAAAGAAGAAGGAAGTCAAGATTTTTTTTTAAGAAGACGTGCTGTAATTGGTTGGTTTGCCAAGCAGGAGAAAGGAGCATTCTCATTGATTAGCCTAGGCCATAAAAACAGGGCAGTGCAACTAGGTGGCAGGAAGAAAGGATAGGATCAAAGGAAAGCTAAAAAGGAAGATAGTGTTTTAAGAAGTGGAGAAGCAATCATGGTACCATGTAAAAAGTACTAGAGAGATGGCAAGAATTAGACCTGTTGACAATGGACCACTAACCAGCTGCCAGAGGAGACTGGCAATGTCCATTCTAGAGGAAGAAAGCAGAAATGCCATCTAGAACAGCAGTCTGGAAATACTCATTGTGAGGCGAACAACTCCACAGTCCTTAACAGTGTCCCGAAGCTGCTATAATCTAGCGTGGTACAATAATTGTGCTCACAAAAATGAGTAGGGAAGAAGAGAATGCATTTTAGGAAGATATTTCATGGTGAATGATCAACATTTAAAAGCCATCAGAACCTAATAGTTTAGCCCTGAAGAATCTAGAAACCTTACCCTGTTTCCTGGTTGTGACAGATAATAGAACTCTTCTTGTTAGACCATGCATCACCTCTCAGTGACTTCTCTGAACCTCATGCCAGCAGGAATAGAGTTTGTCATGACTGCAGTGACTTCCCTGGAGATGTAGTTACAAGAAAAATACTGTACCTTGCCATCATTGCCAAATTTGCCTACTATAGTATTCTATGGAATGTCAAGATCCTTTATAGGAGATGAAAACACACCCTGCATAAAATCGTGTTTAATGGAACATTTAAAAAGTATTCTTTATTTTAGTTATCTTCAGGGTTCCTCTATACATACCTATTTTATTTCAAAATGCATGTTATTTTCCAGTTAAAGCACCTTCATTTGACTTTTTAGTGACCATCTTATGTGAAAACATCATGGTCTTAGGAATTTCGTGCTTCGTTTGTAAGGTTGCAAATTCTTCATTTTTGAGAGAAATTGGAACTGAAAATGAAGTCATGTGGCAAGCCTATTTCTTGAAAATGATTCATAGCTGAACCAGAGGAGTGGGGCTCTCTTCTCCCTTTTCACTACCTATAATTGCTTCCTTTGAAGAAACTGCCTTGTCCTAGTGCTGCAGACCAGCATCTCGTGAGAAAATGTTTGCTAGTCGCTTAATTGCTCAGATAGGAAGAAGCCGCTGCCACAGTCCCTTCTGTTTCTTCATTTTCAACATTTTCCCCATAATTTGAATTTCAGATCGTGGATTCTTAGAATTAAGAGGAGAACATCCAGCCCACTTACCATGAGAGGTTAAAACTGTGACCATTGTAGGTTTGCCGCGGGGGCTGTAACCAGACCCAGGTCCGTGCTTCCCAGGTCAGAGCTCTTTCTAGGACATCATCGTCACTATGCCTGGGACAGCTACTGAACTTGCCATAGAGTAGCGGATTGGTGGAGAGAACCATTAACTTGGGAGACGGAAGGTCTGAATTTGATGCCTGATTTGGCTCTATCATTTTAGGCTTCAGTTGTTAAGAGGAGGATTAAATTTGATGACTCTATGGGTCACTTCAGGTTCGTGGCTGTGTTTCCTTAAGCATATGTTGTGACTGAACGAGATGGGGCCAATTCCCACATGCCTTAAGGAGGAAAGAGATGCAATTACGAGGATGTTTCTGTTCCTGAATTTAATGGGTGAGGTATAAGGCGAACTCTCTGTGGTTTAATGAACTCTTCTTGGATACTATGCTGATGTTTTGAATTACTCACATTCACTTGGTGGTGCTTTAAGTTCAAACCCAGAATCCTCACACCTGCCCTCAGGTATTGGTAACTTTTAAAACACCCTGAAAATACGCACCATCCATTCACTTGTGCTCCCCATCCCCCCACAATAAAATTGTAATTCTTTATTGAGAAAATAGCCTATACATGGTTAGCTTTTGCCTTGTGATTACAAGTGGCAAGGGTAAAGACAAATACTAGAATTGGGAATTATTCACACACAAATTGCATGCTTTTGATAGTTATCTAAACACCACCTGTTTAAGAAAGCCTACTTTCTTTTTTTCGCCGATGAATTGCCCTAGGATTTCTCAGATTATTCTGCCACTGTCTCTTTTCACCTGCTTTGGAGAGTGCAGGTGTTAATGGCCTCCAGCAGCATCTCCACCTTTCTTGCCAAACATGAGTTCCTGCTAGCCTCCCAGCCCCATGGCATCTCTGGCCTGCTTCCTGGAACCCAACACCTTGGCATATTCCCTGCTGAGCTCAGGACCAAGTTTTCCCAGAGTCATCACTAATTTTTCTGTGGCTGCTATTATTCCTATTACTTCATTGAAGCTATGTTTTTTTTAAAGGTAGCCTAGTTTTATTTCTTTTCAAAAACAATTTGAATAAAGCAGAGAGGCTTTAAAGTCACTGATGTTTTCTTGACCACAAATAAAACACAAAAATAAGTGCTCAATAGTAGATAGTATTTCTGGAGCTGAAATTCGATGGTCGTTGAACTGAACAGTTGAAACTTTTTAAAGAGAAAAATCTCTGACCCAAATGGAGAGGCTGTTCCAATCCTTTGAAAAGCCAGTGGTTGGTTTACAGTCAAATGAAGATTGGTGACCTTCACATGTATTTCAGTTACATCACGTTGCTGAGATCATAATGTTCCTAATGTTCTTCACACCCGACTCAAACTCTTCCTTTTTGCCTTTCTTTTAAAGTCAAATGTTATCATAATTAATATTTAAAAAGGGATTTTTACTGGGAATCGATGAGACATTTTGGCATTTGCCTTCATTTTCTTTGGAAGATGTTTATTTTTCTTGTCAGCTGCAGGGGAAGAAACCTGCTGTGAAAACCGATAGACCCTAGCTGTCAGGAGCATTTGTCTGGTATTATTTTGATGGCATACCCATGGTATTGCCAAAGGAGTGTCACAGAAGCTAAGTGAGAAACACAGGGACCATCATCTTCTTTTTCATGGAAAACAGCATGGGTTTTAAAGAGTAAGGTCATTGTAACCAAAATAACCCAAAGAAATTCTTTAACATAAATATTTATGTAAGGTATGGATGGCACATCTGGCCTTGCAACTTTTGGGTACTTTAGCAGAGGGCATTGTTCTTGTATTAGAAGTGCCATCTGCAGTGACAATACGTAATTTGAAACAGTGGAGCCCTGTCACCGTGAAGAGGTCAGGAAACCAGGCACATAACTTTCTCCACAGCTTCTTCACATAGCCAGGAGGGAAATTCACAGCGCAATGCAGTCCTTGGATTTTGACCAGCAAGATGACTCTGTGATAAAGTGATGTTCTTTACAGAAGTATATTTCTATAGCTTGAAATATCTAACAGGGAGAATTGCAAGAAAGTCATTTTTATAAACATTCCTGCTTGTAGTTAGTTTGGGATCTGGATTCTTTGGAGAGCAATATCTTTCCTTTCGGTTTTATGACCATCTTTTTCTTAATGCTTAGAAAGAAAAGAGCTTTGCCAAACTTTTTTTTTTCTTTCTGGCATTAGTGTCTTCTGGAAAATGAAAATGGAAATGGCCCAGTTTCTCTTACTAAAGTCTTCAGATATTTATATGTAGTTTAATAGTTTCGTCCTGAAAAAAATAAAGCACCTTTTTTTTTAAAGGATAGAAATGAAAATTTACCAGTTTACCATCAGTTGAAATTAGAACTTTCTTGCTTGACAGACACATACACAGACACACATATATGTGTATGCATATATTTATGTAGAGATAGACCAGATTGCAAAAATGAGTAGAGGAGAATGGGCAGGAGCTATGTTACAATTCATTCCTATCACTGATTTAATCTAAAGAAAAGACTAAGCATTTCATGTTTTTGTTGGTGGCAGGTAAGTCCTTTTAATTTTTGCTAATAATAGGACAACTCCACAGAAGATAAGGTAAAATAATGGCAATGTGTTGTCCATCATTTTGTCCTGAAATAACTATTCTGTGAGTTCATGGAAAACATTTAAAGAACCCTAAAATAATCCAAATATAATCAAAGGAAAGGAGATGCTATGTCTTGAGAGAGTGCACCAGATGGGGCTGGTTCGATCTAGTTTGTGATGAGATATTTATTCACTCCTAGGCACTATTCCACAATTCACTTAACTTCTCAAATATGGAAGAGAAGTGTGAAATGATGTTTCCTTTTCGTCTAGCACTTTTCTTCTCTTCTCTGACAACAAGTATTACTCATGCTCTATGTTACTGAAACCACGAGGTCTCAGACTCTAGGGGGAAATGTTGTGACATTGTCATGGGCCTCCCTTACTGCCCTTCCTTATAAGTAGGCATCAGTGTATAAAGGACACAATAAATGAGAACAGATCTCGTAAGCTGCCAAAGCCATGTCAATGAGATTCCAAAACAAAAGTTGGCCTTTATTCTATCACACTGTCACATCTAAGAGGGGATAGCTGATGGGCGACAAACGCTTGATATTTTAAAAACTACCAAACAAAAGCCCAGTCTTTTCTCCACAAAGTTCTCCAAAAGTATTAGGAAACAAATTAATGCAAATATAATTCAAGTTAAAGTACAATTTCAGCGTAGTTGTTTTGTCACAACTCTTTTTCTGATGGCCATTCTTTGAGTAATTTTTGTGCTAAGCCATTTTGGATTTCGTCTGACATGTTGATGGCAGAGTGGTGTGTCCCATATGCATGGAAAATAAACGTGAAAAATGACTTATTGTTGCTGTCTGAAAGCTCTTCAGTTTCTGAATTCTAAGGCAAATTAGGGCTCAGATTTCATTTTTGTAGCTGTAGTATCAGTGAATGATAAAAACTAGAATGTCTGAATTTGTCTATATTCACACACTTCAGAAAAGAGAATTTTCTTTTCACAAGAACAAGGTTAAGCAGTTGTTTAGAAAAACTCACAATATTTCTACTTCTCTGACTTTAAGTTACTTTCCTCCAAGTGGTTTTAAAATTATAATCATCAGCTTCGCTGCAAAGGGATGGATGCTCTTCTATCCATAACCCAAAGAGAAATTGTTAGCTAATTCAAATGGTATTTGCCATGGTCGGTGAAGAAAATTGCCCTTTAAAGTGCTGCTAAAGTCATGAGAGTGCAGTTATGAGGGTTAAAAATGCATGGATGAAAAGCCTTTCTTGCAATGCATCTGTTTGGAAAGCAAATATATTTAAAATGAGATAAGTGAAAAATAAAATATTGCATCACACAGAGCTATTCACTTTAAAGGAGGTGGAATCTTGAACTGTAGATAGCATGAGTGGAAGGTATTACAAAACATGCCCACCTGTGGGCTGAGGCCAGATAGGCTGGGGATGATTTTTTAAAACAATTACTACCAACAACCACCCCAACCACACCGTGAAAATCCTGCAGACTTGAGACGTGATTTTATGCAGAGAACACTAGTGACTCTCCTTTGGAAAAACGGAAAACATCAGCAAAATAAAACAAAAGAATCTCTTTGGAATTCCTGAAGGGATGTAGATTTGGAGATTTAAACGACTTCTTTTTGGCTTTATCAAGTTGGTACATGAGATAAGGTAAACCAGCAACAGAAAATTTCCAATTAGGAGCCATGAGTCACTCTTCTCAGCTGGGCCTACAGGTTGGTGAGATACTGTTTGTCCAACTTGACAAATGAGTTGACTGGGACCCAGAGAGATTGGGTGATTCTCCCATTGTCACACAGCTAGTGTATGATAGTTACGGAATTCAAACCTAGGTTATTTCTCCCCCTCTTACGCTTGTCTGAAACTACACTATTCTGTTTTGTTCTGTGAGTTTATTATTTAATATATGTGGGCATCACTACATCTCTTAAATGCTCACAGAGGTCAAAGTACCGTGTCACATGGAGACTGGGATTGCCAGCCCCGAGGCTTTGTTGAATGTGACTGCCTACTCGCTTTGGGTATTACTGAAGGCATTTCACCTATTCCATTTCTTTTAATTGTTATAAAACACCCTTTACAAAAGTGTTATTCTTCTGTTTTTTACAGATGAAGACAGACCTGAGGCCCAACCTGGTTAAATTACTTGCCTGAGGTCAGTGGCTAGCAGACAGCCAACGACGATTAAAAGCCAGCTCTGTTTTTGTCTGTAGCTCCTGCTCCTTTTATTATTTCTGAAATATGAAAGAGAAGGGAGAATAACGAATGGGCTGTGGTTGATATTTTCAAAGTTTCTATTATCAGATTAGAGGAAGACCCTTAAAACACATCTAAGAAAAATCAAAATATCAAGACCCTGAGTTTTGGGAATCCTGGTCAGTTCTTAGTGAGGACTCTTAAGCCTTGCCGTGTTGTTTTAGTTGTTAGGAGTTTTCCTTTATTGCATATTAATTCCTTGTCCCTGTGGTATGAGAAATTTAAGGAGCAGGAAAGAGCTGTCTGGCTCAGTGGGACTGGGTTGCTATTTAGTCGGGCTGTTTCCTCCCTCACATGTCGATTGATTATCCTGCCTATCGTGTGTTGACATATTTTGCTTGCTGTACTGATTATACGTTGGGAGTGCTAATTCTTTTATTGGGTTAGAGTTCAAAGGTGCTCATCTGTCAGCAAAATGTCTCTCATTTCATGGCATGCTCGGCCTCCTCTTATATCTGTCATTTTTATACTGTTCTCAGAGGTTTTCCTCTTATTTCTGGTCCTAGTTCAATAGCAAAGATCTTGAAGGATTTTCCTTTGTAATGGGCTATTTTGTACGGTTTTTAGAGACAGATTCTGCTCTTTGAAGATATGCAGAGTATTGGCATTTCACAGACCTGACTGAAGCAATGGAAATCACACTATATCCTGCTCTTTGATTTTAACAACTTTGTTGGTGCAGATCTCCAAATCTTGAGCTTTTCCCAAACATGGTCAATTTCTGAGACCAATAAATGGGTAGATCCAAACTTGGGTTTTGCATGTCAGTGTTGTAGCATTCTGGCAAACCATCAGGAAATGGACTCCCATAAAGAAAAGTCCAAGGAATGGTGATTTGATTATATAGAACGATATAAAAGGTCACCTAATGTCTGAATATCTTTTTCATCACATCTGCAGAGATTATAATATAGGTATGCAAATGTTTCCATACAGATATACATATGTATATATAATCCTAATTTTGAACTGGAATCATAAATAGGAATTAGGAATATCTCCAAAGTCATTATTTTGGATTATGTATGATGAAGTATTTTGCAATTAGTTTTAGGTACTTGAGGTATAAGTAACATGCCCTTCTTGAGAAGATTGCCAACATGTCAAGAATGCATTTTGTTGTAGCTTGTATTTCAATTTCTGTTTTGCTTACATGTTGTATTTAGAAGTTAACCAAAATAATAAAAACAAGTGTTGTATTATAGTAATAATAGATTACAAAAACAATCTTTGTGAGTTGGTAAGGTAATCAATGATGACTAGCTTTTGCTCTAAGTTGTTATGATGTTTTAACGTTAGTCTTCAATTTTCTCACAAAACATGTGTGAAGCCTGATTTAGAGAAGTAGCTGGAGTTGGCTGTTAAGCAACTGAGCCATCTTTCCAGAGGGGAATGAAGCAGAACCAAGAAGTCAGCAGTCCCTTGTTAGGAAAGAAAGGAACATGGGACTGATTGTCAAATTTTAATGAGTTTATTTGTCTTTCGATAGTTTGGGTACTGTATGTGATAGGATGTGATGAAACTATTAGAATAACATCAAAATATGATGGTATGGGAACATTATGTCTGGGCCCAAGCAGAGTGGGTTTACTGGGGGACCATGGGTTAGACACATAAACTCTTTGAGTCTTAGTTTTTTTGTGTGTCAAATGGGGTTATTACATATTTATACAGTAGGTTTTTGGGGGGGACGTTAAATAAGGTAATGAAGTAAAATGCATAACATAGTGTCGGTCTAGCGCTTAGTAGGTATTCAGTAAAAGTTAAAACTTTGTTACTTTCATCTTCTCATTGGCTCTATCCAAGCCAGCTTCATAATATGAACTAAAAATGCCATCTTCATCAACCTTCAATGGCTTTTCTTGAGTTCATATGCACATGGCGCTATGCTGATTATGGCACAAAGCAAGCTATATAGATGTGACTCTTTCTAGGAATTTACTTCCACAATCGCACAGAGATTGATGGATTCATAGAATGTGAGCTGGAAGGGACCCTGGGGGCTCTCTGCATTCAGTAATTTTACAGACGAGGAAATAGATTCCCAGAGAGATGAAAAGACTTGTTCAGAATTTCCCAGTTAATTAGTGACAGTGCCAGGAATAGGATCTGGGTTTCTGGAAGTCTCATCTATTGTTCTTATTTATCCACCTTTCTTGTTTAGGAAATAAAGAGGATGGTTGTATATTCTAAGAGTTGTTTGTCAGGAAGAATTATTTCAAAATATTATAGTCTTTAAAGATGCACAGTTAATCAGAAAAAATTAAAAAATCTAAGTGTACATGTGGAGTGAGTAAACATGGTTGTAGTGTAGAAGTACGGGTAGTGGCTAAACCATGGCTAGGGAAGTCTTTCCAAGCTAACCCATAATCTTCACCATTTTCCACACTCCTCCCCAATTATTTGATAAAGGCAATTGACATTTGCTTATTCTTATGCAAAGTGCTCTTGTAAACACAACTTCAACCCACTCTCCCTACCCTTGTTCAATTAGATTCATTTCCAAAAGCTCCTCTGATATAGACATTTTGGAACCACCCCTGAGAAGTACAACCAACATTTTTCTCATTTATTTATGCAGATTCTGAGAGATTTCAGAAGTTCAAGTGGCAAGATATTTTAGGAGTAGGAGGAGAGTTAGATACCCAAACATTGGGAACCGGATCATAGTAAGCATTAAAAAGGACCAAAAGGATATATTCTTTGCTGTAAGTACACCAGCTATATTTCTAAATATGGCTGAGTTTTGGAGTTTTATAGACACATATGGTACTATTCATTCTGTCTGCATTGATCTGGAACATTCCAAGAGGCCAACAGCAGCCACTGAACCTCTGTTCTGCATGGTGCAGAGATTTTTTCCCATTGCATAAGCTGTAACTTTACATGGCAAAAAATAATCCAATAAGTCAACAATTCCCAACTCAATTAAATTAAATAGTAGTATACCTTTTTTTTTTTTTTTTTTTTGCTGAGGAAGATTTGCCCTGAGCTAACATCTGTGCTAATCTTCCTCTATTTTGTATGTGAGTCACCACCACAGCATGGCCGCTAACAAGTGGTGTAGGTCTGCTCCCGGGGAACCGAACCCAGGCTGCTGAAGCAGAGCGCACCAAACTTAACCGCTAGGCCACAGGACTGGCCCCTACACTTTTCCTTTTTTATAGCTTCATTATTACAATGTATTCATGCAAGTTTGGATTTAGTCATGACATTATTTATCTGATATGAACAAATTCTATAATTGTGACTTTACCTTATAGAATTATATCTCTCAGAGACCCTTTGTGGTTTAGGAAAGATCTAAAGAGAGACAGAGAGGGGGACACTAGACAATAGAGAAGAAACCCTTCTGACAGTATTGTCTAGCAGAGCAAGAGAATGTCAGAAACTCTGTGACCTGAAAGTGTTCGTAAACTGTTATCTTCCCCTGGGAGAAGCTGGAGTGTCCATTCCACTGTGCTATAACTCTGGGTGTTCATTAAAAATTCATTCAAGGCTAAATCATATCACTGAACAATGAGAGTATGGAGACCCAGATCTGCGTGTCAAAGAGAGGAGGCCGTATCAGGGCCAGGTTGCTTTATTTAGTGGGGTCTGTGTCAGGCAGACAAGGGGAATGGGAGGTTTCCTTGGATGCTTTTGTAAAGCTCTGTGCTTCTTCTGGAGGCTCGATTAGAATAATCAGCAGCCTTGGGAAATTCACACGGTTTTGGTGAGGCTGTGATCCATCATCATCCATCATACTTGTGCGCTGGGTGACTGAGGAGCCAAATACCAGGCCGGCGGGGTGGCCAGAGCCCTTCTCTGCATGGAGCTTTCTGGTCTGCAGGACAGGGCTCCAGGAAGCCTGGCAGCGGGGAGGGGCGGAGGAGGCTGCGGGGGCACTAACCCCTTGGATCAGCCTGCACTTGGCGGGGCTTTCCCTTCCAACAGTCCCCACAGGCCAGGAACAGGAAGTAACCATACAGTACCTTGACAGATTTTGGGGAGTATTCGCTTTGGATTTTGCTGGGTTTGTTTGGAGTTTATTTCTAATTTATTTTGAGTTTATCTTTATTTGTTTGTTTGTAGGCCTTAACAATTTTTTAAAACTTTCTGGATTGTTTGCTGTTTGACCTTCCTTCTGTGTGCATTTGCATTGTGGGAAGAATAGACTTTTGATATTTCAGATAAGGAAAGACTGTGTTGTGGGGTGTGTGTGAGTGAGTGTGTGTGTGTTTTGGGGGGCGACAACCAATAAAACCCTCATTATATATTCCTTATATCCTTAGCAACTTTTTTCAAACTCTTTTTTAAACCTAGGAAGAAATGTGGTTTTTGGTTATTTTCAAAAAATGTTTCAAAACTCCAGAATTAGGAGAATAGTGTCTAGTTCTACAGAAAAGCATTTATTACAATATGATCTCAGAGCCGGTCTGCTAGGGAGTCCTGTGTAAGATTGGGTTGCTCAGTAATGACTAATGTGATCTCTGAGTTCCCAAGCAAAGAACTTTGACAGCCAAGCGTATAAATTTTTACCCATCTTCCATTTTGGTTTTTCTCAGGAAACTGGGGAGAGTGTCAAATGTAAGTGTATGTACACATCATAACGAAACTTATAAATCCAAATTTTATGATGTTTATCAGTTATGAAAATGTACTTAAATTTTGCCTTTTGTGTTTTAGAGGGTAAATGGAATTACTAAATCTCAAAATCAAAAAAAAGAAGCAGCTTTTTTTTTTTGATATCTGTCTTAATCACTCAGGATTATGTAAATTAATATAGAGTCCCAGGTATCTTATTTTTATTTTACTTTATTTTATTTTATTTACTTTTGATGACCGTCAAATGGTATACACATGCCCTCCCTAAAAGGGATTTATTCTCTTTTGGATGGCGCAAATAAGTCCATAAAATAAATGTGTCTTCTAGTTTATTCTTCCTCCTTTTGTGTTTCTTAAAATGCAAATCCAAAGCAGAATGCCTAGAAGTATATTGAAATTTGACAGGATTTGCCTTGTGTGCATATAAGAAAATATGACACATAAAAAACAGAAGTGGAAGAATATATACGTGCACCATGACGCTATTTTATTGGTATCTATTGCACCCATTGCAATGAGACTCCTGGGACGTTGGACCTAAATTAAAATAATCATAAATAATGTTGAGCAATAATAAATAAAACCCAACTGCTCCCCTCTCCCTGCTTTCTTCTTTCTCTTTTTTTTTTCCAGTAAGAAAATACACAGGCAAATAATACCAAACAGATCAGCCACTTTTGGGGAAGGAGGCACGTGGGCTGAAGGACACGTGGACTGTGGAGCCATTCCCCATATGCCCTGGGGATTTGGAGTTCTGGGAGTGGAGGGCGAGCAGGGAAGGGCACTGGATGGAGAATGTTGATTTGCAAGATTTCTTGTATATTCACTTTTTGGGTTTTAAAAATTGTCTTAATAAATTAGATTTATTGACATTAAAATATATTTTTTTCTCAAAGTTCTCAAATGTAGGCACAAAGTTAAATCTAAGTTGAATTTTGCCTAATAAAGTTCTATCAAAACCTTTGAGATAAGGAGTTGTTTTGGAGCCTTTCCCTAGGAATTGCATCTCAAGCAACATTGAGCAAGGAAGGAGTTGTATATATGGTGAGTGCTTTGTGAAGCTAAGTACCCGAGCTAGGATTATTGAGATATATTGAACAACTTGAAGTATAGGACCTTAAGGGTGATCAACATTTAAAAGTATAGTTACTAATTTGAAGGAATGAGGCTTGTTTCAGAATCAATGTTCCTTAAGAGTCTGTTGGACCTGATGAAGTTATCTTTGAATACCTTACCTGACATTTTCTCTATTTGTACCTGCAAGGATGACATTTTTTTCTCCTGTCCCCATGCTGATCTTTTGATCTTCATGGAGTCTTCTATCAAGGGAAAAGCCCCTTGGTTCTATAGTGCCATCATTCTCTAGGTCCCAGAGTTCTCTCACTGCCTCTTGACTACCCGGGGCTCCTCCTTCAGTGTTCAGTACCCCAGCCACTCTCTTCTCATCCTCCCTATGTGTCCCATTCCCTCAGAGTGGCAGTCTTTACTGATCATTGATAAACTAACTCAGCCTATAGTATATTGGTTCATTGGGGTTTATTTTATCCCACCCTACTCCCTCACTAAATTCTCCCAATTTTACCTTCCAAATCTCTCTTTCTTATTCTTCATCCTCCACTTTACTGTCCTTTTTTTAAGCCTTCATGATCTCTCTCATGAACTATTGGAATAGCCTCTGACTGGTCCATCTGCCTTCCCTATCATTCTTCCTAAATTTCTCTTGTTCTTTGAATCAGAGTGATCATCCTAAAGCACAGCTCTGATCTTTCCATTCTCCTCCCTAAGACCCCTCACCAGTACCATATTCAGAACAGGAAACAGGCCAAATTCTAGCATATGGTGTAAGGCCTTTGACCATTTGGCTCCTCACTGCCTCTTTCTCCATATCTCTACCTACCTCCTTTCTCACTGTAAGGCAGGCAATAGTGAGAAACCCTTACTCTCGTGCACATACTAAGCTGTTTCATACTTCCATACCTTTAAATTTGCTCTTTCTCCTCCTAGAATGGTCTTTCTTCCTTTGTCTTTTCTCTGGGAAACTCCTTAGAAACAATCTTTATTCTTCAACACCATTCTCGTGTGTCACCATCTCTGGGCAGCCTTTCCTAACCTTTCCCACCCGCAGATGGAATGAATTACTCTCCTCTGCACCTCACACGTAGTTTGTTGATCGTGGATACTATATTTTTATTTGCATGTCTTCCTTCCCTACTGGACTGTGGCTCTTTGAGGCCAGGAATGGGCCAATCGCTTAGGCTTCTAGAGTGTAAACTCAGTGTCTGTGTGGCCCAGAACAGATTTTTACATGCATATCGAAAGGAACAAACTATCAGTGGTCATGAGGACTCTTGGTGATAGTTTTGCTTTAAACCGAAGGAATGATACTAAGTTGGGGGGAATTTCAAGTACGAGGGCAAGTCAGGTTAGAGACATGTATTTTGGGTAGGGGGACCCAGCTTAATGCAGGCCTTGGTCTACCACATCCACAGGAGCTGAGGGGAGGGAGTACGTGTGCATCACGTGTTGTCTGGGGTTTGGCAGAGTGGAGACATCAGTGCTGATGGTGCCCAGATCCCCACACTTAACAGCAGACCCCGTAGGTTATTAAAGCTGAGAGCCTATCTAGGAAGATTAGCTGGAGGAAGTGCTTTAACCACGGAGCAAACAGGCGGTTGCTTGATTAGTGCCTCAGACATGGTATGGCACCGCAGTGTTGGGTTTCCATCCGAACCATTACTGGGATATTTGAGATCTGGAGCTTTGGTTCTAGCCTGACCTTGCGTTTGATTTCTGAATCCATACGTCAGAAAGGGGCTTTGCTCACTTCTCTCAGACTGCGTTTCCCAGCCATGCGTTTTGTGTCCTTTGTTTTTGGACATTTGAAAGGGATGCTGAGAATTAATCCATATGGTGTTTGTTTAGATGGGAAATCCTAAATAGCTTCTTGTACTGGGAGAACACAGTAGCAAAAATATCTTTACGGTAATGTGTTTTAAATCAAAAGGGCTCCATATTTTCCCCTGTGTTTGAATGTGACATTCTTGATCATTCCAGACCCACCTGTCTGAGAACACAGGAATCAAAAACAGGAGTCACTCTCAAATTTCACCTCTATTTAATCCATCGCAGAAACACATGGGCTTTTCACTGTATATATATAAAAAAACACACCAGGACATTTAAACAAAGTGACACAGATCATCAGCAGATCAACTGGGAATGACGGCTCAATCAAACAAATGTATGTTGAGAATTTCCACAGGGCAGCTCTTGCAGCAGCCAAGCCAAATTTGTTTAGTATACATGAGTTAGCTGCTTAGGAACATTTGCTATGCTGCATGCCAGATGATGACTTTTCTAGATAAACATCCATTTAGCAGCATATACCCATCCATGAAAGTGTTGGAGTGATTTTGATCTATTCTCTTGGACTCCTGAAATTATGACTTCATTCCACTGGCAGCCAACTACCAAACCCACACATGCACCATTTAGGCTAAAAAAAAAAGGGAGAGAGGAAAGCCATACACTTATTTCAAAATGTAATATAACCACCCAAAAGGTAGGAGAAACTCCATAAAATTGACAGGCCATTTCACTTTTCTGACAAGCAATAAAGCAAGCATCATTAAAATGGATGTCAAATTACAGGGCAGGGAAGCAGCAGGGAAAATACTTACCTTGTTCTTGGTATTTGAAATAGAATGTGGTGTATTTATCCTACCTCAGTCTACACTTGGAGGCATTCCTTTTGGGGGTGGGGGGTTGGAGACTTGTTTATTAAATTAGAATTTCAGAATCAGATCCCAACTAAGTAAAAACATTTGGATTCTTCAGAAAAGGGCATTTTATTTTATTTTATTATTTTATTTTTTTCAGTATTAATGATTTTATTTATTTATTTATTTAAATTTTTTGTTTATTGCAGTAACATTGGTTTATAACATTGTATAAATTTCAGGTGTACATCATTATACTTCTATTTCTGCATAGATTACATCATGTTCAGCACCCAAATACTAATTACAACCCATCACCACACACATGTGCCGAATCATCCCTTTCGCCCTCCTTCCTCTCCCTTCTCCCTCTGGTAACCACCAATCCAATCTCTGTCTCTATGTTTTTGTTTGTTGTTGTTATTTATTACTTAATGAAGGAGATCATATGGTATTTGACCTTCTCCCTCTGACTTATTTCACTTTGCATAATGCCCTCAATGTCCATCCATGTTGTCACAAATTGCTGGATTTCATTGATTTTTATGGCTGAGTAGTATTCCATTGTGTATATATACCACATCTTCTTTATCCATTCGTCCCTTGATGGGCACTTAGGTTGCTTCCAAGTCTTGGCTATTGTGAATAACGCTGCAATGAACAAAGGGGTGCATGTATCTTTACGCATTGGTGTTTTCAAGTTCTTTGGATAAATACCCAGCAGTGGAATAGCTGGATCATATGGTAGTGCTATCCTTGATTTTTTGAGGAATCTCCAAACTGTTTTCCATAGTGGCTGCCCCAGTTTGCACTCCCAGCAGCAGTGTATGAGAGTTCCCTTCTCTCCACATCCTCTCCAACACATGTTGTTTCCTGTCTTGTTAATTACAGCCAATCTGACGGGGTGTGAGGTGATAATCTCATGGTAGTTTTGATTTGCATTTCCCTGATAGTTAATGATGTTGAACATCAGAAAAGGGCATTTTAAAATTGGTCTTATTAATTCTTGTATTTGAGCAAGGTACTTATTTTCTTTTTGAAGATGTCACTTAAAGAATGGAAGACTATTGAGCACAATCTTTAAGCCCAGAACAAAAGAGCAAAGTGTTTATAAAAAACACAGAAAGAAAAAACACAAAACTTTCTGGTAGAATTTTCAAACTTTGTGCTTACTCTCCCCGGCTGTTGGGAAATCTAGCTTGTTATTGGGGAAAGCTCAGCTCAAAGCTCTAGTTTATTAACCAAAAGCCCCTCTTTCTGATTCTTTTCAGCTAGAGAATCCTCAATTTGGGGGACATTTTCAAACAGAAAACTTGAGAATTCCCTTTTTGGACCAAGGGTTATTATCTGAAATTTGTTGGAAGAGTTCATTGTTTCCAAACCTTAACCTTCTCTGGAAGAGCGCTTGGCAGCTATTGCTGGCTTAAGCCAATATTCTGAATGGCCAATAGTTTAGAAATCTTCTAGAAAATACCTCTTCTCCAGTGACTGCAATGACTTTTGTGGATAACAGCTTCCTTTGAAATCTGTTTAAAATTCAGGGCTAGGTGAGCCACAAAGTACAGCTTTTAAGAATGCAACTCCTCATAATTAGCATTTTGTAAAGTTAGTTCGATTTGAATTCGGGCATCTATTATATTCACAGCACTGGAGGGAGGGTGTAAAGATAATTGAGACATAGCCTTTGCCCTCAAGTAGCTGAAAATCAAAACAGGGAAAAAGACACAAAAACGACTAACTGTAACAGCACCAGGGTAAGTGACGGAAGAGTATGTTCTGAGGTCCATTTTTTGTTCTCTGGGATCCAAAAAGGAAGGAGCTCACCATGGTCGAGGAGGTGGTGGACGTGGAGAGTGGGAACGCTTAGCAGATGAGATGGCATCTAAACTGGATCTGAAAGAGTTTCAAAGTATAAATCTTAAATTCCGCCTCCTCCCGGAGGCCTTCCCTATCTAAAGTAGTCACATATCCCCACATTTCAAACGGTTTTATTTTCTCCTCAGCACTAAGACTATCTCATCTTCTCCATCTATGTGTTGGTTTCCATTCTCCCTCTACCCACCAGGCTATATGTTCATGACAGCAGGAACATTGTTGGTCTTCTCACTGCTCCATCACTAGCTCTCAGAGCAGTAGTAGGCCCTCACTAGGGAGTAGTGGAATGGAGAATGAGGGAAAGGCATTCTAGATCAGCAGGTTGTCAAGGAAAACAACACAGAGAAACCAAATTCCACAGGATATTCATGGACATGGAATAGATTATTGTGGCTAGATTATAGGACACATTAAAGGCGTAAGATGGGCAAATTGTTTATGACCAATCACAAAAGAACTTTCTGAGGTCTCCAGAAAACTGTGGCCAATTTTTGAGAAGAAAATCGTTGAGCTCTAACCGTCCAAAGTCTTTCTAAAATGAGTGTCAATCTTGATAACTCAGGATAAACTTTCTTGGGAGAACGGTCCACCTCTAGCAGCATATACTCATCCGTGACAGCAATAGTGATATGTTCTTCAATGCTTTTATCCAGGTTTTTTAAATGGGATATAGAGAATTTTTCTATTTTTATTATTATTAATGTGCTCCCAAATGCAGTAAATGGGTGGCAATCTTTAAGTCCGTAGAGAAAACATTAATGTAAGTGTAAATAGAGCTTTAGTGACTTGAGTCTGGAATAGAATAATCTTAGGGCAAGTGGGGATTTGTTGTAAACAAAAGATTTTGTTTAAATATAAATGAAAAATAAAAGCAATAACCTGCCATGTTCCTACATGTATTTACTTTCACAATGGTAAAATTTTACATAGTCCCAAGAATACTATTTATCAAAGCAGCTCTCAGGTATTGGGATGAACCAGAAGCTTTCAAAGTGTTGATTGATCACTCTTTGCAGGCAGTTCACTGGGATTACACGGCCACTCCAAAATCAACAGCATGGAAGAAAATGATATGAGGTTTGGAACAAAGGCTGGAATGTTAGGTTAGCAACTGCCTTACATTGCAGTCAATACATCAGTTCATATTCATAAATATCTTAAGGCACAATCTGGTAAGAATGTGGAATGAACTGCGTATGACAATTCAATTTTCTACCCCCAAAGGAACCCTGGATACTCTTCACTTTTGCATAATAGAGCTTTGCGAGAACTTTGGGTGGGTGTGCCTATCTCCCTACCTACTGAACTTCTTCAAACTCTTGGGAATGTTATCAGGGTAGTGTAACGTATGTACAGCCTGGGAGTACCTGTCTCCATCCTCATCCATCAGCCCAGACTTAGGAAGGGATTTTTGGAAGCTCGCCAACTACATTACTATGGAGTAATGGAAGAGAAGCAAGAAAGTTCTTCACGTTCTTTTATCTGCCAGGTGGTTCAAGGCACACATTCTTTTTCAAGCGTTAGAATGGGATGTTTGTGGGAAGAATTGAACTGAGCTACCCAAGAGATAGGGAAAGGGATAAACTAATTCCATGACTTTGTTTTCCCCTCTGTGTCTTGGGCTGAAATCATGAAAAAGATTTATCTTTTCCCATCATCACATATTTTTCATTGTTAGTTGGCCAATAAGGCCTCTTTCAAATATAAACCCTCCTCCAACCTTACCCAGTCCAGGCTGTTTCCTGCATCATCGCAGAAATCCTGGCAGGGGAGTGTTCTGGAATGAGTTCAGCTTTTTGTACCATGTCAATGACCACATTGATCTTTCTTTACATTTGGTTTCAACAAGTGTTTGTTGAGAGATTTATTGATAGAGGAGTGGTAGAGAATGAATTGTTCATGAACCATATTATCAGCTTTTGATGTGTGAATGCAGGTAGACCTGAAAGACACTTACCTTTAAGAGCTGTCACTTAAGACCTAGAGACGTGAGAACCTTTCCTAATAATAGTGATAATAACTTTTAGCATTTGTATTTTTCTGTAAAGTTTACAAAAGATGCCAAATGCATTATTTATTCTGATTCTTACTGCAATTTTGTCATGAGTATTTTAAAAATTAGTGTTGTCTAATAGAAATATTAATGTGAGCCATATGTTAATTTTAAATTTTCTGGTAGCCACATTAAAACAGGTAGAAAGAAACAGGTAGAATTAACTTTACTCATATATTTTATTTGACGTATTATATCCAAAATTGTATCATTTTGGTATGTAATCAATACACAAAAATTATCAACTTGATATTTTATAATTTTAAAAAATCTTGTGTATATTTTTAAACTTACAGCACATCTCTATTTGGAGTAGCCACATTTTAAATTGCCACATGTATCTAGTGGCTACCATATTGGGCAAACATCAGATATTGATAAAGAAACTGAGGCTTAAATAGATTAAGGGACCTTCCCCAGGTCACATAACTAGTTAGGTGGCATGGAACCCAGTGTGGTTTTCTGATTTAAGTAGAAATTAGATGGGTCTGTGGTTTACAGATTATCTGAATTTACTTGTGGTATTGTGGGTTGAGACTATAGAATAGGAAGCTGGAGATGTTACAAAGAATGATTCTATCATGTAAGTAAGGATTCTTTATTGCTAGTTCTAGAAATGCCGTAGAATTTGTATTCTTAAAAATAAGCTCCGGGGCCGGCCCCGTGGCTTAGCCGTTAAGTGCGTGCGCTCAGCTGCTGGCGGCCTGGGTTTGGATCCCGGGCGCGCACCGACGCACTGCTTCTCCGGCCATGCTGAGGCCGCGTCCCACATACAGCAACTAGAAGGATGTGCAGCTAAGACATACAACTATCTACGGGGGTTTTGGGGGAAAAAATAAATAAAATTAAATTAAAAAAAAAAAAAAGGGGCCGGCCCTGTGGCTTAGCGGTTAAGTGCGTGCGCTCCGCTGCTGGCGGCCCAGGTTCGGATCCCGGGTGCGCACCGATTGTCCAGCCATGCTGAGGCCGCGTCCCACATACAGCAACTAGAAGGATGTGCAGCTATGACATACAACTATCTACTGGGGCTTTGGGGGAAAAATAAATAAATAAAATTATAAAAAACAAACAAAAAAACCCAAATTATTAAAAAAAAAAAAAAATAAGCTCCATATGAAATTTCTATGCACAACCTGGTTTGGGATAGCTGCTCTAGTTTCTGAACTCCTTGAAGGCTCTTTTTTGTATTTATCCATTCCTATATTTATTCATTCATTTAACAAGTATTTATTGACCATTTACTATGTGCCAGACACTATGCTTGGTGCTGCAGACACAGTGGTGAACAAAACAGAGTCCCTACTCTCATGAAGCTTATATGCTGCAACCTGCAAGGTATGGCTAGTTCTTAGCAGATGCTGCAATAAATACTGGCAGAATCAGGTTTAGTTGGCAATATTTGATATTGATTTACCCATCTCCCTTCCTGGAGGACTCAGTAAAAATCTTGAGGAAAGGACAAAAATAGGGGTTACCCACGTAGGGACTTTTTGTCTGTCTGTTTTTATTCCTTTTTGGAACAAATAGATTTGAGGAGGTTGCAATGTGAGGAGGACGTGGTACAAACTCTACATTGATTTTATTTGTTATTTGGTTAAATTCATCTATTAGCATCTTGAGCATTTGGAGAGTGTGTGTGTGTGTGTGTGTGTGTGTGTGTGTAGATTCAGCGTGCACTTTCCTTTCCTTCAGTGGGGCATTTTTATGGCATCCCGAAACAGAATGAGGACACAATTTGTGTGATAACTTTTGCACATTTATGTTAGAATTTCCCAATTTAGAGAAGGAAAGAGACTGACTACTTCCAGCACAACCGGCTTGCTTTGCGTGCTGCGTCACATTTTTGAGTGAACAAATACACAGTGAATTATCATGAGCCAGAAAGTCTGCTGTATTCTGGGGATTCTGCAGTAAATCAAGCACACTTGCTTCCTGCCCTCATCGCCTCATAGTCCAGGGGAGTTTTGGTGGAGGTATGCTTGAATAACCTTTCCCGCTTGGGCTCACTTGACTTCGGGGTGTGCCAGTTGCACAATCCTTTTATGACTCACCACATATTTACACAAGTTTTTGTTTGTTTGTTTTGTGTGTTTTGCCTTGATGTATGTAATGCTGTTTCTTGGAAGAATTTATAACGCACTCTTTTTCCACCTGGAAGAAACAAAGTCTGCTCAGCTGATTTTTATTCAGCCAAGTATTTTCATCTGACCCTTTAAGCTAGCTAAACTTTGAGGAAAAATGTAGCTGTACCCTTCTGTTTGAAATGGTATAGAGATCCAGGAGCAGTAATTTAAAAATTCATAAATCCTTTGTACTATGCAAATTAATGACCTGTAACCTTTTTTCCAGGTGACTTATTTTGACTTAACTATGTCCAAATAAATGTGTTTATTTAGGAGAGCTCAATGCTACTAAAACCTGACATGTTAAGCATCTCCTATGGCTCATAATATGTACCAGGGATATGGACCACCCTCTGTTTTCTCATTATGCCAAATAATGGAAAGTGGAAATCACTCTAATCCTTTCTTCTGTGTCTGCTATACCTCTGCAAATATGATAAACTCAATCCAATTAAAAGTCATTACCTCTGCAAGGCTCTGCTGCAGTCTATAACCTTTTGTTTCACAATCCTCTCGATTATCTGTCTTCATCATAAGTAGAATTTTTAGCCATCTTCCACTTCAGTTTTCTCTTAAAGAAGAGGAATATTACTTTTAATGTTCCATATTGTAGTCTTGTTTTCTGTACCATTCACTTGCCTCTACTCATGTGGCTTTATAGTATACAAGTTCATTCTTCTATACAAGTTCATTCTTCCCGGGCATTTGCCTTATCTCCCTGACTAGATTGTAAGTCCTTTGAAATCAGCAATTTCACTTTATTCTTCTTTGTGACCCCTCGTGGTGCTTTGCATATAGAAGTCTTGTTGACTAAATGATTAATGGTTTGTGGCATATGTTGGATCATAGTTGCTAAGATTTAATAGTGGTGATGAGTATTAAAAAATTCAATGAAGTAGCTATATCAATGCAACAACAGCAGCAACATAAATAACAAAAGCTTGTTAAGTTACTGTCTACAGAGTTCAGGTATCTCTCCTGCCTCCAGTGGGTTTTCTTAACATCATATACTTTTTTTTTTTTTAATTTTATTTATTTTTTTCCCCCCAAAGCCCCAGTAGATAGTTGTATGTCATAGCTGCACATCCTTCTAGTTGCTGTATGTGGGATGCGGCCTCAGCATGGCGGGAGAAGCGGTGCCTCGGTGCGCGCCTGGGATCCGAACCTGGGCTGCCAGCAGCGGAGCGCGCTCACTTAACCGCTAAGCCATGGGGCCGGCCCTAACATCATATACTTTTGATAGAATTATAGAATTTCCAATTTTTCCTCTCAAGTGGTCATAGTTTATATAGGTTTACATCAATTGATCCACAATAAAATTGAATCAGTAAGCATCTTTAGATGTTAGATGAGACGGCTTCTTTAGCGCTGAGATTCTACAATGCTATCAAAAATGGATATTTCAATCACTTATCCTGAGGTTTATGCAATATGATGCCAAAAGATTTTATTTACCTTAACTATATTTAGTAAAAACTATTAACTGTATATAATAGCTATAACCTACTAAAACAGTTTGTTAAAGAAGATTTATTGGAATAAATCCACAAAATGATCAGCAAAAGCACAAAACAAAATCATTGAGAGTTTATTTATTCTGAAGAATAGTACCTGAATCTCAGTAAGAGTCATTTTGTATAATGTTGATATGAATGGGCAGCAAATTGTTCTATACATATACTACGAAATATGAAGTTACAAATATCTGAGGTTTTGATGTTCCTTTTTATGAAGCACATTAATGAATAAAGGGCTCCTTTTTTTGAGATTTTTTTTCACCATATAAATACAGCTCTTAAAATTTTTTTTGCTACTTTTGCTTTCGCTTGGGTTTGTTTGACTATCATAGGCGCATGTGGACATTATTTGGGAGAGGCCCATCATCTGTTGAGTGACGTGGGACACCAGAAAGCAGTAGAACTGCCATTTGCTCCGGCAACTCTTGCTCAGAGTGGAGGTTCCGGGGCCTCTGGCCAGCCTTCCCTCTGAATACAGCACTGTTCTGAGGTCAACCAGAGCTATCTCTGGTCTGTTTGGCACAACTTTCAATTCAAACTGGAAGATAAATGTTGTGGTTTGGGCCATTTATAGGCTGGTGGGAGTTTCATTGGCATCACAGCAGTTCCACCTGGTTCACAGTAGAACTTTTAGTCTTTTTCCAGTGAAGTAGACCCAGCAGAAATACATTTTTACTAGTTACACAACAGGGAAACCATCCACTTCCATGTGTGGTTTTCTCTTGGCTTATTTTGTAGTGGAAATGTGGGCAATACTGTTTTAGAACCTGTTGGTTTCATCATTTTATGAGTTATTTAGAAGCAGTGAGAGGAAATCATCCCTATTTTGATCCTTATGTTACTGTGAAGAACTTGGTGATATTTAAAATAAACGTGAACGACAACCGCATTTCCACCAAGAATTGCAATAAAAGGTTTATTCTTTTTGTTTCCATTTTTTGATTGACATATGATTGACATATAACATTATATTAGTTTCAGGTGTACAACATAATTATTCAATATTTGTGTATATTGTGAAATGATCCCCATAATGTCTAGTTAACATCTGTCACCGTACATAGTTAAAAAATTTTTTTTCTCGTGATGAGGACTTTTAAGATGTACTCTCTTAGCAACTTTCATATATGCAATACAGTATTGTTAGCTATAGTCACCATGCTGTACATTACATCCCCATGACTTATTTATTTTATAACTGGAAGTGTGTACCTTTTGACCCCCTTCACCCATTTTCCCCACTTCTGTAAGGCTGGCATGCCCAATAGCAGTTACTTCTACTCAACTCTTAGCAGTCATCACTCTTCCTAACCTCATCTTAGATCTTATTTTACTGCATTATCATCTCTAAGCTCCTTGAGGGCAGAAATTTGATCTCATTCAAGTCTATATCTAGCCTTAGCAACTTGCACAGTTGCGGGCACAATATGGCACCAAATGAATGTTTCGGAATGGGTAAATGAATGTCTGAGAAGCAGCATCTTGGGCAGAGACTATCACCCGACACTTCCATCATCTAATTCCCCTTCTGATGCTAGAAAAGAATTTAAATCTGGGGGCTTTTGTAGTCTATCCACAAAATTTCAATTGGAATGTGCAATTGAAGCAGTCACATAAAACTGGTAAAGTCTGGGACGTCTGTTTAATCCTCCACTTCTCATAGTATGGAGCCCACCAAAGATTTTGAAAGTCAAATGTATATTTATTCCACAGAGGAAACTTTATCAACCAGTGCAAAAGTTTACTGGCACTAGCTGGTGATATAATGGGTAGTTTAAATCCTGCTAACTGCAAATAATTTTTCAACAGTGTTTATGATTGTGGTAGAGTTTAGTGAGGCAGAAGTACAGATAACATAAATATTTCGACAAAAGCTGATTGTACTGGAGCCATAAATAAATTAGACCCAGTTTGTAAATAAATTTAGTTTTTGCCAGCAAACATTTATAATCCTCTCTTGCTGCAAACGATAGTAATTTATATAGAAGAGGTCCTGAATGCCTTTCTTTAAAAGTCAGTTCTCATTAGGAGGTAGTGCCTGGTGCCCGTCAAGTGTCTTAGACTGTGTGACTCAATTAGACATGAAGGATACTGTACAGACCACCTAATGCTACTAGTTATTGTACATGTTGATAATGACAATTTCCAGAGACCATACATAGTTTGGTAGTCTATGAAGTTGTCATATTATATCATTCCCTTAAATACCTAGCTTGTGTTACCACTTAGCAATGTTGAAATTACCCCCTCTCAAATCATAAGTGCTATTTAGTGTGTGTATACACATATGCATAGCACATCTGTTCATATTTTTCTGAAAACATTTTTTATCGAAGTGTATAATGTTTTCTCAAATTAAAAAAAAAAACCTTCCTTTATGTTTTTCAGTGACATTCCATCCATCCCCATGGTTTTGAATGGTTTTACATTTAATGTGAGGTGGTATTGAGAAACTCAATATGGGGGCCTTTAGAGTTTGAAATGGGGGCAGAAAATCGCACTCCTTGGAACCATCTAAACGTATTTTACACTGAAGATGCTGTATTTGCAATGAGGCCAGAGTCCAAGCTGAAATTAGCCAAATCAAGGAATGTTCCCCAGCATCATTTTAAGATCAGAAGTCATTGTTGTCTTTGTTACCAAGCCTTGTGAGAATAAGGACCATTGTTCATTTTCAAATAAAACCTAATTTTGAGACTCTAACAAAATTTCCTTCTTTTGGGCACTCTCTGCTCCTTATCAAACCAAGAGTGTGGTCAGGTTAGTGTTCTATTGCTTGTTCACATTCCTTTTTACTGGCAAGCCATTGCTACAACTCCCTCTTCTGCCAGACATGCATAATTATTTTCTTTTCTTTATGTAGGACTCCTGGCTATAAAAAAGCTCTTCTGTTTTGTAACAGTCGGGAAAGGTCTGCATCAAGTCAGCTGTGAGAATGAATTTGAACTTACATTTACCCTATTTATTCACTTCTGCACACCTATCTTTGTTTACTATATGGTACAAAATAGAGCTCAATCTCATTTACTTTCTGATCTTCATCTTTTGGGGGTTGTTTTGAATATTTTCACCCAGTTTATCTTAGAATTCGGTCTCCTTGCTGCAAAATGTGCTCCCCCCCTTAACTTGTAGCTCCTGAGTTTTGGTCTCTCCTTTGGAGGCAAGAAGGATCTCTGCCAAAAGCCACCAAGCCACACTTAGGTAATTATAATAAACAAGGTGGGCCCCTCATTTCACATGCAGAGCTGAATGAAGCAGAGCTGCGGTCGAAGGGATCCCAATTGCTCCTCCATTAGCAGTGGCACATTAATGCGCACTCATGCTCCCCTCTCCACCCTTTAAACACGTTTTTTTTTAAAGGAAGCAAGTCAGGTCACTCTTTAGCGTGTGAAGGACGGCAGCTTTCTTCTGAAACCACCGTCAACAACATAAACAAATTAGAGGTAGTAAACCACACGTTCTGCCCACACGTAAACCACAGTCTTCACCAGAGGGCAGTCTACTTAATGTGAGAATAACAGCCCAGTTTTATAAGCCTCCACTGGGAATAAATTCCAGTTTCACTGGTTAGAGCAAAGTTAGACAGCCAGAGTACAGTCTCTCCGAGGTTACATGTTGGGAGAGATCAAACCAATTCTCAAAGTGTCTTTCCAGGAAACATATTTTATAAGCTTTTGGTACACCAAACTTTGACCATCCTTTGGTTGTCATTATGTAGAAGTGGGATTGCTTGAGTGGACTGGACCTGGGGCTGAACTTGTCCAGTGTGCTTATTTTATGGATGGGAAAACAGGGACTCCAAAGAGCTCCGCCTCTCAAGCTCTGACTCTCAAGGTTACTGCGGGCACTGGAGACGTATTACCGAATCCAGACCTCCATGTTAGGGCCTGTACCACTCCTCTTTCCCCAAATGTGAATGGCATAGTTTACAACCCCCCATCTTGACCCATATGGGAGTTGTAAAATATACTCTATACCTTCCTGATGTTGATATGCTTCCTTTCCTGACAATGGTTAGTCCTCAACTAATGTGTCCAGCCCTAAACTAATGTGTTCCGTCATCAGTAAATTCCTGCCTGTGATAGTCTTTTCTTAAATACCTGTTTAAACAGTAATTTAGATAAGAGCGTCCCATCTGTGTGCAACAGGAAATGCCTGCCTTCTTTCAGATACGCTGGCAAATAATTACTGTAGATATGGCTTGAATACTGAAAGGCTGTACTCTGGTCATTTCAGACTGCCTGAGGAGTAACCACCCAGTCTACTGCGACATAATTTCAGGGCATTTCTAGTTTACTCTAAATGAATCTGAAGGAAAAATCACTTTGAGGATATAAAAAGCTTACGAGAAAAGCCATCAGGTCAAAGGTTGCCAAAAGTCCTAAAAATTTGTGTTGCTAAAAGAAAGTGAAGGCACATAGTTATAATGTAAAAGAAACTCTATCTGATATGTGATAAGTCTGTCCTTACCTGGTCATTCCAGTAGGTATTGGTGCTCATAGCTCCCTAACAACAGAATAAGCCAAACATTAACCAGATCATGTTTTTCCTTGGAGTAGTGCTCACAGAGTTTTAATGTCTTTATTTTAGCTATTTTAGATTCTGTCAGTAGACACCGAAGGGCTTTACTGATACCTAAACTGTGAATTTTCTAGCCACTTTTTTCCATAACTATTTTAAAAAAAGCTTAGTTCCATCTCTGAAGAGGAACTTTTGGAAGTGGCCAAACCCATTTCATAATAGCTTGGAAGCTACCAGCTTAATTCCCAAACCATACTTATTTAGTGAAATGTCTGTGAAATTCCTAGGAGAGTAGAGAAACACTTAACCAGATTTGAAAGCCACAGGACAAGCAAAAGGTATGCCACAATCCTATGAGAAAGATAAATGTTTGTCCATTGATTTGGTCCCTTTCTTTCTTTCTTCTTTTTTTTTTTTGTGAGGAAGATTAGCCCTGAGCTAATCCTCCTCTTTTTGCTGAGGAAGACCGGCTCTGAGCTAACACCTATTGCCAATCCCCCTCCTTCCTTTCTTTCTATTCATGGGGTATTTTTTGCCATCTCCCTTGCTACTAGCCACACTCTTCCATATTTTTTGGGTCTTTTAGACAGCCCAGAAAGGAAATATTTTTAGGAAGCACTAGGAAAAAAAAGTTCCATAAGGAAGAAATGGAATAGCATGGTACAAGGAAGTAGCAAATACTAGAAGTGCAAGGAAGCTTAGAAGGTCATTAAAAAAAATTCCATGTGCCAAACAATGTTGATAGATTATTTCACAAAAATAATGGTCTTTGGGGACATGGATTCTACAAATGCAATCCAGTGTCAAAAGACTCCATGGAGGTCTATTTTCTTGTCAGCCTTCTGTGGAGGCAGCACGTTCTGAAGACCATGTCCATCAGCAGCTTCCCATTCAACCAGATGCCTCTGTTTTCTAAGCCTGCCTGTACCTCCAGACCCTTACAGTCCTTCAAAGCTAGTTTAAGTCAGTTTTCTGGAAATTCATTTTCCTCCCCCTTTTTTTTTTTTTTTTGTGAGGAAGATCAGCCCTGAGCTAACATCTGTGCTAATCCTCCTCTTTTTGCTGAGGAAGACCGGCTCTGAGCTAACATCTATTGCCAATCCTCCTCCTTTTTTTTTCCCTAAAGCCCCAGTAGATAGTTGTATGTCATAGTTGCACAGCCTTCTAGTTGCTGTATGTGGGACGCGGCCTCAGCATGGCCAGAGAAGCGGTGCGTTGGTGTGCGCCTGGGATTCGAACCCGGGCCACCAGTAGCGGAGGGTGTGCGCACTTACCCGCCAAGCCATGGGGCCGGCCCCATTTTCCTCACTTTTACTAGTTTTCTTTCTTTCTTTCATTGGGATCTTAAATTTCATGATTTTGGGGCCATTCTCACAGAATATTCTGCTGGCCAGTTCACAGCCTCCTTCTTTGTTCTGTGTGTGCATCTGGCCTTCCTTGGGCTCCACCCTTTTCCCCAAGCCCAGCACACATTGATTGGTTGTGTTGCTGGTGCACAAGAGCTGGCTCCTGAGGTCCTCTGCTTTCTCACAAACATGCTGCTGTAACCACTCTGGAATGGTCCTAACAAGGGAAGAAGAGCATGTCCGTTTTGAATTTTGGAAGGAAATTGATGTCTTCCTCCTCCCTTCCCTGCCCCACCATTAGCAGGCACCGACTCATGGACTCGTGTTCATGTGCTCACGTCCTACTAAGAGGTCCCTCGTGGGGCTTTGAGGTTTGGCAGCGCCTCCTCTCCTCCTAGAGCTGGGCACGCATCCTCAGCTCTCAGCCACGTGTGATCCTTCCTGTCTGCTTGAAAGTTGGGCACAAAGTACTGGCGCTTCGGCCCAACCTCTTCTTTAGTAGCAATTAACCTTTACTACAGAGCTTCCTTTGAAGTTTGCTCATGTTTTTATTACAAAACTGCAATGAGGAACATAATGGGGGGAAATGTCTAAATTTCTGAGTTACCTAATCTGTTCAATTCCCTAGCTGGTCTCCTCCTGGCAGTTGTTTCATGTAGTTATGATCTCAACCAGTCTGCCTGAGATCTCAAACCATGTTTCTGTCTCAGCCTATTTTTAAGATTATTGAGCTATAACACACGCACACACACAAACTGCAAATGCACATGGATGTGTGTACGATATGCATATGTATGTACAGCTGAGTACAAAGAACTGATTTCTTGTTTAATGCCTACAGAAGTGTCTTACTTTATAGTCAAACAATGTAGATATGCTTCTAATATTAATATTAAACTGTATTTAGTTGCCAAATATTTTCTATCAATGAAGTAATGTGAAGAGTGGAGAGGAAAATTATTTATGTTAGTATTACTAATGATAATGCTGAGTGATAAGTATTATGACGGGTACTGAATTGCTATTAATGGTGAAACTCAGGATTTTGGATGGCATCTGCCCAGAAGATTTGCAGTTAAACTCGGCAGAGAGGCCAAGTGAAACAAATGGTGAGTTATATAAAACCCACAAAAAGAGAAGGCATTTTAGGCCAGCCTTGCAAATAAGACCCAAAGAATTACTAGTGAAATGGCTTTTTTTTTTTTTCTTAGCCTGCCGTTCACAGGAGCTCAAATAAATGAAATCATTTTTCTCTGCTTTTCACTCAGCAGTAAATCATTGGTAATCCAGGGTTGGTAGAAAAGCAACTATGAAACTCAAAGAAAATACAAGAGAATCTTTTTTTTTCCTTAGGATAGGTAAGGACTTTCTAAGAAAAATGTAGAAATCACAAAGGGAAAATAGACTTCATTCCATGAAAGTTAAAATTTTTATACTACAAAAACCCCATTAAAAAACCAAATGATAAATGATTTACTGAGAAAAGTCGCAAAAATTATATCAAAGGGCTAATTTCTTTATTATTAATAAGACAGACTAATAAAAGCCCAATTAAAAAATGGACAAAAACAATGAACAATTTGCAAAAGGAGAAATATGAATGACAAATAAAAATGCTTAGTCTCAGTAACCTCTGAGATGTGATTTAAAGCAATAATATACCACATAATCTTTTCCGTTGTATTAATAAATTTTAAAAACAAGACATAATAATAAATGCCAGTATGGTTGGCAGGAGTAAAAGTTGGTATACATCTCTGAAAAGCAATCTGTCAGTACTCATTAAGCTTTCTTATAGGAATCTAACCTAAGGAAATTAAAATGGATGAATATAAATATTTATATGAAAGGATGTTCATTCCATGGTATTTATGATTTATCAGAAAATTAGAAGCAACATAAATAAGCACTGTCAAAATGGTTCATTTTTTGTGGATTCATATAATGGAATATTATGCAGCAATTAAATGTAGTTTTAGAAAATATTTTTTAAACCCTAAGGAAATGTTCATAATAAAATAGCAAGTGAAAAAGCAGAAAAACAAGCTAGTCACATAGTATGGCCACAATTTTGAAAAAGCAAACAAACATTAAAACAGATCTTTAAAAAATAAAAAAGCAAGTTGCCTAAGAGTTACAGGGAGGACTGGATTTTGACACCTGAGTTCTGGTCTCAGTTGACTTTGTATATACTGTTTAGCATCCTTGAGTATCAGGTTCTAGATTTGCAAAATGGGAGATTATTCTTCTTACCATGGTTTCCTCACTGGATTGTGAGTGTCAAAATAAGAAAATACAGATACATCTATGGAAGTTTTTATCATCGGTATTATTTCTGCAATTTCCTCTTTGCAGATTCTTATATATTTTCAAAATGGAACTCTCCTCAAGTAGAAACGTATGTTAGTTATTTAAAGTCATAGAAATAAATCTAATCTAATCTAAGTGTGGGCTCCTGTTTGGTCTCTGGGAATATTAGAACACAAAATTTGAATCAAAGAGGTTGATTTCCAAGAGCGTTTCCCAAGTCATTTGCCTCAAATCCAACAATAAGCTTGTCTTTCTGTCCTCACTCAGTTAATGACACACCTAAGGGATGCATAAAGGAAATTCCAGTAGCAGGCAACTCAACTCCAAGAAGTTACAAGGGTTATTTATCTTTATGGGACCACTGATGTATATAGCACTTCTTACCTGATACTTACCTATTGTAAATGTGCCCAATCTGTCAGTGCGGTATCTGAGCAATACTTTAATTATCTGTAGTTATAGCTCAGGGAAAGGATCTACCAATTTTTTTCCCCAATAACAGAGACTTCATAGAGATATGATAATTGAGGTAGTTTGTCATTTAGATGACATATTTTAGCAGCTTTTTGGATTGTTCTTGAGTAAAGTACATGGAGGCTTTAGTGTACTTTGGTTTATGCAAATATTCAATGCAGTGTGATAAACTGCATTTGCTGTTGAAAATTTCATAATGCTAGATTACACTGAAATATTGTTGCATTTTGATACGTAAAACTCAGCAATTTTATATTTCCATTTTTTTTTTTGTCACCACAGCCTTTTCTTATGTTTAATTCAGATGATACTAGACTAACAGTGGCTTGAAAACAAATTGCCTGGATTTGCATGTACATTTAATGCCTGCATGTGGATGAATAGGACCATGAGTTTTTCTCTTGGATTTGCTTTACCTATATAAGTTGTTCTTTAGGTTTAATTGGAGTTTTTTGCCTTTGTAAGCAGAATTGCATTCAGGCTTTAAATTCAAATTCTTCTGTACAGCAGCCTGGGCACGCATGTGTATTTTGTCTCCACAGGAATCGAAATCCAAACGCACTGGTTTAAATTATGCGTTGGGAGAGTTTGTGGGTAACTCAAAGGTCATGGGGTCAGCTATGCCAGTGAGAGGGCCCAGATGGGCTTGTCTCTATCTTTTTTTAAGATTTGAGATCACTTTGATGGAACTGACAGTATGACTGATTTAACCCTTTGAGGAAATAGGGGAAATTTTACTGACTTTTAATGGATAATTACTGGAGGAAATAGTTCCATTCATTTGGATACCTTTGTGTTTCCTGCTGCTTACATGGACAAGTCTATAGATTACACAATGTCTTCCACTGTATAGCACTTACTTCTCAAGAAAAACAAAATCTTCACAATGGGTGATAAATCCCTTTAAGAATCTGTAAAGTAACTTGGTGTTTGCAGTAGTTGAATGCTATAATTCTAGAGAGAATTTTTAAAATGTTTTTAGCTGTATCAAGAGTGTTAGTTAACTTTTGACTCTAAGGTAGAAGTGCAAAATCTCCTTGAAGGATAAAATTAGATAGATTTTATCAAGAGTGTTTGGACCCTGAAGTATATTTCTCTGATAATATTTCTTTGGGACATTATTAAAATTGTTCTTTTGATGTTTGGCTTGGGGAAAAGTTTGTACCCTGTTGTGTTCTATTTCTATGGGTTTAAAGCTGCTTTTCATGAGCAAAATACTTTCTTATATTTGGTAGAAAAATGTTGATTTGCTTTAATAGTTCAATAAAATTATATGTTAGGTTAATTATCTATTTAACAAGTATTTATGAAGCACCTTTATGCAGATCACTTGAAGAATTCCTAAGAGGTGTGAGTTCTGTGTCATCCCTTCAAGGGCCTATTTCCTAGTTGGGAATAAAAGAATCATTCATCTTAAACTCTAAGCAGCAATGCATGGTATTATTTGATCAACAGACTGAGGTGGGAAATCATGCAGGAATTCAAGGAAGAGGCATACTTATGTTAAATGGGATAGTGAGGGGACAAGTTGACCTGTGAGGATGACTAGAAGTTGGATGGGCAGGGGAGCAGAGATAGGATAACCCAGCAGGAAGAACCACAGAGGAAGTTCTCACTGAGCTCGAAAGACAGGGCTAAGCTTATTCTGGCCTGGAGGCTTCTATTGAGGAGTGTTGAGAATCAGAGAGAAATGGAGAATGGGTTTAAAATCAGAGAGATTTTATTTCAAGTCTAAGAACTTTAGATTTTAGCCGTGGACACTGGGAATTATTGGAGGCTATTATGCAGGAAAATAGGTGTGCCAGGAAGATAAATCCAGCAGCATTGTATAGGCTCAGTGTTGAGGGATAGTGGAAAGAAGCCATAGGTCTGGAGACCCATTTAGGGGACTGTTAGAAAATTCAAGAATGAAAATGCAGATTGAAAGCATAGGATGAAGGTAAAAATCTTGCAAGAAGAATGGATAGCATTTAATGACTGAATAGACTGGACGATGAAGGAGAGAAAATGTCTGTTATTTTAGACCCTTGAAGACGGATAATTAGGGGAAAAACAGAATTCTTAATGGAAATGGGAAATTGGGCAGGAGACTCAATTTGAGAGCAGATGATAATGTACAAGATTTTGGATATGCTGAAGTGATAATCTCATAGGTATAAGCTTGAGTCCTGGAGCTCCAGTCTATGCTTGGTTAAAATGGCATTATCTCGTTGTTTGAATCAAGAACCCAGCATCTAATTAGAAAGATACTTTTCCATGTACTATCACTTTGCTCTTGACTAAATTTTAAGAGGAATCAGTACTTGATGGGCAATTATTAATGAGCGTTATAGTTAATTAATTGCCATAATGAATCAGAGAAGGAATTGGGGCTAGAACTCAGGTTTCCTACCCTCTAACCCAATAAACTATCTTGGAAGACTTTAATAATTCATAGAACTGCAGGGTTGGTAGGATCTTAAAGGTCATCTAGTCTAGCCACCAAGCTGAAGCTAAAATTTTTCCACATCATCTCTAACTTGTGGTTATCTCGACTATATTAGAACCCCTGTGATGGGAACTGGAAGTAACCTATTTTACCTTTAGACCGCTCTGATTGAAATCTGGTTCCTTATAATTTTAACCCATTTTTCTTAGTTGTCCCCTTGAAGGTCTATGAATCAATCAAATCAGATATGACTCTCAGGCCATAATCCTAGTAGATAAGAAACAAGTGTTTATTAGTTTTAAGATAGCTGAAATCCCCTTCAACTGTGAACTGGTGGGAAATTCAAGTTCAGTCACTATTCTTTATCCCACAAAGTTGCATAACGGTCTTAAAGTCTGCAATGGGCACTCATTTACTCTAGGTGTGGCGGCTGTGCTGCTTTGGAGAGTCCTTAAAGCCCTGGTTCTGAGTGTCCAGACTCATAGTTACTCTACCCTGCTATCCCCTCAAAGGTCTTGCCACCTCCTCCAGGCCACTGCTCCATGCAGAGGCCCTCTGATCTCTGATTTCTCAGTCTGGAGGAAATTCTTTTTTTGGTGCACCCTAAGGTACCACTCTTCTCTCTTTCCCCTCTAGAAAACCCACCCAATTTCTTTAATGATTTTAGCTTTTACAAATGTCCAGGGGAATCACGAGCTTCAAGTAACTTGAACTTTCTGCTCTGGATAAGTTACTGAGGCAAGGAAATACCAAGGGCTTGGCGATGTGTTTGAAATGGGGAAGGAAAAATAGAGAAGGAACAAACACAAATTAATATTCCAATAAATAATTCTGCCACACAAATTTAAGCCTTGTTGCACATGGCAGCCTTTGGAATCTTGGGTGACTCTCCTACAATTCTGTCCAAGATACCGTTGCATGATACAATTTTCCAATACATTGTATAATGCTATCAGCTCCCAGTTTGTCATGGTTTGTGGGGTTGTAGGTACACACGTGTTTACTTCTTATCTCTGCTTTTTTCAGGCCAACAATTAAATTGTTGATCGTTTCCCAGCTGGGTAATGGATTGAGCTGGCCCATGAGAATATTGACAGTTGAAGATTAGCTCATTTGATTTATGGATTCACCAAGGATAAACCACAAAGGCAATAATCCTTCCTTCCCTCCCCTACCTGTGAATAATAGAGATTTTAATGAAGGCAAATTTTAACAATGGTCTTCTCTATTTTGTCTTCAAATAACAACATTATGAGATAACTACCCAGCTGTGGAATTTTGTCTCTTCTATATCAATAGGAATTCATGAAGCTCCTATTTATTCACAGGTAATGAGTGTATATATGGCAGCTACCCTGAAATTCCTTTGGAAGAAATGCCAGATGCAGATGGAGTAGCCAGCACTCCCTCCCTCAATATTCAAGAGCCATGCTCTCCAGCCACATCCAGCGAAGCATTCACTCCAAAGGAGGGCTCTCCTTACAAAGCCCCCATCTACATCCCTGATGATATCCCCATTCCTGCTGAGTTTGAACTTCGAGAGTCAAATATGCCTGGAGCAGGACTAGGAATATGGACCAAAAGGAAGATTCAAGCAGGTGAAAAGTTTGGGCCTTATGTGGGAGAGCAGAGGTCAAACCTGAAAGACCCCAGTTATGGATGGGAGGTAAGAATATATTTTGAATTAACACATTTATATATTTTCAGATATGTAAAGAAGAGATTAATTTTTTTTAAATGGCCATAAAATAAGCAAATTCCATTTGTGGCAAAGTGTCTTCAAATAGGTCTTTAAGAATGAACTCCCTTACAACCTCACTTCTTGACAGAAACAAAGTATTGTCTAAAGGTATAGCATGATGGAAGAGAACTCAACCAATAAGGGTCAAAGAATAGTATCAACTTGAAAACATCCTAAGGAAATAAGTATGGTTTTTATAGTTAACATTTGGAAACATTGTATATGGCCACCCTTATAATATGTGGCATAAGCAAACAACTTCATTATATGATGTGTTCATTGTATTTTATAGTTTCTTGAGGGGGGTGCTTGGAAGATTGGAGGAAACATTTGTTTTCTTCATTTTGTGGCTATGAGTTAATTTGGTTTTACTTCCGTTCTACATGTTCATTTTGCTCTGTGTTCTTCTAATATATTTTGCCCCACTTGTGACAACCCTGCTTTGATTCTACATGCTTCTAGAATGTGAGCACTGTACTGAATTCTGTGATGATTCTTTATGTCCAAATTGATTTATGAGTAATTCATGCATTAAAATGACAGCAAAAAACAATGGAACGCTAGTTTCAGCTATACATTTCATAGAACCATCTGACAGTATCTAAGAATGAAAAGTTAGGGTCTAATTACAAAATCTAAATAAATTTTATTTCAATAAGAGCAAGTAACAATGTTATTCTTCTGAGTTTATAATTTTTGTACAGATTCAGTAGATATATATACTTCCCATTTATTTTTATAACTTGAAGACTTTCATGGTTAAATCGTAGCATCATAATTTCTGGAAAGTCTGATCTATATCTGAAAAACTCGTAGGCGATTTCTATATGGGCAAGAAAGTGTTTTTTAGAGATGTGATTGACCTTTGGTTTCATAGTATTTCCGTCAGACAGAAATCGGATAAACTAGATTTATTTTGGTATGTTCTCAATATTTATGATCATTAATAGAATATCTGGTTAGCTTTTAAAATAGAAATAAATATGCATTGCCTTCAGGACTTAATTTCAAATTTTTGTCCTGTTTCTTTATATGTGTCCCCTTGTGAAATCTGTTCAAAATGCCGTACTAAAACCAATTCTTGTTCAAATTCTGAGGTACCAAAAATTAGGATCTGGATTTGACATGATTATAAGGAGAAATCCTTCCTTAGTTTTGTTCTTAGCCACAGCTCTGGTAACCTTGTGGTTTAGCTACATTACCTTTAGACACGTGTATTGATAAGAGATTTTTAAAAAATCACTGTAGCATTAACTGATTTGTGAGTTGAATACGTTTTAAACCAACTGCGTACGAACTTTACGTCATTATTGTTCACCTTAAAATAGTGGCTATAAACATTCTAATAATAAGTAACTCATTAAACTTTTATTACAAAATCTCTTGAGTTAACAAGTGCAGTACTGCTCGAGATTATCCAGAAAGCTTGGAATAAACCAAGGCTTAATAGTGAAATCATTTTGGAATTACAGTGTTGGTAAATGCGGGACTCTGACTCTTTAAACAGGATACCTATGGACTGGGGGATGAACCTGGGGATAATTCTGCATTTAGAGGAAATTTAAAAATAATTATTTTTTTCTCCTTGGAGTAAAATGTCTTCAGTATATACATGGGCAAATACTCACCTTGAGAAATGTAAAATGATTCTTTTCTTTATGTCAAAACCGAGTTGTTTCATTGCTTGGAATTCAAGATACCTCTATAAATAGTTTATGCCTGTTTGGCTAAAGATCACCCATTCCCTCTCTGTCCTTCAAGAATTTAGTTGATGGTCAATAGTTGATAGTTTTCTTTCTCATGTTAATGGTTGCTCTCACTTTTGAGAGTGTGGACTGTCTGCTTTAGATATATTATGAACAAACCAGAGAAAGGGCTTTTTGTGTGTGTGTGATTTTGGCAAACTTGTTATCCATGGAGGAGCAGTTGAGTTCTTGACTCTGGTGTTTTGTTTTTTTAATCTTACCCTAGTTAATATAAAATCCAATCATGATCAACAAAGGCATTTTCACAAAGGCATCTTACCCTCCTTCTGCGTGCTCATTTTTAATCATTCTTGTGTCATCTTGGCCCTCACCTGTACCTGATTTTCTTCCTGTTTGGTTAGACAGATAATTGTGATTAACGAATGTGACCTCTCTTTTTTGATATTCCTTCATTTTTAAAAATGATGAATTGAAGGAGAAAAAAAAAACCTCTTATGTCAGGGAAAATAAACACGAACAGAGGAAATCCAGATTCAAACAATTATTGAGTGCCTACTATGCATCAGGTTCTGTGCTAAATGTTTCCCCTACATAAACACAGCCTATCGTAACTGAACAAATCATTGCTATCTTCAGTACTATCCTTGATCTTTTCTCCCTATGAAGCTCCCTTCCTTGTGCATTTCCTGTATACTAAATTGCATTACCATCTGTCCAGTTGCTCAAGCCAAAAAATGGGTCATCTTTGACTCTACTGTCTCCCATACCAACCATGTCTGATTTACAGTTCCTATGTTCTATCAGGCCCCTAATCTTTGCACACACTTGTTTCCCTACCTGGGAACCTCCTTTTCCTTCCCATCCTTAGCAAGTTTCTGTTCATTCTTCAAGTGCTCTTCTTCCGTGACACCATCCTCACCTTTCTAGTCACAATTTAGTACTGCTTAAATTTTGTCCCACCATAACACTGGGTAAATTTATTTACGAAAGACCTTAAAGCATTTTATAGCATTCGAATTATTTGCCTAGCTTCCCTAATAGAGCAATATTTCCTTGCGAGTTTACATAGCTGTATCCTTTAATGTCTTGATTGTGTTCTACCTGTGGTGTCTGTGGTGCTATTTAATGCTAAGTACATTATCTGAAATAATCAGACTGTGTTTGTCAGCTCATATTGCTATAGCAAAATATATAGACCGGATGGCTTAACCAACAGAAATTTATTTTCTTACAATTCTAGAGGATACAAGTCCAAGATCAAGGTTCCAGCTGATTTGGTTTCTGGTGAGGACCCTTCCCGGCTTGCAGATGGCTGCCTTCTTGCTGTGTCTTCAATGACCATTCCTTAGTGCATGTGCACATGTGCATGCATACACACATACACACACACATGCACACATAGAAAGAGAAAGAGAGAGAGCACTCTGGTGTCTCTTCTTATAAGGACGCTAATCCTATTGGACCAGGTCCCCACCCTTATGACCTCGTTTAACCATAGTTACCTCCTAATGGCCCTATCTCCAAATATAGTCACATTGGAGGTTAGGGCTTCAACATATGGATTTGGGGAGGATTCAAACATTTAGTCTGTAACACAGACATTTAACAAATAATTGTTCAATGGAAGAATGAGTGAAGGAATGAAAGAATAAATGAAAAGAAGAATGGATATAGGATTATGTGACTCTGAAGGAAAAAGCAAGGAGTGGGGGCTGAGATAGATTCATGGAAAAAGCCAGGATCTGGATTTTAGACATATGAAATCAAGTCTTAATTTTACCACTACTGTGCGATTCTAGGGAAACTACACAAAATCAGTTGGTTCCAGTGTTTTTATTTGACCAATGGCCACACATCATTAGGTATTATATAATTAAAATTAAGTAAAGAGATATGATAGTCTCTTCAAAGAAAGCGTTTAAAAGAGAAAGTTCAAAGATTATGTTGTAATTAGGGCCACCTTTCCAAACCCCATTTAAATAATTTTTTTAAAAGTTAAATATATTTCCCAAATAATTTTTTTGGAAACTCATTTAATTTTATATTTTAGAGAAAGAGGATATATTTGAAAATATGATTTACAGACCAAAATATATGGTCAGATAAAATAAGCCATAGATATCTAAAACATCATTTGTATGATTTCTCCCAAACCAGTATTGATTTAATAAAGAGAAACTTTTAAAATAATATTAGAGTTTGGCAGTGTGATTGCCTTTGTCTCTAAGAAAAAGATCTTCAGAGGCTGGGGAATACTTGATTCTCTCTTGGACTTGAAAGTAATTTGTGATAAAATGCTTTTTCTTAGGTTTAGAACTTTAGAGTTACTGATTGATTAAAGAATAATTTGAAAAATCCTGTTTGTTCAAGATGAGGGTCTTCTCATATGTTTCCTTCTAGAGATGACCGTTAGGTGATGACATGCGACTTGTGTGGCAGAACAGAGGGAAGCAGCCTTCTGTGTGAGATTTCCTAGCCTCACATCCTCTTCTAGGCTTGGTGTGCTAGTTGAGCGATTTGGGAAAAGTTACTTAATTTGCTGCCCCTCAGTCTATTTATATGTAACACGGTGATCATAATTGTACCCATCCAACAGGGTTGTTGTGAGGATAAAATGTGACGTGTGTTAAAAGCCTACCAGAGGCTTCCACCTGGTAGAGGAGCTCAGTAAAGGTGAAAAACAACAACCACTACCACAAAATCTTGGCTAAAATACAGACCTAGCATAGGATCATTAGAAAGGGCAAAGGCCAATTATATTTTATTTATTGATTTTCATAAATTATTGCTCTTTCTACCACTTCTTGTTTCCTAGAAGTTCACTTATTTCTAGGATGGTCTAATTATGCGACTCTAGGTTTATCTGAAAAAGAAGCCCTGATTGTTTCCTAACTAACAATTAAAACAAGGATTCAGGAGAGATTCATAAATTTCTTCTTAAGGCAAGGAGTTATTTAGGTGGCATATTTTTTAACAGTCTGAGATAGGTCATTGGAAAAAGAATGTGAAGTTTTGTTTCTATGGAATATTGGTGTTGAGTACATTTTCTTTGCGTATCTTTATTATTATTGTCATCATAAAATTCTGCAAGGAGATGTAAGTCAGTTGATGATGCACCAATTTTGTGCCAAAGCCTCTATTGTATCCATCTCAGCCAGAATTGCTCCAGATTACTTTGATCAGTTAAAAAACCAGGTATGAACTTAGCTTTTCTTTTTCTCCTCTCAAGCATACACATATTCAGACATAGAAAAATAATTACATGAGTGGACAGTAAATTTCTCTTATGTTCTGTTAAATAGATGGGGAGGAATAGGGGGAATAGATTGTACTGGAGTTATATTCATTAAATAATTTTGATGCAGTGCTTTGACAACACATTATGTTCTAGCACTGTAATCCTGAAATGTGATATTACAATGATGTGTGCCTCCGTATATCATTTCAAAAGAAATTGTTCTCACATTTGTAAGTTTGATTTTAGTTCTGCAGTGATGCCTTAGCTATGGAAATATGCAATCTATATGTTAACTGAAACATGAATGTCCATTAAAACAACAACAACCACATCATATTTTCAAGATACCTAACAACTGAGTCAGGGGGCTGACAAATAATGCAAGTTTGGTAATCAAGAAAAATAGGGTAATTTGAGATTTTAGAGATATGCATCAGATATCTTTGAATGGCAATATTTCTCCCCTATTTCCCTCTAGGTCTGCTTGGGCCAAAAATGAATTTTGTCTGGTTTGGCATTGATTTCAGAGAAAAACGTTTACTTGTTAATGAGAAAGCAAGTACACTTGACAAGTTTCATATTCTTAAAGGTAGATAACATAAGAAGTGAGGACCGTTGTCTTAATAATTTTGAAATGAATTAATTCCAATAAAGGAGGAAGACTACCAAGTATCCAAAAGGGTGTCCTTAATGGGTAGTTAAGAAAGAGAAATGTAACCTAATAATAAATGTGTATTACCATAAAACCTTACGTTATGAAGTATTTATTAAGTTTTTGCAATATTATTTAAAAGATGGCAAATATAATTTGGATATTCAATTTTACTTTGTGAACGTTTAAGAACTGAGAAAATGCCAAGGGAAAAAGTGAGGTTTAGTTAATAGGACCCTGAACACTATTGTCACTGGGGCCCGAGAAGATGTTATAGATTCTCTTCAAATATAATGAAATCAAGAAAAGAGGATGCAATCTATTTTATTCATCTTGTGCTTCCAGCATACACAGTAGAAAATAAATCTCTGGTTGTTGAAAGAAAATAGAAGTTTATTTTCCTGAGCCACCGTGAACTAGTTCCAGTGTTGACCTGGGCTCAAGAGGGCCCCCTCTTTTCTGTGAAGAGGTCAGAAGTGCCCCTTCCCCCACCCACATATGCTCTGTCAATACCAGAGGCTTGCTCATCTTGTACTTTCTTCCATGAACGGTATTGATGTTGTTCAGCATGTCTCCTCATCTTATTGCCGTTTTGACAACTTCTAGTACTTCCAAAGTGTTGTCAGTGATGCGGGCAAGTCTGATATTAAAAAATTTTAAAAGTTCCCCAAGTATCAACAGTCTTTTGTTTTACTCTGCCTGCCTTGGTGATCGACTGGAATTTGCACGTGAGTCACTCATTTTTCAAAAGAATATTGGGTGATTTTCTTCCAGTTAGGAACTCTCATATAAATTGTTAGTATATCCCACAAAATGGACCAAAATGACTTTCTTTTATTGTTTATTCACCTCCATACTTGCATGATTATTGCTTCCCTCTTTAGTCACAAAATCAATAGTAGAACTCATGGGTTCAAAGTATGATATGTTCAGGAAAGATCCTCTTTTACTAGATTTGACAATTGGTTCCAGCATTGGTCAATCCAAGGCAGATGTTCTTTATAATGTTTTGTTATTCTAGAATACTTAGTTGGGACCACTACATCAGGTTATCCTATTCTCTAGGCTTCTTCCTTGGGGATAAGTTAGGAAGCAGTAGGAAGTAATAGGAAGAAACTGATTCAAATCTAGCTTAGAAGGATAAAGGAGTTGGAGCAGCTTCTTTCCTCCCTAGTTTGTGCGCTGGAGTAATATGGAGAGAATTTGTTCCAATGAGGACAAATAGGTAGTATGGGGAAATGGGGACCTTGAGGGGACTTGTATACTATTTCATTTCAGCAATTAAGAAAAATTTTTATTAATGTAGCATCTTAGCTTCTCAAAATTTATTTCCATTGATAGAATCATACAATAATTTTGAGAAGTACTTCTCTTTATACATAATTCTGTCCAAGAATTAAACAATTAATAAGTATTTCAGCTATAGGCAGCTATAGGAAAATTCAATAAATAAATGCTATCCTCATTTTTGCTCTGGTACCTCTTTTGGCCTTTCGTGATGTAGCTGAAGCTGAAGATCGGTCAAATACCGTATGCTTTTTAAGAGTATTTTCTACATGATAATTAGTAGGATTGTCAAGGCAAAAAATCACAAGGAGCAAGAAGTGGTCAGCTGTCATTATGACAAAGAATAATATGAAGAGACTTCTGTGTGTGTGTGTAGCAAATAGATACCAACAGCTACCTGTTAGCTTGTCATTTCTTTCAAGTTGATATTTGGTGTAATACGATTTTAGTACAGCACAAGAAATTTGACAGGGGCTGTGTTATAAAGGGACTTTTGCTTGTACCAATAGAAGGTGAACAAACATTACACAGAAATAGCTTTGCCTCACTGAGCGGCTCACACTGTAGCATGAGCTGGGTCCATAAGATGAAAGGAGAAAATCTCAGAGATGTCTTCTCAGAGGAACGTTTATGGCCAGGAACAAGACAAGCAGGTTCAGGAACAATTAAAACTTTAGTATTCTATGATTGTTGGTCATGCCACCTGCTCCCAATATTTACTACTTCTGGATCCAAATCCTATCACACTATTAAGTGTTTATCCCATCAGCTTTCCAATCAGGCTTTTATTGCACCAGTCAAATGCTGCCCAAGACACAGAAAATAATTTGTTTGTACCTCTTAACCTAATCCCCGGAAGTCAGTTGTAGAATGTCATCTGATGCAGAAACGATGTCTCCAGAACCCACACTACACAACCTTAGACAAACACACACACACACACACGCCTTCTTATGTTTTTTTAATTGATCATTTTGGAATCTAAATTTTGGATTTGGATTTTGAGTCTAAGCATTTTGGATGCTTGTCCCTCATGCTTTCTCTGTGTGACCCATATAAAGTGAGGCACCTTATGGTTCCACCCTGGCAGTCACTATAAAAATGAAAAAAAAAGGCCCAGTAACTCCTACCCCCTCCAAAAAAAAAAACAATCAAAAAACAAAATAAATTTTTTTCAGAAAGATCAAAGGGGGATTCTATTTATAATGTCCCGCAAAACTTAAATCCTTTCTCTCTGTATATCTCTGTCATTCACTTTCTTACTCTTTCAATATCTCACACGCCCAGCAGACACTGCTCTCAAAGACTTGCATCATAATCCAGGCCTCTGCCTTCATATATGTATATGTGTATGTATATATATATAGAGAGAGAGAGAGAGAGAGAGTATATAAATATATAATACATATCATATTATATAAATTATAATTATATAAATGTTTTTAATCACGTAGATAAATTTATGAATATGGCCTTTTCCCATTCTGTTATTAGCTAGTGTGGGTCACCTAGTATCTGGATTTGGCTAATAAGCAAGGATCAGCTGTTGATTCAGAAAAGACGACTCCTTCTCCCCTTGGGGGATGATGGGGAGAGGATGATGATGACAGACAACCTCCGCTCTGAAATCTCTTACTCCTGCCACACCAACACCTAGAGTTATCCTTACGCGTGGGAAATATGCATACATTTTCTATGACTATGGTTTTATTTTCTATGCCTTATATTTCCTCTGACTATTGGCCAGTCAGGTCATGTCACAGAACCAGGGGAGATGGGCCCCTTCGTGTCTCCTTCCAACTGGCTGACAGTGGTATTTTCCTGACACTGCGGCTGACTGCCCAGGCTTCCCAGGTGTGCCTGGCGTGGCCCAGAAACCTCAGTTGGTTGGCAGCCACAGGTGTGGGTGATTTTCTTTTTTCTTTTTTCATTTGTTTAGATTCTTGCGGTAGGAATTCAGCAGGTGTGTGATGCCAGCTTAGGATCTCCACCCTGGCACAGAGGCCAGCTGCCTTCAAAAAAGATGTTCCTGTTGGTCTCGCAACACTGCCAGCTTGAATCCTTTTTCCTGGAAACCTCACCCAAGGGCAAGACTCTGCCTAACCAATGAGTTAGAATAAGTTCATCTCAACAGATGAGCATGAAGAGTCTCCTTATATGAACCTAGTCGACAGGTAGGAGCGGGTTCCCTGGCTCAGCCTCCATTTTTTTTTTCTTTCTAACTTGAGCTGGTATCATTCCAATTACAGGAATATAGGAAATCCAGGACTTGGTTTTCAAAGAGATAAAAACCATGCTAGGATGCTGTTGTTGATGTATACATTTCTGCTCGTTTGATTGAGACTAAACAGTAGGAGCACGGAAGGAGAGTGGTCCCGTGCAGAGTTCTTCCATCTTCCTGCCATCTCCTCAGGAATTTGCTCATTCCAGGACCCAATCCATTCAGTAGAGGGCAAGGTAAACTTGGAGATCATTCCGGACCTTGTCTAGCTTTAGTGAAGGGGTCGGGGGGGAGGTTAGTCACAATAACGCTGAGGGAACCAGATAGCTAGAGAAGGAGGTAACCAAAAGCCATTGCTGTCAGTCTAAGGCCGCAGTGTGGGGCTGGGGCCATCGAACCTTTCCCTCTCCTCGCCCTCCTTAACCTCCCAAAGGACTTGCACTATGGCTTCTCTTGACGACGTCATGAAATCTAAAGAAATAGACACACACACCTTAAATTACTCAGTTTTCTTTTGTCACAGACCCTTGCCCAGTTTTTCTCTTTAGAGTCAAAATTCGAGTTTGTTTGATGTTGTTTTTACTTGCATATACATAATATAGGTGGGGGTTTGGGATGCAGGGAGGACACAAAGTGTTTGCCCTCTGGGCGCTAAACCTCTCAATATAGGCACTGGTCATCTATTCCCTTTAGGTAATACAAATGTGTCACAATGAAATGCTGACACATGTCAGAAGAGCATTTGTCTTGAAGGGCAGCAGATGGGATCTGTAAATCCTACTTGGGGGAAAGAGGTGTCACATGTGAGTATCAGATAGTGGACTAGTCTTTCATCCTGCATCTTAACATTTTACAATGTAGATAGTTATGTTAACATACATTTGATCTAACGGCATTAGCTGAAGAGAACTGATTGTAATAATCTGGAGAAGTAAACATTAAACATCATGCGTACCATTAAAATCAGTTTTACAGATGTTATCCTTTTGTAGTGGCATTTCATATGTTCGACTTTAACTATTGCTAATATATTATTTTAATCATGGCATCTCTTGAGAATCTAGTTCTTCTGTAATAACAATAAGTGGGATAAAATCCTTACACTGAGCTCCAGGGTTGAGAGTGGTTAGTCATATGTCCAGAATTTGATTAGAACTTACTTTATATCCAAGTCATTGTCCCCCTGAAGAGACGAGGAGGGATTAAAAATTGCTCTGTTGCCCAATGGATGATACTCAGAAAGAAAAAGAATTATCATTGTGTTTAATAAGAGAACTGACAAGCAATCATAATTCTTTCCATTAAGTAAATATGTTAGAAAAATTTATTATGAAATGACACATTATGCGAGCCAGGAATCTAAGATGACATCCTTGCATTAAATACGGTAGATGCCATTAAGGAAAACAGTCAATATGTCACTAAGCCACGGCCTGTAAAAATTAAATTGATTTGGTAAATGTAAGTAAGATAGATCTGTTTGCTTTCATCATCAATTTTGAGTGGGTGAACAGGTGATGTCACCAACCTGGGAGCGATAAAGATGCAGGACCATCTGGAAAGGCAGGTGATGAATGGGCAACTGCTTTTGGATAGTGACAGTGCTGTGGTACTTTGTCACTTGGGATGCAGTACTTAATAACTTTTCAATACCATCATAATAAATTTCACTGCCTTATTAATATAGAAATGGTGAGTTATTACCGTGATGGTGAGTGTAAATAACTGGAGATGCAGCCGTCAGAAGCTGATTGTTTGGGCATGTTTCTTTAAGCAACACAGTTGACTCGTGATAATCAACCTATGTCTATACCAGTAGAGTTTATTGCACTTGTCAAAGGAAAAAGTAGTATTATTCAAAATTATATGAAGTCGTAATAAACAAGTTTAATATATTATCAGACTTTTCCTGTAAGTTTCCAAACACGGGTCAGTAAATCATTTTTAATAATGTCTTTTCACGTAAAATAATTTCTTATGTAGTAATAATGTCCTTTCTTAACTATTAACAAAACGGTCGACTTCTTTGTATGTGTATTGAAGGGTATTTTTATTTGTACTTTTCAATCATTTTCTTTTGCAAATAAAGGGCTAAGGCAGGAACCGTAGAACATTTCATTAACAAGCTCGAAAGTTGCTGAGTACAGGCCATGTCACACGTTTCCATTTTAATTGAACAGATGTACTTAAGAGTAAACCACTGCAAACGAAATACAGACAAAATTATAAACACGTGTCACTAAGAAGTAGGCAGGAAAGAGCCTCTGATGAGCATCTGTGTGTACTTTATGAAGCCAAAGACTGCCACTTCATAAGTTTGTCACTGATGTCTCCAGTTTAATGAGCAGAAACAAAATATGTAGATAGGTGTAAGTTGAAGATGAATTACTAGATCAATCACTTAGCACCACTTGGGGTGTCTGTCATTGTGCAGTGAGAAAAATAATTAGATCTGGGATGCTGTTCTTCTTTATATACTGGGTGTTCAATCTGGGATGGAATATGGAAAACTTCCTCTTTCATGTCACTGTGGTCTTTCTATTGTTTCTTGGCCAGGCTGACTTTTAATTCTGACATTGTCTTTCAGGCTGCAGTCTGCCAGCCTCTTAAATGAAATGCCTCTCCACCATTTCTATTACTGCTGAAAAGAGAGCCAGCAGTCTATTAACAGGCAATAAAGTTCAGGAAGCCCAGGACTCATTTCTTGGGTCAGAGGTGAAAATTGCATACTAAATGAAACAAAGGTGTGCCTTGATCGCTTGAGAAGCAGCACCAGAAAGAACACACGTGTTGTTAGCCAGCAGTCTCCCACTTAAAGGGAAAGGGATAATAGTAATAATGTTGGCCAATGGAGTTAAGTACTCAGTTGAGAGAAATTATATCAATCTGACAAATACAGCCTTCACAGGAGATAAAGTCTCTAATGACCTTAAATGCATATATTTATCATTTAATTCAACAAGCCAATTCCCTTGGGCTTTTGACCAACGACATTTCCTCTAAAGTTTAGAAATTTTTTACTAGCCCAGAGAATAATAGCCATTTGTCAGATGGTTCCAAAGCTAAACTCAGTTGGAAGCAAAGAACAGGGGAGGGGAAAAAAAATGGCTGAGTCTTTCCACCTCAGAGAATATTAATACAGTTTTATTGATGCAAGAGCTGTAGTATTTCGTGGCTGAACAGTAGGTGGCAGAACATTGTAGTGAAGAAATGGGGAAATTTTAATCTAAGCAATTTTTGTCTGATTTCATTAACTTCCAAATATGTTACCAGTGTGCACAGCACATTAATTTGCAAAAAAATGGGAACACTAAACAGTTATGAAATGTGCGAGTTGAATGTGGAAAAATCAAAAGGATCGTACAGATGTAGAAGCAGAAGTTCTACCATTTCATCAGGTAAAGTGTGTGTGAAATAGGAAAGCCCAAAGAATAAAGGGGCCCTTGTGTTTGGTGGGCTGTTCCTCACTGTTAGTCCTGGTCTCCACTGGATGAAGTGTATTAGTGATAGGCATGAAGCACTGTGACTCCTGTATCTCCCTTTGTGAGATTGTCTTTGCCTTTGTTCGTGCTGTCAGTCAGTTGTTCTTTCTCTTGGGCAGCCACGTTGGTAACCACAGGATCTACTTGCAAATAGATTTCTGTAAAACCGTATTATCCTTCAGCCCTTTACTCCTTCTCCCCACCCCCTTCCCTCAACAATCTGGCCATTCATGTGGCATGGCTCCCTTGCTTGCCCCTTTGTCATACATCTAGTGGTTAGTGTTTCAGGGACGCTGTGCGAGACAGGGGAAGGAACACTGGCCTGGGGGTCAGGAACCTTGAGTTCTTGCCTCATCTTGGACTTGGGACCTTGGAAAAGTCACCTGGTTTCTCCTCTGAGGTCTCACTGAGTTCTATTCTAGCTCTGACTTTGAGTTTTTGAATTCTGTCTCTTACACCCGCTCTTTCCTTCTTTTTGTTCTTATGGACATGCTCTATGTTGTCATGGATTTAGAGATTTAATTGACATGGGGGCCATGTTTTAGTCTTTGCACCCTGGGAAGGATACAAATTAACTTTAAGCAGAAAATACATGCTTGTTTTACAATTTCTCTTGTATTAAACTAGTACAGTTGTGTTCTGTAAACCTAAAATCAAACCCCTTTGATATGTGCATCTCTTTCTGGAGTTTTATATTTTAGTAGAGAAGGCAGCTGAAGACCAAAGCCTTGTTTGGAGAGGAAAGTAACTTGGTTAGAGAGGGGATTCTATTCCTAGCCATCTTTGAAACAGTAACAAGTATAAATTTCATTCTGTCCCTGGGGTACGACTTAGTTCAGCCTCAACTGTATACTAAGCAATGTTCAAGGACACCATTTGATCCTCTCAAATATAACACAGGTGTCATAGCCTCGTCTCTAAAAAAAAAAAGGCAGTGTAATCTAGGGGGTTAGGGCGTCAGGTATAGAGACAAATGACCTTGGTTCAAATTCTCTACCACTTCCTAGCTTTGTAACCTCGAACAAGTACTTAACCACTTTTTTGCCTCAGTTTCCTCATCTGTAAAATGGTGGTAACAATAGGATGTGCCTTGTAAGATTTTTGTAAAGATCACATTGTAAAGTATTGGAAATGGCTTAGAGCAGGCCTGGGGATGCTGTAGTAAGCACTTCACAGCAAACTGATTTTAATAATCTTCATCACCATCATCATTCCAAAGTTGGGGATGCTCCTGGCATCCTTTTTGTGAGGGAGGGATTGGGGAAATCAGTCTTTGGGGTTGGAACTCTTTGGGTTGGCAGAATCACCACATCACAGAATTAAATATTGTCCCCTTTCTGAGGAGCGCGGGCAAGAGGCCTGCCTAGACCCAACATACTTGGAACGATGATGGATGCTTAAACGGTTCTTTTACTGAAGACTCTAGTAAGCGTTCCTAAACAGTGCAGAGGAGGAGGTTTTCACCTCGAATCTAATGAACTTTTGCTCTTGTAGCATAGTAGGGTGGGGTTGAGAGAAGTAAGACCTCACCATTTAAACCTTTGGGAAGTGTCCCCCCCTCCACCCTAACTCTCTTGATGTATTCTTCCTTTGAAGGGCTCTCTCTCCTCTTTACTCTCTTTATATTCCTTGGCCCTTAATATTCCTGCATCTTGCAAACTCTGCCCTCTCAGGTTTCAGCTAGATAGTAATATGGCTGATTTTCTCTAGCAGGAAGTTTGACCTGGTCTATGGAGTTGGGGAAGATAGGTGTGCTTTTACTCCAGTTCATGCTGTTCTTCAGTGACAACTGTAGTCATATCCTTTCTGATTAACTTAAGAACAAACAGCATGACAGCAAGTATCTTGCTAACGTGGCAACATCTAATCTTGAGTGAGGAAAGCACACTCTGCCTATTCACAAAACCTTGACCGTGTTCCACGTAAAATAACAACCCTGGTCATCTTGTGAATTTGCTTTCTTCCTGGGCCCTACTCCATCAGTGGAACTCCTCATTAAGTGAGAATGCCTCTGAATCACTGAGAATAATATCATAACTAAATACATTGTGATTAAGTGTATGGAAGTATTTCAGATAAGTGGAAATACATAGCCTAATCTTTTTGTACAATATCATTTGTTTATTCTTAAATTTTTCTTAAACTGTGGTACCTGGTGAGTCCATGGACTCCTGAGACTTTCTGGGTAGAAATCTGGGGATTCATAGATCAGACTCTGCGGAAGACCTATAATGACGTCTTACATGTAAAATTTCACTGTTCACCATTACCTTTGACCATTTTGAACACAAAAAGTATTGAGAGTTGTATTTTTTTCCTCACAAAGAAATACTAAAATATATTCTATAGGAAACTGAGGGTAAGATCTCTCACTCATGGGACATTAGAAAGGAGATACTTGAATTATTTGGTTGAGGATTTATGGCTGAAAGTAACAGTAGTCCAGAGTCAAGTTTGCTTGAGTATGGGTAGAAGCTTCTTGAAGGAAGACTTGAAGGGTGGGACCAGTGGTAGGGGTCTCTGCTTTCCTGGGGCACAGTTATCATCTTGACCATTACAACATAATGTTAATGTCTTCTAACTTCAGCAGCCTGGACTTAATTGTCACCAAACTGCCACATGCTAATGATTCTGTACTTACACAAACTGCTATATCCTAAGATCTCTCTTCGTGTGGGGGCTTCCATTGAGAACAATCTGGATTTAGTAATACACTTAATTGGAAGGTTTAATAAGAAGTTAGGACTTTGTTTTCTTTTTTAGCTTGGAAAAGGCAGTAATCTCAAGAAAACCAGATGTGAATATGATTTTAACAAGAGAATTTTCACTTTCCTTGTACCTTTCAAAGCATGGAAATTCTCCTTTGAAGATGTTGATTCTATAAGAATATTGTCAGCAATATAAAGGTTGAAGAGTTGTTGAGTGTGCCTATAGATGAGCCAGGCTAAAAAATACAGAAAGTACTTGATGAAATCATGAATTGTTATGATTTAAATTGCAGAGCTCCATATGGACCCCTGAATTAATTTGTCGGGAACATTATAGAGGGTATTATGGTGAGGGGGTTTATAATGTCACCAGGTGAGCTTGACTCGAGAAGTGTTCATTTGTAGTTTGATTCCTTACTCAACTACCATAACTGATCGAGAGACATGGATCTCCAACTGACTTTAGTTTCTGCTCTGCAAATCTTGCATGAACCTCATTGAGAGTTTAAGATGCAGTTGTAAAGTATGATTGGAGAGTTCACGTTTCTATGTATAGTCCAGCTGAGCACCTCAGAGCACTGATCCCCAATTGCAATCATCCAAGTAGTGTTGAGAAGGGGGAAAAAGTCATTTTGCCTTCAGTTTCTATGGGGTAGGATGAACCAGGTAAGGTAATGCTTAAAATATTAGGACTTTTAAGTCAAGAAAGTCAGAACTGTGATGTGATATGTTATATGGACATAGATAAACATGACCTTTTTTTAACTGAATTCTGATAGACTAGATTTAGTGTGGATGGGATGGGGCTAGAGGATTAGTTAATTCTACTTGAGCAAAAAAGATAAAAAAGAAGCACTAATGGCTAAAATAGGATGTTAGAATTCATTACCCAAGATGGGAGAGGTTGAAAGCAGCATAAGTCAGGTGGTATTTCCACCACCATCAGCTGCCCTTCATCAAGACTGTCAGCTGAATTTATCTATCATCATTTGGAAACCATTTATGTTTTCAGCCTCATTATAACTTTTATAAATTTATTCTAGTCTCATGGAAAACTTTATCTGCATTTACACTGTCGTGCATTAAATAGTACCTATTCATTTTAGTCTAGACTCCAAATACTTCCTCCCTATCAGACCCCTGAGCTTAATAGTTTAGGGAGGACAGAAGGACTACCTTTGGACAGTTACCTTTTTGTCTACTTGTCCTAGGGCTCTAAACCTTTCCACTGTCTTGGTCTTCTGTTCTGTAAAAAGAAAAGGTGATTTTCTGTGGCTGTAGACAAAACATACACTCCTTGAAGTAATAAGCTGGATCCCAATACAGTGTCTAAAACAGGGCCACTCATAGGCAGATTACAAAAATGTCAGAAGAAAATTATGTAGTAATGAAACCTAGTCCATCTAAGTTTTTAAAAATGAATGCCCGTGTATTTTCAGGAGGAATGGAAACCTCTATTTAATATAAGTCCTTTGGTCATTGAGATGTGTCAGAAATCTTGCCCTTTATTCTGAAGTGCCATTGTGTTAGCGTTGAAATGTAAAAATAATAAACAGCTGACATTTTAGGCAGAGACTAAACATCAAGCAAATGACATTACATCAAAGCTCTTGAGAGAGTTATAAGACGACGCGATGCCAAAGGAAGAAAAGTGAGACATGGTCACAAGATCGTCTATGTGTAGTAGAGGAATTGTCAGTGTAAGTGCTGTTTACCCAATTCTTACATTGGGGGGGTTTACTTGTATGGAAAATTGTTTTTCAGTTTGAATTTACATAAAGCACTATAAAGGGCAGAAGATAACATATGGTTCCAAAATTCATTCTTATTTTTGCTCATTCCTAATTAGTTAACATATTAACTCACAAGTATGTACTGCACATCTACCATCTGTCCTGGTGAAACACAGCAGTGGGACACAGCAGTGACTAACACCAGCTTCTTTTTCCTTCCCTCTTCCCTTTCCTTTCCTTTCTTCCTCTTTCTCTCTATTTTCTTTTGTTTTCTTTTTCTTTTATATTTTCTTACCCTTAGCCAAATGTCAATACAACTCTCTTTTCCTAATAGTTTTGGTTATATTAATTGAGTATCCATCTAATATGTGTCACCTTCCTTCAGAGCAAATATTCACAGGATTTGACCATCTGGGGGACAGTTAGTCATTTTGAAGAGTCAGGTGAGAAACACACCTGTAGGTAGTCACTTACGGGGGCATTTGTCTACTGAAATTATTTGCAGGTGTTAAGCATGTGCTTATGAAAAAGGGAAATAGGTATTTGAGGTCCTGAAGAAAATTTGCCTCTTAATTTAATATTATTTTCTCTCTTCTCTATCTCTTGGTTACTTCGAGAACAAATGCATTAACTTAATGCCCTGAATGACTGTGAGGAGGAGATAGAAATGTGGCTTTGGCTGTTTCATGTGGTTCATACAAACATTCTCTCTGGCTCTGGGGATTCATTTATATTTAGGCTTTACAGAAACAATGCTGTGAAGTTTTCTAGTTTTGAGGACAAAATTGCTCATTAAAATCTGCGATATGTAGCATTTTAATGAATTTTAGCCACATTTTTTAAGGCTATTGTTATGTGGCTATTAGCTTTCTTAGTGCTCCTAATAAAGAACAAAATTATTTAAACCATTTGATGATTATTAGTGAGTATTGGTAAACATTTTTACAAGATTTCACTAAAGCATATTAACGATATTTCATGTACCATGGCAGAAAAAATAGAAACAGTGAGAAATTCAGCAACCAGGATCCCAATGCTCTGTTGACATCAAATTTACAGATTTTGAAAATTCTGTGATCATTTTTCTCCTTATGTGACACTACTCTTGTTCATTCTTCAAAAACATTTGCCTTAGCATGGGGAATTATAGATAATTTGATGCAACAGGTTTAAGTTACCATTTTCATAGTGAAAAGAATAGCTTAGCATGATCCCGATTTTCCTTGGTTTCCTCCCATTCTCGAAAGAAGCAGAGGTATTCACATTTCTTTGTCTAACAGTTTTATAATGTCTTAAGAGATTAACAGTGTGCATGAATGAGGGCCTACGGATTAGACAACAAAAAGCCTGGACGTCTACTACCTTACTTGCAAATTTTACATTTTCCAGCATTGCTGAGCGAGTATAGAAACTAAGAAAAGATAATAAGTACCAGAGTCTCAAAAGTGTTTAGTGATTCAAAAAATTCAGATGACATGTCAGAACTGACAGACTGATGGAACCGTCTGTGGCAGGGCCCACTTTTGTGTCTTATGTTAAGCTCTCCTACTGAGTGAATGCAGATGTTATCACGGTACCCCAGACAGACAGTCAGTGAAATGTGACAAGCTGTCAGCAAAGTTACACTACGTTGATTTTGTTAAAATATCCACAAGCTTTATAGTTTCTCTTTATATAAAAAACTCTTAACTTCATTTAGTCAGGAGAATGGAAGCTGTTGGGGAGATCGACCGGGCTTTCATCATCCTCAGAATCTCTTGGGTTTTTTTCCTCCGAGGAAATTTCACTTAGCAAATTAAGTGGTAATTCACCCCAAATATCGAATCCCAAAGTATCTCGGAGTAATTGTTTTTTCTTTTGACTTGTTCTATAATCTTTTGCTCAATTTACATTGCACCTCAACACTTTGGCAAAGGATGTTTCAAGATCAGAAAGAGCGAATTTTCTTCATTTAAATTAGGAGTCAAGATGAGAGGTTAAAAGTCTAAAGGACTACTTTAAACAAAAAGCCTTTCTTAAAAGAAGTTTAGGCGTGGAAAATGAAAATGTGAGCTTAATCAAAAACTAAGATCTTTGCTTCCACTCTTTTTATTTTTAAACACTGAAAATTAACACTGGTGAGAGAAAACTCTCCATTGAAAACAAACATTTAAGCCATTCATGAAAATCAATTCTGTTTTTCATAGTGGTGTAGACATTTAGATTTTTCTTATAAATTGGGAAAATAAAAAAAGAGTAAAGAGGAATTCTAGAGAATCTTCAATGCTATAACGTATTTATGTCTAAAGATGTCTTGCTTATTAAGTGATCAGTTTTTGACACCAATTTCAGATTTGATTTAACTCGGGAATTTAGAAGTCAGAACAAGCAAAACAATAATTGAGCAAAATTAAATAAAAACCATACATTTGAAAACTGCAGTCTTCACTATATTGCTTTTAGTGATATTAATGCTGTCTTTTAAAGTAAGGAAGACATCAGCTTCGATATTTGGGTTTAACATGGCAGTTTATTTGTAGCCTGTGGCTGCAATAATTGGTTGCCTTTTACCCCCACGTTGAAGGGCTCCTGTTGCATATAATCTATTTAACTTCGAATTGCAAATTATTTGGAAGAAGATTACTTTGCAATCCTAGTTTCCACAAATTAACCTCTGTTTCTACACTCACTTTTGGAAACTAGTTTCCACAAATTAACCTCTGTTTCTACACTCACTTTTGGAAACTAGTTTCCACAAATTAACCTCTGTTTCTACACTCACTTTTGGAAACTAAAGGTGAAAGGAAAACGTGAGCCACACTTGTTTTGTTCGATTTATATTGTCACCGAGGACATTAACATACAATGAGAAACTGTTCTGTGATTTTGAAAAATGAAAAGTCAAGACATTTTGAAGATAGCATCTAGCCCAGTGTTTTTGTAAAACACAGAACTAAATAATCAAACAAAATTATGCATATGGAGGAAATGATTTAGAATATGTTTCGCTGCTAATCTCACTCATGCTGAAGTTTTAAATTTCATCTGTCTGCTCAGATCTATTGTGAGCCATTAAGTGGCTTCCTTTTTTCCCGACAAATTGAATGCTGCAAACTGCAAGGAGCTCTTTTGTTCTTTTAATTCAGTCAGCATGGAAATGATTTTCTCATTTCAGGCCCTTTTCTGTCCTCTCTTCATTGTGTCAATAAAATAGAGTTGTGCAGAGCCGCTCTAATCAGCTTAGAGTGCTAATTCATTGCTCTGGGATGCTATCTGTGTTTGGCTACAGGTGGGCCCTCTAAGGGGTCAGTCTCCAGGGGAGTGTAATTGTGTGTCTCCTGGGGCTTGTTTGCAGAATGACCTAAAGCTGAAGCCCCAGCTCGGGAAGGGGGAAAAAAACTCAACAAACATATGCCCATGCCATCATATACAGCTGTATTTTCATGTCCACCATTCACTGGGGCCGACATTCTGAGATTCTCGCAACATTCCTTGCATTCGACCTATTCTCAGTCTTCTAGGTTTTAGCTACAAAACATGAATTCTTTTAAATTTTGCACACATTTCCTGAGGGTACAAGCTATATGGTATTTTCAAGATATAAGTTAAAGGGTAGGCTAGGATTTAACATATGGATAATACGACCAAACTAACTAAACAAGAGAGAGATGGCCAATTTTGGAAAATATATTCTTTTGTGTCCTCTGAAAGTAGCTTAATACATAAATATGAGAATATTATGAACTAGTAAATTAAGCTTTATGGGCAGTGAGGAATTTCTGGCAACTTGGGAGGAGAAATAATGATCAGTTGTTTGGAATAAGAGAAAAATGGCTAGGCATGAAGTTTTTGAGAATTAACATATCCTGGGCAGTCTGGGGGGACAGCAAATCTTCCTGGGATTATTGTCAGTGTGAGTGTCAAAGTCATGTTGTGAATATGATCTTATTTACTGGGTTTGACATTTTTGATACTAAGATTAAAAATGCCATGACATCTTCTTTTTATTTTTTTCTGATAATATTTTGATTTTTTTTTCTCTCAGTATATTGGGATTAATTCCACTCTCAATGGAAAATTTTTAGGACTTCATTACTCAGGTCATTATATGATAACCTTAAGTAGGTTTACAAAGCAGAAAGGAAAGAAGTGATAAAAGGTCTCAGCTCAATGAATCTACCGGTTAGCTATAGATGGACTGAGCAAATATTCTTTCATTTGCTGAAGAAACCTAACAGTTGTCCAATATACGAGAAATAAAATATATCCTACTTATTAACAGAAGAATTAGGGTGAAATGCTGTATAATTTGAGAAGAAATTTTGGAGTCTTATTGTAATACATTCTAACTAGCTTTTAACAACACGTCAATTTACAGAATTTATATTGCTATATATGAAGTTTTGTGTCAGGACGATAATTGGATTGTAGAAATACAAGTTCTTAAAATATACATTAGGAGAAAATAAGGTTATATTCCACATGTTTGGAAGACATTGGTTTTAATTCTTCTTTCCCTCTCCAGCTAAATGTTTCAGCTATATAAAACAGCTGGTTTGGTTGATCTTGTAACACTGCTGCTTTCTGGAAGAGGTTCTGAATTTCACTTTGCTATTTACATTTACTTATTTAGGATTAATTTGGAGTAGCATCAGTAAGCGAAGGAGAAAATATGGCAACTCATAAAACTGATCTCTTTTTTCTTTTCCATTTAGAAATGTTCTTGTGTAGGGCTCCGAAATAGTTAGAATTCAAATTCTTTAGTCTCAATTAGAGCAAATTCTCCATTTTAATGATTGTTAACTATTAATGATTTTTCTGATAGAAGCAATTATATTTTCAGGCAAAAGTAGTTTCAATGTTATTTTCTGAAATTGATGAGGTAGTTTGTTCACTTAATTTTGCATTTTAAAAGTGTTTTTGTTCTTACTTCCTATTTCATTTTCCTAGAAATTTTTCTTCTTTTTCAGATAACTGAATTTGAGGTCATTTTAGCATTAGTTATCTCTTATAAATAGCCAAATCCTTTGGACGTGCTATAGGCTTATGAATCATTCAATGAGGAGGATAAAAGCAATGTTTCAACAACTTGTTTTGCTAACTTTACCGTTATGAGAATAAATTCTGACTTCTTGGAATAAATTAAAATCAACAATACAACTTTCCTTTTGCCGGGAGAGTCTAAATCATGTTTGCACCGTTTTGGTCTAGATAGCAAAGCTCTAACACTCCTTCAGTTCAAATGGCCCACCAAAGAAAGCAGAGAGCATTGAGACTATAGGCTTAGAAGGGATTTTTTTTTTTTTTTTTTTAAAGAAACTGCATTCTCTCCTCAGCTCATCTATTTCACTAATTCTTTTCTGCGTTCAGTAGATTTGTCATAAGACAAATGTTGGTGAAATGATTTGTCCTGATGCCCTATGGCAGAATGTGCTGGGTATGGGCTCAAATGCCTATTGGATAAAATGAAGTTGGCTTGTCTTTGCTATTTATTATGATTGTCAATTCCAAGGTTTATAATGATGTTGATGATCTTTTCCTTCCTTGAATGAATAGGACTTGAAATTAGACATTAAAAGTTTGAGTTGAAAAGTGGAATAAAATTGTTGGATGGGGTTTGCTTCTACCATCAACTTTCAAAGCCATAGAATGCTTTTGGGGAAAAAAATACAAGGAATAGTTTCATATATATGCTGTAAGTTAAGCAAAAAACTCTATAGTTAAACTATCACCATCAGAATCAAGGATATGATTTCATAGTCAAGTTAGCTAATTATGCAGACAGTCACTTTAATATGTGACTCCTACTTGGTTATAGATATCTAGCCCATATATGTCATTTCTGGTGTAACAAATTCTTTGTATAATTTTGCCAAAAATAACCAGCTTCAAGGAATTATTAAACTAACCTCCTGAGATAGATCTCTTTAAATCCAGTCTGGTAATCTTCTAGTAGAACTTAATAATTTGCCATCTTACAAACATTTACTTGTTTTAAATATAAGTAACTGTGACTATGTCAAATGAAATATAAAAAAATAAAATGTATCAGATTGAATGATTCTTCTCTCTTCATTTTAGTTAAAAAAAAAAACATCACTTACTTTTGCTTAGTTCTGTGGTTGGAAAAATATACTTTTTGGAAAAGCATGGCCTCCACAAAACAGTTTCTAGAATAAATGCTTAGCAATCCTAAATAAGAGGTCATCCATGCAATTTTCTGTGATTCAGAGATGAATGAGATCTGTCCATTATCAATTCCTCAATCAGGGAAAAAAGGAAATTAAGTTCCTAATTAGGTGAATTGGGACTAAAGAGGTGGGGCCTTGAAGGGCTGAGGAAAATTGAGAGGTAGTTGATGCCATTTCAGACTAATGATAGGAGAGGAAATGAAGAAGGGGGTGGGCAGGAGTTGAGCCCAAGAGGTCAGTGACCTTATTAGGACAAGAGTCCTAGCAGATCTTCAAAAGCTGTTACCTGCGATAGACTGACCAGGTGTCAGGTCCTGGGGATGGACAAAGATGCAAATCCTTAAGAAAGAGGATGGCAAAAATAAGATTGCATATTTTTATAAGGAAAACATTTGATTCTTGAAGAGAGAAAATGACATTTATCAGCTTTGTAACTATCATTTCTTGCTTATTTTTCTATGTGCTATAAAATATTCCTTTCAGATAATAACTGTATTTTTAGTGTAGATAGAGAATGCTTCTTTTAAGGGTTAAGTTTCAGTGTTAATATAATGAGCATTTATTCTGTATCTGTACCTACTAGAAAGATACATAGTTTTATAAATTTTAAACACAAAATGATAGCTATTTACTGAAATATCTATCATACACATGTGCATACATTTTTATGTAAATAAAACTTTACTTTTTCCTTAATAATCTAAATTATCTAGGTACTACCATTGACAAAAATATGTAAAAATTTGGTCTTTAGCAACAGTGCTTCAGAAATTCTCAAGTAAAGGGATTTTCAAGATAGAATGGATACAGCTATCTAAGAAACAAAAGATAATTTATAATCTTTTAATTAGTTATAATCTTTTTCACTAGTGTTTTTCTAATTTTTTACTAATGTTGTAAAGGAAATAATGAGCAAATAATCCAGGTGTTTGGGAATGTAAATTAGATTAGTTAGATGAGAAAATTAAGTTATGAGTTTGGGGCAATTTGGCTATTTAGGTTGTATGTTGATTACTAGAACTGTAATCTTATGAAACATACTCTTTAACATTTAATGCTCTTTATTAAGTAGCCTGGGTGCTTCAAGTATGACTTTGACCTGTATATTTTTATCCAGAGAACAAGTGATTGCTCTTTTATTATTAGAAACACCCAATAAATGAAATATTTCAGATTCTTTCCATTTTAGTGCTATCTTTGTGGTAAACACACAGTCATAGACCTTTTATGACATTATTGCCCAATGGAAATATAATATGAAACTCATATGTAATTTAAAATTTTCTAGTAGTCACATTTATAAAAAGTAAAAAAACCAGATGTAACAAATTTTAATAATATAGTTTAACCAATATATCCAAAATATTATCATTTCAAAATGTAAAAATTATTACTGAAATATTTTACTGTTTTTGGCACTAAAGTCTTTTGAAATCTGGTGTGTATATGTACAATGATAGCCTTAATTTGGACTACCCACATTTCAAGCGCTTAGTAGCCACATGTGGCTAGCAGCTACTGTATTCAACACAGTTTCAGAAAATCTTGAGTACTCAATCTTTCCCAGGGTGATTCAGGTCAATGTTAGTTATCACTGAGGGTGAGCACTGAAAGCCACCGTGAAGGCCAGCTGGCCCAGCCCACTCATCTTATAAATGAGGACACTGAGGGTCAGGGAGGGTCAGCTACTTGCCCAAGGTCACCTGACTACTTTGGGGAGTAGAGCTTAGACCAGATTCCAAGTCTCCTCCTGAATCTTCATTTATTGTGAATTAAAATATGCTGCTTTTACTGACTGCTTATGCAAAGGTGTCAAAATATGGCGATGTATAAGAGAATCTTTAAACAAAAAACCAACCAAACAAACAAAACTGGCCATTGTGAAGAAGTCTTGAAACTTTGAACATTGAAGGAGTACCACTTTGGTAAAGGATAATTTATTAAGATTTCTTGCGCAAACTGCATATCACTTTATTAGAATCTATCATATTTTTGTAAATAAACATTTATATTGTAAGTAAATACATTAATTTAATTTTAGCCATTTTAATCATTTATTTTCATATTTCTCTCAGTCCTAAAAAGGAAAATAAAGGCAGATCTTTCATTTCATTTTACGCTGTTACTAGCGTTTTTGCTGTGTTGTGATTGAAGCCATGATAGGGAAATGACAGAGCCTCATATTCGTTGGCCCACAGACACAAAAAAGAAAACGTGATTGCTCAGATTTCTGCATTTTTCTTTCCTTAGACAATATCTGAAATTAAGCCCCACCTGACAGGGTCAATAAAATGCTACTGATTACAATTTATCTGGAAAGCATAAACGGGAGAGATACAGGTCTTCTTTTACAGAATTGGCAGCTGAGGCTTATTGAACCTGAGCTAACATTCTCAAATGAAATGAGGTGGGGCCATTTGAGTCATACGATAACAATGTTGTCATCCCGGGGAACAGTCTCGGTATGAATCAGCACAGTGTGAAAATCAAACATGCAAACACCGGGCGGATGGTACGGAACCTCCCCGTGTTACAGGCGCGCATACCTGTAGCCATAGGAGGGCTCCCCACTAAAGCGCAGAGCGGCCAGAAGTTCCCAAAGAAAGAGAAGGGCTGCTGTCACAAGCTAGATGGAGTTTGTAATAGTATCGTCCTGTTTTCACTCTCCACAGTAGAAAATTTCTACGAGGCTAACTAGGCAGAGGGTAATGAGAAACATGCCAAGTTTAAAAAAAAAGAGCAAGAGTGAGGAGTCTAACCTACGAACAGGAAACAAATGTGATCAATTACTCCAAGTGTGGCGCTCACAGATACCTTATCTTAGGGCTCCTTAAAATAAAAGCCTGATTGTTACCAAATGCGTCTAAGAAGTGAGGGAGAAAAACACGTTCATGGGGGAGAGCAAGGAGGGGACTGGGGGGAATGTGGGGGTGAACATGACTTTATATTGATGTAAAAAAGTGCAATTCTACTGTTTCGCAGTCTCCTGAAGTATTTAGAGACCGTAGTTAACAACCAATCCTAGCCTTAACTGAGCAGGCAAACGGTTCAATGTTTGAAAAACAAAAATACTCTGAATGTGGCATGGAGGGGAGGGGAGGCAGACCTAAACAGTAGTATATAGTCCTGCAAATGGCTCAGTGTTTGAAAAGTTTGTTCTATTCTACATAAGTGACTAAAATATTTTAAAGAAGAAATGTTATTTTTGAAATGATTACAAAGAAAAGGTCTTAGATATAAATATATAGAAGGTATTCAGAATTGACTCAGAATGGAAATATTCATTTTTACTTTCGGATGTCTGTAAGGGAGTCTACATATAAAATCTGTACTTATTCTATGAAATTAATAATAATAGTAATTACATTGTTAATAACATTCATCTTAAAAGGACTGCTTTGTTCTCTTAGTCCCCAAAGAAGAAGGCAGAATCTAATGAAAAGGTGTGAGTATACTCTACTCATCCTCACATACAGAAGGAAATATCATGGTCAAGGCTGAGGAAGAACGTCAGGGCTGGCAGATCTTGGCCACGTATCCCCCAAATTTCCCATAAGTGCAATAGAATTAACACTACCCCTTTCTTTGAGATCCTGGGTCAGTAGGTGTTACAGGATTATGTTATGAGGTGTGACTATAAAGTAGTGAGACTGTTTTTCACACTCCACACCCAGAAACAGCCTCTTTTTACTTCACTGAATAAAACATAATAATTTTTCTAAGGGCATTCACCTCATCTGGTCCTCATGCACACATGTGCACACAGATAGAACCTGCGATATTCCCGTCTTTCTTCACTCCACATAAACTACCACTGTTTTCTCAGGGAATTTGGCAAAGCATATGGAATAGAATTATTTCCGTTGGTAGAAATGATTTTTTGAAGCTCAGTGTCCTGTGAGGAGGATGCTCTGTAGATAAGCACAGAGAAATAAGGGTCCATTTTGAGGACTTTGTTAGAATGGTCTTGCCATCCTGTCCTTCCCATATTTTTCCAATTAAGTTGTAGCCGGTTGGAATCGAATGTCTTCACAGGACAGCAGACTGCTCAAGTAGGCTATTTTGCACATATTCTGTAGCATGCTTACCAGTTGGGCCTGTCAGTCAGTCAACACGTATTTATTGGGCGTTTATGTGGCGAACCAGACAAATCCATTCCCTCAGCTCTTGCTCTTATGTTTTCAGGGCCCTGTCACCCACACAGAATTTCTAATTGAAATTTTCTTTTTCAAAGTAGACTCATCTACATTTGAGTTACAAGAAGGAAGGTGGGACTGTAGGAATAACAGAATCTTTTTATTATGGGCCACTTCAACCCATTTAAGGGTAGATACCTTATGGATATCTTTTAGTTAATTCTACTCCTTCCCTATTTTTGTCTTTTATTTGTGGTTAATACGATAATGAAAGAAACACATGCACATAGGAAAATTCATGCAGTCGTAAGTATGTCTCCTTTCTCCTGGTAGACACTCCCTGTCTCACCTTAGTTTCAGTAATTTCTTGCATATCATTCCAAAAGGTTTACATGAAACATATGTGTATACACACACATACACACACACACACGCATTGTATGTTTGTGAACAGAAATCTTTTTTGTGCGAAGTATACCTATATACTTTATTCACTTATCTGCTTTATTTTTGTAGTAATATTTTGGAGATCTTTCTATCTATGTCTATATCTATCTACTTAATTCTTTTACATATTTATGTAATTAACTTAGCACACCTGTCTCCCATCACCTCACCTCCCTCCCAGAGGCACAACCAATGTTTTTCTTGTGTATCTTTCTAAACGTATAATATGCATATAGAAGCAAATGCATATATTTTGTTTTCCTCTTTTACACAAATATTGTACACTAAACACGCCATTCTGCTGTTTGCTTTTTTCTTGCTCAACTATTTATCTTGCAGATCATCCCACATTGGTATGTAAAGAACCTCCTCATTCTTTTTATTTGTTATATAGTATTCCATTGAATATGTGTACCGTAATGTATTATTATTATTTTTTTTTGTGTGAGGAAGATCAGCCCTGAACTAACATCCAGGCTAATCCTCCTCTTTTTGCTGAGGAAGACCGGCTCTGAGCTAACATCTATTGTCAATCTTCCTCCTTTTTTTTTTGCCCCAAAGCCCCAGTAGATAGTTGTATGTCATAGCTGCACATCCTTCTAGTTGCTGTATGTGGGAGGCGGCCTCCTCATGGCCAGAGAAGCGGTGCGTTGGTGCGCGCCCAGGATCCGAACCCGGACCGCCAGTAGTGGAGCTGGCGCACTTAACTGCTAAGCCACGGGGCCAGCCCCATAATGTATTATTAATTATTATTATTTGCTATTTCAAACAATGCTGGATGAATAGCTTTGTACATGGATCATTTGGGAGCTGTGTGAGAATATCTACAGGATAAATTCCTAGAAGTGAACTGATGGGTCAAAGTGTATGTGCATTTATAATTATTTCAGGTTTTGCCAATTTTCCGTAGCTGTACTAACCAACCCTCCCAACAGCAGCATATGAGAGTACGTATTTGCCCATTTTTACGCACCAATGTGGTGTATAACTAAATTATTTGACTTTTGCCCATCATGGGTAAACAGTGATGTACCAACGTATTTTTATTTTATATTTCTCTTATTCTGAGAATGAAGTTAAGCATTTTTTCCATGTAGTTAAGGGCCATTTGTATTTTTTTATTCCTTGAACTGTCATTTAAATGAACATTTATTTTTCTGTGCTTGTTGAGATAGAGTGACTTATCTATGGTCACATATCTAGTTAGGGACAGAGGTAGGACTAGGATTCAGATCCTCTGGTTGTTAATTTAATAATTTGATTTATTTCCCACTGTGGTACACAGGGTAATATTTCCTATTGAATCCTCCCAACTTGGGTTATTGTGAGGATCATGTGGAATAAGTTAGAATGTGAAAGCATTTTCAAAACACAAAAGAGCCCCCCAAAATGTGAGATAATGGTTCATTTAATTTTACAAAGAAATCACAACATTTATCACTCCTGAAAATATGCAGTCAATAATGAAAATAGAATAGGAGTGGTTTGACCCGGCTGCAGACTGAGAGAGGTAAGGCAATTAGGTTGTTATGAGGCCTTCTGGACAAGCAGAGTCCTGATTTTACTAGCTTCGTGCTGACATGTACGCCTGTTTTTTTTTTCTCCCCTAAAGAATGGAAAACATTGTACTTTCGCAGAGTGATGGCAGTCTTGCTTCGCTTAAAACTTCATCACCCTCCACATGAGCAATTTGCTTTGCCTTTTTAAATGGGGGGTGGAGGCAGATCACATTTAAAGTTTCATAGATATTTGGGTTGACTACATAACATTTGTTCATCTGTGTGTTATTGTTTATTAGGGAAAAATTCAGAACTTGGGTAATTGGATTTCATTGTTTTCACCCATGTTGGCTGTAGATAACATAGGGGTAACACATGTGTGCGTATGTTTCCTTAGTTACTGTATCGTGCAATGTCATTATGTAAAATCACTTCAAGGCATTTACTTTTATTTGCATTTCATATTGGCTGGGCACACTGTTTATTATTTTTGCATACATGTAACTTAAAGACATTAGCCAGTACACAGTAATGGCTGGCCTCACATCCATGTGCAAAAGTGGAATTCAGGAGATTAACTTGCATTTGACCTACTTCAGCTCTCCTGGTAATGAGGGGTGCAGGGGCACAGAATTAATCTCTCTCAATTTGTGGCTCTCAGGGGTGCTGCTAAGTTTAGAGTGCTTGAATTTTAAAAGTCTCCTGTTGTGCCGAGGAGTTTTGTTACCCAGTAGAACTCCGTGCACTGTTAGGATTGAAGTGCTGGTTTTATCTCTTGCAGCAATATTTGTGACAAACATCATGAAGATATGTAAAGTGAGTTAATTGCATAGTTTGGCTCAGAAAGTAAAATGGGAAAAACTTGGATCCAACCTATTGAGCCATGATGTTTTTTTTCTTCCTATCCCTTAAACTCTTAGTTTAGCCCAAAATGCAAAAAGCTTTCAAACTGTTTTACAAATATATCAGAAGCTGTCTTTTATTGTATATTTGTTATTCAATACTAAAGTACTGCTGCTGGGAAGGTATAAGTCGAGTTGATATAATTTGGATTGATTTGCTTTTAAAAGCTTTGAAATGACAGTGCAGTCATTGCTATGATGCAGGTCCCTTACAACTGGATTAATGCGTTTAATGAACAATTTGACCACGTAATTTATTTCTGTGGAGTTAACAGTAACTGTTAAATGCATTTATTCCCTAACAGCCATATTAATACTGTGATAACGTGCAGTAGCAGGGATAAACTCCAGAAGAACCTCTCAATCCTTTTCAGTTCCAAATTCGCACTTCATTTCCACCCATTTTGATAGTGTAGCAGATCAGTAGCAAAGTCTGTGATGGAAGTTCTACCTCTCCTGCTCTTCTTCCATCCCTCTTTTAAGACAGGTGAAGGGGCCAAAAGTCAATGGAAAGAATGTCAACCAGAAATCAAAGAACTAGGTGCCCCCAAATCTGCATAATTGCCCCTCAAATTTCAGAAAGTGGCACTGGCCATTCACGTACGTGATGGTTTTTGTTTTAGAGATCTCATTCTGGCTAAACTCATCCATTATGCTGAGTGGACCCTGCCGGGTCCTTTGAGAGACTATCCTGATTAACCCTTCCTTTTACTGATGAGGAAAGTGGGGCCCAGAGAGGCTCAAGGTCATTTGCTAGTTGGTGGCAAAATAAAGCCTAGAATTCAGGGCTTTCCCTGGAACACTTCACTGTGGAATATTTAAGATTAGCCCATTTACACCTCCCACTATTTGTCTAACTTGAGCACTTCGTACTTTTTTTGTCAGAAATATGAGAAACACTCAGTGGTTGATGTAGCTTTCTTTAAAATATAGAGAAGTTTTACATTTAGCTCTATCTGGGAAACATTCTGAAAGATTAAGTGCCTGGAAAAATTCCTTCCTATATTACAATTTCTAGGACACCAAGTCTAAAGTGATAATTTTACACGAAAACACACATGTAATTAACATGCTATAGACCCACATACACACCCAGAGTACAGTATTCCAAATTACACACCTTTAAAAGTAAATAGTTGCAAGGCTATCAAAACATAATATGCATTACAAAGATCAATCTCTTGATTTTTTTTTCGTGTCAAGGGGGAAATATTAATATTTATATCACTTACCAAAATGAAATGAGATTTTATATTAGTCTCAGCGTTTTCAAGAAATTGCCAATTTTATGTCTTCAAGTTAGAAAAGCTAGGTTATTTTACATTAAAAAAGCAACACTTTGAGCCTCTCGTTTGGTCGTTTTAAAGCAAAGGTTTTAGGCAGTAAATCTGAATGTTAATAATGTTTAATAATTTCAAGGATGGTACTGCAAAGTGCTTGGCTAATTTTAAGTGTGTTCAGACCACAAGTATTTTATCTCTTTAACATATGTCAAGTTAGTCTTTTAAAAAGATTTATTGAAATTAATATGTTCTGTAGAGTTGAGTGCCAAGCAGCATATATTTTTACATATGGAAAAGTAAATTTGAAATTGTGCAGTACATAAAAGCTTTTGAAAATGGTTCAAGATTTATTTAGGCACTGACTTAAATTTAAATTAACAGCAATACCAAGATTTAATTTTCTATTTGTTTAGCTATGAAAGAAGATATTTAACAAAATATCTTCTTTTTTGTATCTTGTATTTTGTAGAATCCAGCTCTTGGACCTTTTATTTATTTATTTTTTAATACAACATTCCCTTTTAATTGTGGTGAGTCAGGAGGAATGCACAGCTCTGAGGACCGACCTGGAGGAGAGAGTTAAACGTGCGCAGCCTTCCTCCTCGGACCCCTAGATGCCGGAGCTGCTTGTACTTTTCAAGCAGCTGCCAACATTGTCAGCGCTGATCCGTCAGGAAGGATTTCTCCTGGCAAAACTCCGAAGCTACTTTCTGACATCTTCAACAAACTAATTGTTGTCTGCTGCCTCTGAGAGCCCTCTGAAGTCCCAACGAGTTAGTGTCTTCTCAAGAGATGAGAAAAAGGACTCACAAAATCAATTTATCAGGCTATTACGCATTGTCATCAGCCAAAACAAAAACCTGCTAAAGACAGGAGAAAAAGTAGAAGAAATGGGTCTCTGAGAAAAGGTTACAGAACATCCATCTTCTCTCCTCTTCTGATTGTTTCCTTTCTTTGCCCATTTTCATACCCGTTTCCCTCCGCTAAAAGACACTTTATGACAAGCATTGTAATCTCTTTAGAACGGAGGGGAACCTCTTCTTTAGGACACAATCTTTGCAAGTTGTGAGTGACAGTGGGAAAGGGTCCAATTGCCACCGAGGACACCAGGCAATAAATCATCCTCCCTGGCATCAGCTGGCTGGACGAATCCCCACTTCCTGAGTAAGTACCGGGGCCTAGATGTGACAAAACAGCTATTGTCCGGCCCTCGCGGCCACAGTCCCACTTGCTCTCTACTGAGATTTTCAGTTTACTTAAGACTTTTAGTGGTGCAAAGCATACTGGGAAGAATGTTTAACAACCATTAGAAAGAGAAATATCCTAGTGTTAGATAATGATTACCATGTTCGTATAAGGACAACAATTATTGGGGGGGACCCTCTGTTTTCATTTTATGTATCACCAAACAGTTTCCTTATAACCATTGAAAATGCATGCCTTTCTATTTTTTAAATATATAGAGTAGTCCTCCAAATGACTTTGTAAGAGCAATCTGCAATTGATCAGGTGAAAATTTTATAAATAATATGGAAAGATAGATTGCTACAGTAATAATTTCATAATTTGGTAGAGTTAGGGCATTTTCAAATAGGTGTTTTCTTTACCATCATTAAGTTTAGATAGAGTCTTACTGTTAGTATGTTTGTAAAATGTTCTAAGGGGCAAACTGATTTCCAGTTATTTTTTATATAGATTTCAAACCCTTCAAAAATGCCAAACACCACAGTTACTTTAAAAATCATACAAAATAATCCAAAATTTAGTAGAAAAGAAAATTTGGCCATTACAGATGTTTAAACATTATACATATTTCCTCAGAAGCTTGGTTAACTGATGAATCATAAGATGTGGCAGGATGACTATTGAAATCTGAGATTTTTACATAGTCTCATAAGCATTGAATTTATTTTTTAAATTATCTTGAAAAATATATAAAGAACGTAGCTATATGGTACTAATCACATACTGTTTTGCATGGTGAAAACTTTTCCCCTTGTTTTTTGCAAACATATTTTTACCACAATTTTCTCAAGGAGAAAGAATAGCTCAAAGAAGAGGAAATTTGAATAATGAATTGGTCAAATTCTAATAAAAGTGGGAGTTCAGAAGAAAAATCTTTTGTTTATATAATGCTAAAAAAACCTGAAAAAGTGAAAAATATAGGCTATCACCCTGATCGAGTTAATGAATTTTTTTTTTTGTGAGGAGATCAGCCCTGAGCTAACATCTGCCAATCCTCCTCTTTTTTTGCTGAGGAAGACTGGCCTTGGGCTAACATCCATGCCCATCTTCCTCCACTTTATATGGGATGCTGCCACAGCATGGCTTGACAAACAGTGTGTCGGTGCGCCCCGGGATCTGAACCGCCGAACCCCGGGCCACCACAGTGGAGCACGCACACTTAACTGCTTGCGCCACCGGGCCGGCCCCAAGTTAATAAACATTTTTGATAACTTACTATGTCTATCTAATGTTCAGAATGATTCAAGTATTTGTCATTATATTGACAAAATATCTGGATAATCGACAGATGTTTTTTTCACCTGCCCGTTTCATGTAGACACAGCTCATATCTATTTCTCTCTGCAAAAATGTATTCTTGCCCAAGTTACCCGTCAGTCTCTTTTATGATTATGAAGAATACCTTGCACAAGAGGTGATGGATTTCCTTTTACCTCCTAAATCATCTCTAGCTGTCACATTCAAGTTGAAACACTTTCATTATCATAAAATACACACAATGCAGATGATAGGCCTCTTCACAATTTAGTCACAAATGGCTAAATGTATTTTAAAAACACTTTAATTGTGTAGAAAGCTGTATCCAGTGCATTTTTTTCTTCTTCATGTTGTAACAACTAGTGATTAACTGCTATCTTTTAATATTTTTTTGGTTGACAATGACAATACTGGAAGCAATCTTGTGCTGTGAATTTAGCGTCAGATGGTGACACCCACCAGACGAGATGATGGTGTACCCGGTTTGATGACAGTTCTATCTCAGTTCATCATCTTAACTAAAAAATAATCCTATCTAACTTGAAATCCGCAGCAGCTATAAGTAGAAAATAAATCCAAACCACAGCTCAGACTTGTAACCTAACAGCTATCATAAATAATCAGAGCCTATTTGAAGGTGGAAGATGGGACATTAGAAGCTATTTACACTACTAGAGTGATGCCATCCATCAGTAGCAGCAACCCATAGATAAGGCTCCTATGATGTCATGGTTATTTATGATGGGCATTGACAGTAAAGCTACTATGGAATTTTCTCCTCAGACAGCTTCATTCATTTTTGTTTGTGATGCATTTTGTTGTTAAAGAAGCAATCAATAGCAAAATCGTGGTGATAAAAGTATTACTTGTTAAATAGGTGAAAAATGTGCATGTATGTAGGAAGGTGGGACAAAAGATGAAGAATTTAAAAATTCACTTGTGGTGTTTCGTGTTTCAGCTACAAATACACAGTATTTGATACAAATCTACATTTCACATGTCTGGGGCTTTAAAATGTGGCCCACTTGTTCTCACTCTTGTTTCTCACTCTCTTGTTGGAAAGCACAGTTAAAATAACATGAGGCCCCCCCACCCCAACACCAAATATCTGACTTACACTGGATAATGTAAAATTTAATTAGAGAGATTGCATGTGATAAACAAACATCCGTTACTTTCTACACAACTCCTTTGTATGAGAGAGATTGGAGGTTTTAGTTTAATTTTTTAATGTAATTTTTACTTGTTTTGTTTTGTTTTCTTCCCTCCCACAGCTCATCTTCTGCTACTCAAAATATTCACTAGACCAGTGCTTCTCATACTTAAATGTGCATATGAATCACCTGGGGGTCTTGTTAAAATGCAGTTTCTGATTCAGTAGGTCTGGGATGGGGCCTGAAATCCAGCATTTCTAATAAGTTCCCAGGTGATGTCTGATGCTGGGCCAGGAATCATACTTTCAGCAGCAACAAGTTTGGGAAGGTGGTTATTTCCATATCTTTCAGCTTCTCTCCAGGTTATTTGCCTTTTTTTAAATGAGTGTTTCCCCCATTAGTATAGCACTATGGTTGTCAAACTTAAGCCGTGTAGAATCTCCTGGAGAACTTGTTTAAACACAGATGCTGTGTTTAAACAAGAGGGCTGTGCCCCACCTTAAAAGTTTCTGATTCAGTAGGTCTGGGGTGGGCCCAAGAATTTGCATTGCTAAAAAGTTCCTAGGTGACCACATTTTGAAAAACTCTTGATGTGGAGCGCTAATTTAGCACTGAATTCACATGACATTGGAGCCCATGTAGAATTCTGCCAAGGTGGTAGGCTATAAGACAAATAAATAGGGGAGAAAAATGAAGATTTGTTGAGTGACTACTATGTTTTAGGTAATAAATGAAGCTCACAACCTACATTATCTCATTATCTCATTTATTTTATAATTACCTTAATTTATCCAATATTTATCATGGAGCTACTCTATTTATACAATATTTTCTGGAAATCAAATCAAATGAATGGTCTAAATTGTTGTGACTGCTATAAAAACTGAGCTCTCATCCCGATTTCTTCCTACATGATTCCAAACTTCTACACTGAGAATGTGAAAATATATCTTTTTTCCCCCAATTCCCTTTTTTCTATTCCCCCCTCCCCCATCTGCTAAGGCACTATGGACAATGATCCAAAAAGCATAATACCTACCTTCTAGGTATTTACAATCTAGTGAGGGAGGCAGGGATTCTACAAAGGTGGTTGATGGTGTAACAGCGGAATGAAATGCTGTGTGAGGGAACACAGTCCTAAAAAGAGGACTTCGAGCCATTTCACACTCTCTCTCCCTTTCCTCTCCTTTTCTAACAGTTTCCATGCTTCCCAATGCACACACACACAGACACATACAGACAGAGTCACACATATACCTAAACATAGATACACTTCCTAAATATCCATAATAATTCAGAAAAAAATTACTACCTCTGAAAAGATTTCTTTGACATAAATTACTCTGCTTGTCTCCTAGCCCCAATTTAATTCCAATTCAGTAGCTATCTACCAGGTGCCTATTGTCCCAGGCACTTGGGGCACAGTGGGGACTAAGATATAGCCCACCTCTCCACAGTTGACAGTCTAGGGTGAGGAGACCTACAAGCAAACAGGCAGTTATGATACAGGGCGATAATTATAACTGTGTAAGGAGGAGGTGCTATGGGACCTTGCTTTGTTTATTAGGCATCCGGGGAAACTTCTTGGAGGAAATGAAATTTCAGCTGTTGCCTGAAGAATGAGAAGAAGTTGAAGGGAGGGGTGGTAGGAACTGGGAAGGGCCAGGTTCCTGGCAGTCAGAACAGCTTGTTTTAAAACCCTGGATCCTGAGAGAGTGTCTGAAGATGTTCAAGTTGTTCATGTGGCTGAGAACAAACAACACCCTCTGATGGTATCACTACCAAATAAACACTACGTTTTAAATTTATGCATTTTGCGAATATACAGCATCTGTGAAATCTGTGAATTCTCTTGCATTCTTAACAAAGGGAATGGGTTTTTGAAAACCTGTTTTCCTTTGGTAAATAGTATTGAAAATAGTCACACAGGATAGATAGGCTGTCAGGCAGTGTTGGTGGCTGATATCATCTTTACTTTCTGTAATGGCTGAGTAGAGATTATGTTAAGCATTAGTCACCATGTGAAAAATACACTTGGACACACAGCTACATATTTCCACATCTCTTCATGTAGAAAGCTGGAGGTCGAGCAAGGGGCAGTGTCCTGTTTTAACAATGCAGTCTTACAGGGATTCAGTTCCAGGAGCACATCTTGGGCACCTTCTGAGTATGTAGTATTTGATGAGCGCTTCAGAGTGTGGAGGATGTGTAGCAGACGGGCACTTGGTCCACGAGGAGTGTACATTCCTAGTCACAAGACAAGGCATACACAGACACAGCAACAGGAAATCTTTCCAGGCAATAATGACTGCCCTGGGGGTTTGTATCAGAGCCATCAATTTTTTTCTTATGATAGTGACATTTTGAGCTAAAAAGATGGAGGTTAATATTAACATCAGTAAATATGTTCTTGAAACTAGCAAAAGGATGTGTGTATGTAGAATCAGCAAAAAATAAATAAATTGAAATCCCCTCCAAGCTTATGCTTTTGAACCGCAGGTCTGAGAGCGCTCATTGTCATGTGAATCACAGAGAGTCGTTAGAGGCACCAGTGGAGAAGTGTCCTTTAATAGCAGGGAAGTCGAAGTTATTTTTCTTACTGAATTTCCTTCTTGCTTAAAAAAAATTTATATGTTGTATACAGAGATTAAACATTAACAGTGGTGGTATTCTTGTATCTCCTCCTACGCTCCCCTTAGGCATATAATTTAATTTATAGGCTGACTAAAATAATTTCTAAGTTAAACAATGATTCTACACAGGTAGTTTTTTTTTTCCCGTAAATGAAAAATCTTGTCCCTGGAAGCAATCATATGAAGACAGAATCACTTTCTACTTCACTAAAATTTACGAACAAGACTCAACTACTTTGTTCTCTTTGGAATAGTCATTTTCAGAGTATCTTCCATTGAATTTTTCTAGGTAAAATTATCTAAAGTTATTGAGTTTTTTAAATCAAATTTTACTCTGTCGTACTGTACGTCAAACCTGTTATGGTTTCCTGGTTTCAAAATAATGATGGTATCTCTTACATAGAATATTGTGTTACTTTTTAGTCCTTTTTATTAAATTCGTTTATTCTAGAGGTCATGCTTAATCATTTTCAAGAGCATTGTCAAGCTTGTAACAATAAATATTGAAGGTAATTTAAATGAGTCAAAGTTCATTCTCATTTAGCAGCCATCTATTTAAGTAAATCACCTGTCCAGACATTCTCTTCTGTGTAGCAGTAAACGGAAATGGCTAGAAACCTATCACAAAACTTTTAAGGAAGAAATACAGTGTTTTAATGGAGAATCTTTTTAAAGCATAAGATAAATGGTCAGCAACTGATGTGTAGTAAACATGTATTTTATTTTAAACACTGATAAATGAGTTATATTGAGTTTCTCCAGACCCAACCTTACCCTTAGTTTAAAAATAGTGTAACTATTTGTGTTTTCATTGAACTTCTTTAAGATATTAAATATTTTCTCTCTAGGTGTGAGGTAGTCCTTTGTGGTGAGCTTTTATTTGATGAGAGAGAAACATTGTATTTATTAATATTTCTCACTTTTTATAGGAGGCTCTGCTTCTATGACTTCATAGGGTCCCCCTGAAAGCTCCCCAGATTGTACTCAGGAAATGTTATTACAAGACTTTCTGTCATATTTTTTGAAAAGATGGCTTCCTGTGACTTACATAGAACAGTGTGTGATTTCGCTGGAATTTTAACATCTCTGTGCAAAGAGTAAAGAGGTCAGATGGGTTACAATTACTATTTTATATAAAATGATTGTTAGAAACAGTAACACCCAGGATGAATTCAGGAAAGCCATTTTTAAATCTAACAAAACCAAATGCTAAAAAGTAGTAAATTCTCTAAAACTTATTTTGCATAAATTCTGCCAGTGCCTTATTTCTCTAAAAATTATTAAAAAATTAATAACATATAAGGGCACCAAAATTAAATTTTTTCTTGTTATAAATGAATTGAAGTTATATGAAATCATAGTTTACTAAAAATAGATTTATTTTTTAAAATTAATTATACACTCACGTATATAATATACAATATTATAATAATAGATCCGATGCCAGCATGAATTATCAATAAAACTGTTAAACTCCTCTTCCTCGAATCATTTCACATTACTTTGGATTAAAATAAATAAAAGAAACATAAATAATGACAATGTATCCTAACACATCATAGCAGAAGTTCAGGTACTTCAAAAATTTCCAGTTATGTCAACTGTGGTGTTCTCAAGTCATCTTCTTTTGCTGCATGAATCCCAATTATACATTTAAGTATTTATATTGAAGGTTGTACTTATCGAATATTCAAATGTCTCGTCTGTTTTCAATGGAACAAAATTTTCGCATTTTATAAAATTTCTTCCCCTAGCTTCAAGCCCATGCTGAGCTGACCTCAGTTTTTGGCACACTGAAGGAGCAGTGAGGGTCAAGAGGGGACAGAGTTGTACTCTGTTTTAGAAAAAGGACTGAGGAAGATTATCAGAGGAAAAGTAGCACAGGGAATACAGCAAATGCCATCTTTCCTAACCCAGAGTAAAATTAGTCTATGTCCTCCCAAATGCTGAGCTCTCAGCAGACAGTTCTGAGATTCTTACTCTCACGATTTCTTTGGTGCCTGTTTTGTCTCTTTTTTTCTCATATTACTTGTCTGATATGTACAAGTAGTCCTCTCTCGTGGCCGATTTCAGCCTCCTTGTTCAATCCAGTGGTAGGCAGAATTCAATGTTCATAGTGAAAAATAAAATGGTCGCCACCTAAGCCCAGGGAAAGACAAACCCCTGAAAAAAATGACTGTTTTGCATAAACCAGTGAGAGCCATTCCATTCTTATTTGTCACAGGCCAGCAGGACTAGAGCTCTCTTAGAATTGCAACACTATTTTCCCTCTTTGAACTCTCTGTTACCTCGATTGAGGAAGTACAGACTGAGGAAGGTAAGTCAAATAGATTTGGTTAGTTACGTAATTAAATTTCAGAGATAAACCCTGGTGATGGCTTGACCTGTCTTAGGTGAAGAGCTGAGTGTTCTTCATTAGAGGGCCCATTTTTTCCTTAGACTGTACTTTCAGAGGGTCATTGGCTCCGAGGGGATACTTCCTATTATTTATTTGCTTCCATTTCCCCACCCCCACTCCGATTAATTTAACAATTTTTGAAGATCATAGATGAGTCGGAAATGTTTGACATACCCTACAGTATACTTGTAGGGTATCAGCGTCCTCCCTGGCCTCAATCCTTTCCCTCTCGCAATAAATGGCTTCCTCCCTCTCATCAACCAGTGCTCTCCATCTGTGGGTCCTGAGTGCACATGGGAATCACTTGGGGGTGTTTAAAGACCTTCTGATCCCCAAGACCCACCCTGATCAATCAAATCAGAATCTTTGGGGGTGGGGGCCAGGCATCAGTACTTTTTAAAGCTTCCCAGATGATGCCAACTTTGAGAACCACTTTTACAGACTAACTGACCTAATAATGCCAGTTGTTTTATCTTATTTTTCATATCTTTTCATTTTAACTCAATTAATTCATCAACAAAGATAGAATTCTTAGCTATTGAAATTATTGCTTCTTTATGTACAGCTTCCCCTTGAGCAGCAGAATTGATTCCAGAGCAATAATATTGGTGTTTCCAGGAGGAAAATCTAAATGAGTAACTAAAAATAGTTATACAATGGACTGGATAAATTAGGATTAAATAAAACCAATACACCAATTCTTTATAGATTTAATCCTATGAGAAAGCAAAGAGCCAGCAAAAATTTGCACATTCCTTTCTAGAAAGTTTTTTTTTTCAAGAAAGTGTTATATAAAAAAGAAAAACACTCAGAAGTGAGGTCCAGGGAGATGCCTCAAAAAGAGTAAATGAAAGTGCTACTGACTGGGTTTGCTTTTGGGCTTTAAAAACAAAAAAGTAAGCAAAGAAGGAGGGAAGGAAGGAAGGGAGGAAAGAGAGGAAGGAAGGAGGGGAAGAAAGACAGAAAGGAAGGGAAAGAAAAGAAAAGTAGTGAAAATCAAAGTAGTGGGAAACCACAATTATTATGTAGAAATTTCTTTTCTCGAACAGTACAAATAAAAATGATTGTTTTTCTTATTTGTTTGTTTCACTTTGACTTTGGTTTATCTTTACCTGCAACAACTATTTCTAAAATATTGTATTATAATACCAAACAGGATACAAAAAATTAAAATTTTATATCTATGTGTAGTGTGGGAAAATAACATTACTTAAACTTTTATTTAATCAGTGAATTACTTTTCTTTGCTTGGGGTAGTGGAGGCAGTGCTAGATCTGTTTATTTGGGGCATCCAGCCTGTAAAATAAGAAGGGATCAAGTTGGTGGAGGGGTTTCAGCCAAGCAACTGATCAAATGAAAATTCTCCTTTCTCCCTAAAAGTCTATTGTGGGTAATTACTATGTCGCCCTCCTGTTATTTATCCTATACTTTATTTAATTCCTAAAATATCAGGGCTGCTTTCCTCATTGGCATGGCATCTCCCAGCTGTGCGCAGCGTTGACACGGTGCGGGCGATGTGGTTGATGGATTACCTCTTTGTGTCTCTTGTGCCTCCATCTCCTCTCTGTCCTGCCTGACTTTCTCTCAGCTTTCTTTTTCTCTGCGTGATGAACAGTTGACATTAGGTTTGTGCTTCATAAACGTATAATTTGTGAGCAGGCCCTTATGTTCTGAATATTTTCAGTGGTCAGGCGTAAAGAAAGAGAATGTTGTTAATTTAAATTTCATAAAATGGAATGCTGTGCTTTTGTTAGAAGATTATATTTTTCCAGAACACTTTTTCTTTTGTTGAAAAAGTTTTTTTCCTTAAAGCGGAACGTTTTTTTTCCCTTCCCTAGTTATGTGAATTTTAATGACATTTCTTCCTAAATTTATCTTCTGTGATTGCATGCATGAGTTACCAGAAATTTGGGTTAATTTGCTTTGCCAGTGAAATTAACTCACCACTAGGTATTGAATCTGAATTACTTGAGACAAAATTTAAATTCAGTATAGGTAACCGATAAATACATTAATTAATAAGCAGGGTTTCCTGTGTGTATGTGTCATGTCACAAATATATAGGTGTCTATTCAAATTTTTTCAGCATTTTTTGAAATGCTAAATGTGTATGTAAAGTCCCATATGATACACATACTCTATGTGAAATGTGTATCTGTGTGTATTTGAGAATGTAGGAAAGTTGAGTGCTTTGTGCCCTGATATTGTGTAAGCCACGCACATACCAGGACAATCTTATACTTGTTATATCCCTTCCTCTTGCATGCTCATTAATCACTGAGCACTAATAACACATTTTTTGTCATGGTACAACAAAAATTCTGGCTCTGACTCTTGTTCTGGCTCATTTACATTGGCCTGCCTGTCAGTTCAAAGCTTCAGGGAATTAATATTGCGAGATTAAAAAGTGAAGTCCCTTAAACATCCCATCTTATAAACTTGTGGTTAGTTTTTTCAGGGAGGAAAAAAAATTAAGCCTTCCAAGGGCAAGGAGCATAAAACTTTCTTGACCAAGATTTCCCTTTTCCTTCTTCCCTCCCTTTCTCTGAGTAATAGAAGTCCCAGACCCTCCATCACAACATCGTAGGTCCTGGTAAAATGTTACTTTCCAAGGAGCTGTCTCATGGGATATGTGGCTAAGCTGCGATGAACTGCCTGATTATTCTGGACGCCATTTCCCTTTAGTTCATCTTTGATTTGCACTTTTTATCCATTTGAGGATAAGAGTCTGTAGAAACACCTCAATAATCCAGTTATTTTTTTATAAAGTTTTTTTTTCTGCAGCCATCTGGTTTCTATGTAAATGTGCACGGTGACTCTGGAGCCATCCAAATCCCAGTACGCATCACACTTCCTCACTGGCTCTTTTTTGGTGAATCAGAAGAAGAATCAAAAGCCTCTTTGAGGATTACAGAAAAAGAATTCCACATGTGTTAGTGTGTGCATGTATAGGCAATTTATTTTAGAGAAAACCTTCACTAAAATCAAATGAATATAATCTAAACATGCTTTTAAAAGATTAAAATAAAAAAAGATGAATCTGGCCAGCCCTTTGAATTTTTATAGTAGGGTCAATTTATGTGGTCCATCCTATGTATTTTGAGATCAGTCTTAAGTGGGACTTAAGATAAATGATGTTTTTAAGGTCTCTATCATCTTCCAGTGTGTTACGACACTTGTAAAACTATAAGAAACACTTGCAGTGAACTATTCCTGCCTTTTATTATCATTCACTATAAGTTATTTTTGTAGCTATATTCTGTCTTCAAGATTTTATTACATAAATCCTTTTATCACCTTTTCATGGGGATGATAGTTAATACTTTTATGGCTGTGTATCTTTTACAAGTATTTTTATATACAACATTAGATTCCACATTCAAAGCCACTCCATTAAGGAGGTATGATGGCTGTTCCCAATCTTTAGATGAGGAAACCAAGGTTTAGAGAGGTCCAAACTACACAGTTGGTAAGTGGTAAATTTGGGAGCTTGAAGTCACAAGTATGTTGAGATGGCCTTCCCTTTTTACCAACTATGCGGCTAATGGCAATTTGCTTAACCTTTGTAAGCCTCATTTTTCTCCTTTGCAAAATGGAATTAATATCTTTATCTGAGTGGTAGTGGTAGAGGATTAAATATAACAGGTTTTTAGGATGTTTCTATAATGCTGGAGCATAATAAACATGAAAAGTAATAAGAATGGTGGGGTAGTAATTATTGTTATTAATAGTAGTATTAGAGGCAGAAGAAGCAATATTTGTGATGGCATCATAATCAACATTATTATCTAAAATTTATCCACACTTTAGCTGTAAATATATAGGTAATTGAATGTCATAATTGCTGTCCCTTCTATGGCTATATTACTTATATATGTAGGCATAGATACATGTATTAATATAAATTTAGAGAGTACACATGTAAGTAAAAGGATGAAATGAAAGCTTTATTATCCAAGTTCAGTAAAATGTTATTTACAGTGGAAGATATTACTTAAATGGAAGTGTCACTTATTTTGGTAATATGAGATTTCTTTTCTATGGATTGTATTAATTTTATTATTTTGATAAAAATCAAAATCAAAAAGAAAAATATTTATTGCCCTGGGACATTATAGAAACAAGAAAGAAAATTTATTCTTACTCAACGATTTCAGGATTTTTCATGGAATCAGATATATTTCAGTATTTTCATGGAATCAGATATTGGAAGAGTCATAGGTGTCAATTATCATCAGTTCATGAAAATCGTTATTTACCCTTCTCTAGTGTTTTAGACACAGAATTACAAAAATATTTAACGATATTTTTTCTAGGAGTTCTACTGTGGAAGTGCTCACCTTTTTTTTTTTAATATATATATATATATATTTTTTTTAATTTTTTCCGCTGGGTAAGATTTATCCTGAGCTAACATCTGTTGCCAATCTTCCTCTCTCTCTTTTTTTTTTCCCTCCCCAAAGCCCCGGTACATAGCTGTATATTCTAGTTGAAGGTCCTTCTAGTTCTTCTGTGTGAGCTGCCACCACAGCACGGCTACTGACAGATGAGTGGTGTGGTTCCAAGCCAAAGAACTGAACCTGGGCCACCAAAGCAGAGCATGCCGAACTTTAACCACTAGGCTGTCAGGACCGGCTCTCACCTTTTTTTTTTTTTTTTTTTAGCTCAGTCACAGGCTTTTCCTAGGTGTTATTGTTTTGCTTTCAAATAATAGTTAAGTGAGCTTCAGGCAGATTCTTTTCTCTACTTGCAATGCCTCTCACGTTTCTTTGTTCAGTTAATTCCTCATCACTCTTAAAAATTCCTCCTGCCCATCCCCACTTGAAGAAGTCTTTTCGACTCCCGCAATAGATTTAGATATTCCTTTTTCTGGTACACATAAAACTTGGTGAATATTTTCTATCCTGACACTTGTCATGCTGTATGGTAATTTTTGCTTGCTCGTCTACCTCTCTAATTGATTCTTTTGGGTAGACACATTTTCTTGCTCAGCTTTGAATATTCATTGTCTGGCATATAGAAGAGAGAAAACTGCTTATGGGATGAGTAAGGAGGAGCACTTTTACAGTTTCCTCTGAATTCAGAATTTTACAGAATTCTAAATAAAAAATTTCAATTTAATTTTCTCTTTAAAATATTGCACTAGAACTCCTCTTAGTCACCCATTTATTTACAAAAAATATTGGGGCGCAGTAGGCTACGAAATCCAACTTCACTGTGGACAAGAACTGGCTTGTGAAACCTGTTATAAACTGGAGAGAGAAATTAGGTGGCTTAATACAATGGAATGCCAAGAAGTCTCCAGAATTAAGGCACTCTCTTAGTGCCCTAGAAAAGGATGCATAAATGATTCACTCCTGCCCATATACAAAAAGGTGCTTGTCTACACCCTCCACGTGGTTTTGAAGGTAAAAACATTCTCTGGGTATTTTGAGGTATCACCTTGGGTTAATTGACACTGTGTAAATTTGGAATTGCATTTGGAACACATTAGGAGGGTACCCTCCCACACACCCGGACAACGCACACACATAATATGATGTCTATGCCAGCCCTGGTAGTCTGGTGGTTAAGATTCAGTGGTCTCACTGCCACCACCCAGGTTCGATTCCCTGATAGGGAACCACACCACCTGTCTGTTGGTTGTCATACTGTGGTGGAGGCATATTGCTGTGATGCTGAAAGCTGTGCCACTGGTATTTCCAATACCAGCAGGGTCACCCATGGTGGACAGGTTTCAGCAGAGCTTCCAGACTAAGACAGACTAGGAAGAAGGACCTGGCCACCCCCTTCCGAAGAAATTGACCATGAAAACCCTATGAATAGCAGCAGAGCATTGTTTGATATAGAGCTGGAAGGATTGCACAAAAAGACTGGGTAGGGTTTTGCTCTGTTGTACACAGGGTCGCTAAGAGTCAGAATTGACTGGGTGGCACTAGCAACAACACATGAAGTCTACAGGGTGGAAAGAAAGTATTGAAACATAAATACTATCACATTTTACTTGTTGAAACCCATGATTACTTCTTCTGGAATATCTTAAAAGAACAAGCTTTTGTCTTTTGTTTTTTTTTGGTAAAATTGGGGATAGAAATTATCTGAGGCAAAACATCACAGATGCATGTGCAAAAATTGATGGATAGGCTATGTTAAAACCTGGTTCATTGCAATTTTGTACAGTGCATTGAGCTATGCATTGGTAATTGAACATATCATAATGAAAATAAACATGTATTGCAACATAACATTAACAAACTGTTTATTAGTCATATTTGCATATATTCACAGTCTTTGTGGTTACCCGGTGGAGGTAGCTGGTCCTGGGCTGGTGTAGTGATCCCACGATGCGATCAATGACCCAAGTTCTTTCAATCTTTCTGCCTCATTATCCTTGGTTGGTGACTTTCATTCTCAAAGTTTTCTTGGAGTTGCAATATGGCCGCTAGAGCTCCAGCTAGCACATGTAGGTTACAGATAGGAAAAAGAAGTAGGAAAGGGCAAAAGGTTCACACAGCTTCTTTTGGAAGCCCCATACGACTCTTTTTGCTTACACTTCATTAACCAGATTTTAATTTCATATTGCCATCCTAATCTCAGAAATGTCATTTTTAGTTGGGTACATTGCTGTTCTCCTTAAGGCAAGAGAGGAAAGAAAAGATATTAGTTAAGAAACTAGCAGTCTATGTGACAAGTGATTGAGGAAGATTAAAGTGAGTTCTCCAGTAGAATTACGTGTTCCCTCATGTCATGTTAAATTCACATCTCTACTGGAACTCTACCAGAGTTCTTCCTAAGAGGGTAGATAGAACACTATGACAGACAATTTTCCTAGCTCTCTGTTTAAGAAATTGCAATGAATGTAAAGTGTAAGTAGGCATGGAGGAAAATAAGAAATGGAGGGATTTCTTTTGTGTCCTGAGGTTCTCTAAGACAGGAAATCACTCAGTGAATGCTAGGATTATAAGCAAGGCCATTCATTTGACTGTAAATTGCATGAAGGTCAGGATTAAGTCTGTCTTCTTTATCACTCTGTCTTCAGATTCTAGCAAAGAGCTTGGCACTTGGCATACTGTCAGCGATTGCTGATATTTTGGGATGAGGACAAGGATGGAGGCCTTGGTCTAAGGTGGTTCTGAATTTATCAGCTTAAGCAATTCTTCTTTCAATAGATAGTTCCTTCTCATGGTTATTTTCTGAAGGGAAGCATTCATCGTTTGTGACCAGATCTGTATCTAAAGTCCACGTAATGCTCCACTGAAACTTGTATCAAAGGTGGCAAACAAGAAGTCATAGAAATGTTTTGTTTTGTGTCAGTAATATTGAGTTCATGGCCAGCGTTTCATAATTGGAATATCTCACATAAGAAATCTGGATTCTGGCTAGACTCGAAGCATTAAAGATGCTGGTCACATTGGGCACACCTTGTGGCCAGACAACAATCAGGGGCCTGTCACCTTACCCGAGTCCCCACAAAGCCAGAGTCAATCATCTCCCTGGCCCCTTAAGACATCTGTTTCTTGGCTTCTATTCTAGGCCCCAAATACTACATATTTGTGTAAGCAGATGCTTTATTCACTAGTTGGGGTTTGACTTCTGCACGTAGTTTTTATTCCATATGATTCTCCATCTTATCAGGTTTGGACCTGTTTGCTTCATGTAACAGGCCAAAACAGCTTACGAAAGAGAAGTATCATGGGACAATTTAATCTTGTTCTGACTCAGCAACTGAATGTAATATATGGCATAATTCTGGCCTGGCTACCTGACTGACTTCAAGTATTTTTGGAATCATTAGAAGGTAAAATTGTCTTTTTTCACAAAATCAATTCTAATAAGACGAATCTCCAATTTAAAAAAGTGTTTAGGTTTCTCAAACCTAAAAAAAAAAATTAAATTTATATGTTTTTTAAAAGAACCCATGTATATACTCACCAATATGTTTCCATATTGATGTCAAATAACATTTCCTTACCTGGGAATGCGTAGAGTCACCAGAAGGGGATTCTGTGCAAACCTTGAGACGTTAGTTAAGGAACTAAGAGTATCCACCAGCAGCTTTAGTTCAGAGTTTCAAATAGTAAGGAGCCTTGTTCTAAAGTCAAACAGTTAGATGCAAATGACCTTAAGTCCAGTATTTTATGTTAACAGAGCTAAATAATGTATTCCATGAAATATTTTAAAATCTCAGGTGATCGTGGCTCCAGGCATAAGGTTCAACAGTCTTCCACGCTATGGGGGGAGAATAGGAGACTGAACCTGCTCTCTCCTACATTGAGCTTGGAAGCTACACCTCTTAGTCCTAGCATTTTTATTTAGCAGGTGGGTACCTCCTTATAGCTGCCACATCTGCTTTGTCTACACATTGAATTCATGTTGCATTCAGCACTCATAATTTTCATTCCAACACACTCTACTTTCATAGACATTGCTTAAATGCCTATCAAATTGAAGTATATTTTAACAAACTAATAACTTCCTTTTCTATAATAGAATGTTTTAAAACACTTATATGGTGCTGAATAATTTAGTTCAGTTATATGATGACAAGACTAAACAAACTTTCTCTATAGTTCTGGGTTTTTCATTTCATTACTTTGCTCTGAGCAAGCAAATAGAGATGAGCTATGAAATTTTAGGACTTTGCCTTGAAACACGATCTAGTTGACTTATAAAATTTGAGATGTTGACAAAATGTGCAGTCAGTAATCAAATAAATGCAGTTACTTCATTTTATGTCAACAGAGAAGGTGAAAAGTGCAACTTAACTGGCTTGGTAAGATTGGAAGGAGGGGTTGGGAACATACAAGAGACAACAAAGAGATAGTTGGTAAGATTTAGTGGCTTGCTTCAGCAGGGGTGGTGAGAAGGCAGTGTGACAAAGTTCAGTCGGGTCAAATAAAGTGCAGAAACTTCCTCATAGACACTGAAAGGAGGGTTGTAGCATTGACATAAAATCTTCAAATGTTGTAATCTAGAGACAGCTCATATGATAGTTGATGTGCTGTTTCTGTCTAATCTTGCTGTTCCTTTTGATGCAGGAAGTAGAGAAATCACCTTATCTCTCATGTACCAGGATGATATAATTAAAATAGGACATGTTTTTGAAGTGAGGCATTTAAGGGCTTCAAAGAGGTGTAGAGTGTTACAGGATCAGCACATGTCTAGTTCTCAAAGGCTGTTATGAGGACACATTTATTTAGCAAAGACATCCTTTTGAAAGAAGGCCCGCCTCAATAATGATAAAGTGTATGTGTAATGTCTACTGCATGATGTATACATTGCCTAAGATATATGCAATTTACTCCCTCACCTAGATCTTGGCAAAAGCATGGATCAATGTTTTTATGCTATTTTTTTTTTTACTTCTATGAGAAGATATCATCCAACTGGCAAAAAGATACACAATTTTCATGATGTCTCCAAATCAAGCTATATCAGCACATTACCATAAATGCAAACAACTAAATAATTTTTCTTTTGCAAGGTAGAGCATTTGTTTCAGAGGAGCTGATGTCTGTGATTTTGCATATGTGGCTATTTGGCACGGCTTTTGTGTCTGCCCCTATAGTTGACCTTGGAAGTGGCTTGCTTTAACCATGATGGATGTACCCAAAGATTTATTTTTGTCATCTAAGAGTTGAGTCTTAGGCTATTGGGAGCATAAAAACTGCTTATTGAAAGTAGGCTTGGCAAACCTTTGCTTTCAAATAATCTTCCAAAAGCTCATCTAATTTTGCTAATTAGCAGGAGATAAAATATACCCACATCGTCCTTTACAATAACTTGAACCCTTTGCCCTTCCTTGATGATAATAGTATTAAATACATGTGTACTTATTGCATTGAATATTAATTAGCATGAACTGAAAAGAGAGGATTTTGTTACACACCAATAACAGTTTCATGAAATTAAACGTTTAATTTCACATAAGTACTTTAACGCCCTTCTGAACTGGTAGAAATAACAAAGGCAACATGATTTTAATTTGCTGCTCTACAAAAAAAATTTAAATAAATTCCAATTAGTGAAGCTGGATTTTAATAAGTAATTCAAGAGCAGAAGAACCATCATTTCTGTGGGAAGCGAAAGGAGACCATTCAACTAGTAGTGACCTTGTCACTGAAAATTAAGCTCTTTTTCTGAATCTAAAAATCAAAGCTTAAAAGGCCACTCTCTCCATAATATTTCATTTACTTTTCAAAATGAAATACCTATTGATTAGATTTTCTTTCAGATAATAAATTCTACATGTCTACTCTGTCACTTCAATTACACTATTTACTTGTACGCAAGGAAAATGTTTTTACATCTGAAATTAATATACTTTTTCAAAACAATTTACTGTAAAAGTTCAGGTGGTATAATTTTTTCTTTTTCTGAGTACAACATTGCCCCATATGCTCAAGAGCATCTGTTCTTTCTCTTTTAATGTTCTGCCTATGCCGTTTTCTGCCTAGAGGGTTCTTTCTTCCCTTCCCTCTATAGATCCTCGACAAAAACTTATTCATCCTTCAAAACCTAGTTCAAATGTTCCTTCCACTGTGAGCCTCCTCAAGCTCTTTTTCCAAAGTAGAATAATCCCTCCTCTTCCTCTGGGCTCCTACAGCACTGTTGGCACACACCGTTGCTATGGTCCTTATTGTCCCACGTTGCCTCAGCCCGTTGCTGCTTCTAAGCCACTTATGGTTCATTTTCTTCATATTTTCACCTCTAGTGCCTAGTCCAGTGGCAGGCACATAGGGTTGTTGAATTGACTTTGGTGTTACATATTTTGGAAGCTGTGGTATTTATTTTGACATTTTGGGTTCCATTTCTGCTTTGTGGAAATCAATGCAACTTCAGGGATCTTTATCTTTTAATAGTTTACATGAAGGCTCTCACATCTGGCAACTATCACCCCCAGACCCAATCATAAATAACATTCAAAGTAGTTATTTTACTTCCTTTATTAAAGGGAAGCTAAAAGGAGCAGCAGACTTTGTCGGCTAACTTCTAGAAAGGAAATACAGGCCGCTCAGACGTCAGAATATTGTATATGTTAGTTGATACAGTGCATTTAGTGTTCTTGAAGGATCAAAAACCAAGTTACTATTGAACTCAATTTTCCATCTTCTCCAACGGTGTCTCAGTTCAGATTCAAGGTTTTGTTGACGTTAGAGTACTATAAAGTAGTGTCTTGGGGCTTTCCATGCCCATCGGACACATTTATCTTAAACTATCCAACAGTGCTAAATTTACCCTTTAAAGGAGGATGAAGTGAATTATTAAATACTCCTTAAAAAGTGGTGGTGAGGGGTAGGTTTGATTTTTCAGTCTTTATATCATGGCCTTTATTTGGTGTTTCTGAATCCTGTTGTGGAGAGCAGAGTTTGTAAACATTCACTTGGAATTTGGCTGGCAGAACAGTAACCCACTGGCCCCAAGACCATCCCACCCAGATCCAGTGTTTGCTGGAAAGACAGTCCAAGGTTCACTTCCACAAGTGAAACAAACTGGACCCTTCGTCATGCTCTTGTTGTGTGAATGGCCTGCTGCCGCACTGTCACCTTAGGGTGCTTCTCTTCACCTCCTACCCAGAAGCTCAGTGAAGACCTTTCACTATTCATACAGGAGTTCTTAAAACCATGCTAGGTTAGACTCTATGCTGTGGTATCGATCATTCTGGGTTTAGTACTCTGCTCCCTGGAAAATACAAGCTGTGTGTGGTGTGAAGTGCTGTTACCATAGGAGCCACAATCTGCAAAGTAACTCTGATCTGTACCAAGCACGGCTTGATCTGACAGGGACGAGGGAGTTGGCAGAGAAGGGAGGAGAGTGATGGAGAAGAAGCTGTGGAAATACCCTCGGTAAAAAGTCCCCACAGTTGAATGTTCTGGTTGTCAGAACAAGTTTTTCTTGGCAAAGTGCATTAATGGTGTGAGCCCCAGCCCATTGTCATGACCCTCCTCCTGCACAAGCAGCAGGAAAGTCTTCGTTTAGAGTTTCTATCATGCTCAGTAATAAGAGAATCAGAGTGAAGTGGAAGACATTGCACCAGGCAAGGAGAATCAGAAGACCTGCCATGAGTTCCTTTTCTTCCACTCATTAGCTGTGACTTTGGCACTTTGCCTAAATTCTCAGAAGGTCAGTTTTCTCATTTGTCAAATAATAATTAAGCTCTACCTCCTACCCAGAGGGTTTCTTAAAGGAAGTTTTGAGACATGTCTATAAAAATACTTCAAAAACTGTAAAATATTTTTTTGACAAAACAAATATTAAGTATATACAGCAGACAGAGCATGTGCTTGAAATTCTCTAGCCACAAAGATGATTTTCTTAAGGGTGAAATGTGTATGTCCCTTTATCATACTTTGACTGTCCCTACACATCTGACTACTTCTGGGGTGGATTGCTGTGGACAGAGTGTTTGTTACCATACCAGAGTTTGCGTGGTTTCCTTGTCTGTAAATTGGAAACAATAATGCCCACCTCCCAGGGTTATTGTGATGATTGAACAAAACAATTTCTGTAAGCCCAGAACACTGTGGGAGTTCGCTGAGCGTTAGTTTCCGCACTCCTTCCCTCTCCACCCCCAAGCCGCTACTCTAGTGAAATAAAATCCTCCTTGTATAACTCAGGAAGCCCCAGGAACACATTCCTGCAAGCCATGGAGGAAAGAAATACTTCCCTGTGTCCTTTTGGGGAGAGCAGGGCTTCGGCTGGGCTGATGTCATCGCCGTGCTCCTGGCTGCCTTTTGGTCAAAAGAAATTTCAGTGTGTTGAAAAATAGCCAAGGAGGCATTTTTCCTATCATGGGAAAGAAGACATTTTTTGTCCATCCTCCAAGTCCTCCCTGCACAGATTACTGTCAAAACCAGGCACTTTATTAATAAAAATGCCAACATACTCTGCTTATTTGGCGAATACCCATGCTGCTGTCAGTGTAGAAACAGCACATAGAGTATAAAAACAATCTCCATTTTTATCATGCCTGTCACAGCTGGGAGGCCATGGAACAAGGATGCATTGTCTGAAGGAAGGGCTGCAGAGGCAGTGCTCAGGTCCTTTGGGGGCATCCTGGGCAGAGTGACTGTGGTTACATTTGGTAAACAGTTACATGTTCTTTCACTGAAAGACGTCAGTCTTGTCATAAATTAATTTCTGGATTCAGTATTGAGATCCTGACATACTGTTGCTTTTAGAGAGGCTTTCCCCGCTCTGTCTGTCTGTCTCTTCTCTAATTCCTAGGCCCTCTAAATGTTTATGCGCCTCCATGATACAGAAAGATAGATCCAGTGGCTGTGTGACAAAAGGCAATCCAACATTCACTGGTGAATTTCTAATGCCTTCATATTTCACTACCAAGTGGAACTCCCAAATAAAGTCTCTAGAAGGGAAACACACAATATTGGGGGAAGAAGGGGGTCAGGAGGTGATGACCCTTTTCTGAGCATTGGTTTCTGAACTCCTCAAGCCAGTTATTTCTGAGGTCAAGATGGATCCTAGGGACAGTGGCTCTTCCTGTCTTGGTTGTGAATGCATTATGTGTGAATGCATATGGTAATTCTACATGGCTTGGACCCAGGATATTATATGTTTTCCCTGGAGAACCACTTTTTTCCCCACTAAACCATGTTCCATTATTGTATGAGCTTCTTAATGAATGAATCGGTATCATCAACCTTTAGTAGCCATTCACTGGCATTTTCCATTTTTAAGAAATTTTTTTCTAAGATGATGAAACATTCTTCTAGAAAGAATTAACCATATGATACTTCATTTTTCAAAGAGAGAACTTTGTTAAGTTGTTCAGTTGATTCTACCCTGGTAAGTTGTGGTCAGGCTCAAGACAAAGAACTTTCAAGCGATTTTTAATGAAGAAGCTCCTTATACTTAGAGCTTGTTGAGGGATTAGGGTAGAGCGCTGCCATGGATATGGGAAATAAAGCAGTATACAAAAGACAAAGCCCTAGATCCTCCTTGTGAATGTAAGATGAGATTGAGTGTTAGCCTTCGCACCTAATCTCCACTCCTGTCAGATACTTGTTATCTTTATTCCTCTGCTGGCAAGTTTCATCACATCTCAGTAGAGAGTGGAGAAAAAAAATATTTGGGTCCAGATGACATAGTAGGGTTAGAAATACTTTCAGCACCACCTAAGAGGAAGCACACAATAGACCTACCTAATTCTCCTGTGAAATCAAAGTGTCATATCACACTGCTGGAAAGTCCGGTGTCTACTCGTAGCTCAGAAATAAATGATCTGCTTATGAGGGCTGCCACATGTAGGGTGATCAATATTATTTTGTAAGATCATGTAAAAAAAGTTGAAGATATTTGAAGAAACTGTCTGGCCCTCAACAATCCCAGCTCTGGAAGGACAGCCTTGGAAATTGGAAAAAATCTTCACTGTCTCCATGTTTTCTGCAGAAAGAAATCCAGTTTCATCAGTTGGGTATTGAATTAAGATAGCAACCATTAGGAGTGTATTTCCTCTTTCCTTCCCATATTCCCTTCCACTGTCTCCTCTTCCAGCCCCACGCCTTGGATTCTGGTAACATTCACCTCCTCCTTGCACCTTGCCTGAAGTGTTCCCCGAGCCTTCCCTTGACCACCCTCCACCAACCTTTCTTCCACCAAACCACATATGGACCCATTCCACCTCCCTGAAAAATCCTTGCCCCACTCTTCAAGGCTTTGCTTAGCTGTCTTCCCTTCTGTGACACATTTTCTGATCAGACTGAACCAGATTTAAACTCTTCTTTTGTATTCTAACAGTACTCTCTCTACCCCATTTAGTATTTCACAGTTCACTTTTAATTATTGGTTTATAATTTTTTTCTCCAATAAGCTTTACTTCTTGAGCATAGAACCCATAAACTACACATCCCCACAGTAAGTATAATCTAGCACACATATATAATCTAGCCATATATATAATCTAGCACAGAACCTGGAGAGTAACATATGTTCACTAAAGGATAGCTGCTTCCCTGTCATTCAGTGAATTTCTGAGCAATTTTTAGCCTATGTCTTTTTGTGATAACAAAGCAAAGACAAAAACTAAAGAAAACAACTTTCTTCGATCTTCAAAATTTCAAAACAAATATGTGGCCAATAAAAAAAAAAGCAAGAAAAATACACTGAATTATAGTATTTCAAACTACAACTTGCCCCCTAGAGAAATTCTAGGACATTTTCTCAAAAGCAAATGTCACACGTTCTTCTTCTGGTGGACAACCCTGTGCCCTTCTTCCCTTCCTCTTACATCGTGATCATCAGGGCACTAAACTGTAAGTTTTCTGAGAACAGGGATGCAGGTGGCTTTGACCTATGTCTGGCACATGGGAAAGAGTTAACCTTTTTATTCCTTTCTTACCCCTAACAACTATGCCTCTACTCTGATCCCACTCTCCCCTCCCTTGTCAGGCATCTTGCTCCATCAATTTTTCTTTCCTTCTGTATATCTTCAACATCTTCCTTTATCCTTAGGATCACCAGACTCTCTGGTTGGCCTGGGAGAGTTTCCAGTTTACTCCTATTGTCCCAGCATAATTATTAATAGCATACACTTTCACTCTCAAAAATGTCTGGTTTGGGTGATAAATTATATGGTCCTTCTATTTATATCTGACCTTGACCTTCAGCCCTGCAAATGCTCAAACTCTCCCATCCTAAAGATACCCAACAGACACACACATTCCAAAACCCACGCCCAACCCCATATTTCTCTGCCCTTCACTTCACAGCCACACTTCTTGAAAGTGTTGTCCAGATTCATATTTTCCATTTCCTTACCTCCCATTATTTCCCTAGACATTGTTCTTGTCTCCACCACTCTTCTGAAACTGCTCTGGCGAAGGTCACTCAGTGACCTCCTACTTGCTAAATCCTTTGGACATGTGGAAGGTTCTGGTTAGGTGATTTACAAACTCCCTCCCCTGTCCTAATAAGATGTTATACTTTTGAAATATTTCCTGACTCTCATCTTGTTAAGTCAAGACAGTTAATTTGTTAAGGTTCTATCACCAGGTGCCCATGGTCATGTGACCCATGTTACCCCTGTTAACCCATGCAACAACCCCCTGAGGTAGGTATCATTTCCACACTTGGCACATAGGGCACGAGAGACATTGAATAACTTTCCTACCTTCTCACAGCTAGTAAATGATGGAGCTGAGATTCTCATTTTCAGATGGACCCTGTTATTTTTTCACTCTTCTATCTCTCTTCCTCCCAACCAGATGTTAATATCTCTTTCCGTATGATCAATTCATACAGATACTAAAGACTGGTAAGCTGATATTGTAAAAATATGCAGATTCTGGAAATTAGACCCGCTAAGGGTGAGGCATTGTCCTGTGGAATATACCTAGGAGTGGTGACAGTTACGGACACTTAAACCAGGGATGAGGGAAGCAGCTGTTGCTATATCAGCGGTGAGTTTCTGGATTTCAGTAAAATAAACCAGGATTTTTTTTTCTTGAAGTAATTATACTCTGGAGAGAGGAAAGAAAGATGGAGACAATTATGAATGACCTTGTGTCTCTGAGCTGTTGAGAACTTCTGGATCAGTGGCTGATGTTTTCATAGCCTTTTCAAGTGAAACCTTTCAGTAAAGTCTCAAGCCACAGACCACCAGTTGACAAAAGGAATTCTTTTTGCAGGATGTTAACCTTAATCTGAGTGTCATATAATCATTGTCATATTACCAATAAAAAAAATTCTCCAACCGCATATTCTAATGCTATTTAACCTTTCTGAAAACATTGAGTTTGGAAATTTTTTAGTATCATTCAATTTTTTTTTTGGATACTATCTTTTGAGTGTTATCATTCCAGTTACTTGTTTAACTTTAATGCAAGAATTGGCAGAGAATTTTTATAAAGCAAATAAAACGTTTCTAACAGCTTAAGTCAGTAATATTGCTGATGTCACTCAAACCCTCATCCCTGGGCCCTGTCACTCTGTGGCCCATAGTAAGTAAAGAGAACCATTTAATAAACCCTTCGTAAGGTCCTGGCACTGAGAAAAAGTTAACTCCATTTCTATATCTCTGGGATCACACCCTCTTTGATCTAATTTATTAAAGATTGCAACTGCCATTGTCATGAGAGTTCTAAGATAGACAGATAAATGAAGAATAATGGGCAGGATTTCTTTTTTTTTTTTGACTACTGAAACATATAATGAAGACTTGATTAAAATTATATTTCTTCTAAGTGGAAAATGTTTGACAGATGTGAATGCACAGGAAACCTCCTGTCTGTGTGATGTTTGTGCCCTATGCCTTATTTTACAGAGCCCTAGAACTAAAATAACATCTCAAACTTTGTGGATGTGACTGTGTCAGCCACAAATGCATTTTACTCATAGAATTAAAAGATTTTTAGTTCATTGAGACATCCTAGGAAACTTAAATTTTTTTCTATAATGAGACTGTTCAGTATCTGGGTGTTTCTGGCAGGCGGTTTATACACATTGTCTTCCCAGTTAGGCCACCATGTTTTTGCAAGATGTGAGGGGTGGGTTACTTCTGTGTTGTTTTTGAGCTGTATATTTACTTAGCAACTTCATTTGCTGAGTAGTTGTTGAAAGAACAGAAGTTTGTAAATTATACAACACTAAACAGTAGATGCCATCCATGGCGTTTAGCCCAGACACTGTCAAATAGTTTTCTATTTCCTGGTCAGGCCTTAAAAATTACTGTGAATTACAGAGGCATTAGCATTTCTCAATTTAACTGTATTGTTTCTTAGTTAGCTCCTAAAAGTCTAATTAAGAAAGCACAAGCTCTTGTTGAATATGTTGGGAAAGTAATTATTGACCAAAGAACAAGTGACTTTAGTCTTAAACATTTGGGTTCCTGTTTGACCTTACCTGTGTTAGGCAATTTATGATGTCATGGGGCTACGTCTAGTGATGACACATGTCTATACCAGGAATCACAAACTGATTTAAATCCTGTGCTCGTTGTCATCTGTTGTTAACGGCTGCCTGGAGTACTATGTTGTGAAGGATTCTGAGGCTCTATTCGGGCTCAGTGAGAATTTGTTGAAATCAGATAATAATAATTGCTATGGATGCTGGAAGGACACAGGGTAGTATATGGCCGTATTGTTATTTCTGATATGGACACATCCAGAAAATTTTATCCAGAGACCTAACATGCAAAGACACACAAGGCTCTTAGCTTTTTGATAACTTTCTTCCAGCCATCAGTAAAATGGCTAAATTCTTCTCTTTCCCATCCTCTCTCAGAAGGAGGCAGAACATCTCTAGAAAGGGTTTCTGTCTGTGTCCTTTGGTTCCCAACTTGTGAGCACAACTGTATTTTAAAAAGAATAAACAGATATATCCAAATGAAGTGTCAAAAGAGCTGAACAGGACAGTGTGAGTCTTGGATGAGCGTCTGGGTCCCATCTGCTTCACATTCGGGTCCTTGGGGTCAGGGAGCATAGGACTGATCCCAGCAGCTCCTCATGTCTCCCTTCTCAGTTTTCCTCTGGACTTGGCCTGGGAAGGATGGGAGATGTGAGAAAGCCTTGTCAGCTGGTTCGGAATCCACCCTGGTCTGCATATCCTGATTGTAAAAGCAGCATGGGCAAAGAGGAGCTGAGCCATGTTGGGTAAGAGCATGGGTCGGTCTGGATTTGAGGCTCAGCAATCCCACTCACTGTGTGTTTTGGTAAGTTACTCAGAGCCTCAGTTTCCCCCTTTGTAAAATGAGGATCATAGTAGTTGTGAGGAATTGTAGCCATGGTAACTGTACAGGGCTCTGCACAGTGTTTTCACATAGTAAGTGCTCAGTAAATATGGCCTGTTCTTACTATTAATAAATATTCACCAATATTTAGAGGAATAAAGGATTACTATAAATATTCTGGAAATATGGCCTGTTGTTACTATTAATAAATATTCACCAATATTTAGAGAAATAAAGGATTACTATAAATATTCCAGAGTTCTCCAGTTCCCTCCTAGAATTTCTCAACTCCCCTAAATGCTTTGTTAGCAATTACTTTAAACCCTTCCCTGTGATCTTCTCTTTGCCTTTTCCTCTCCCTCTGTTTCTGCCACTGATGCTTTTTTCTTTCTCCCATTTCCGCTTCCCTATTTCCCCCTCTGCCTCTGTTTTATTTCCTTCTGTTTCTTTCTCTTCTTTCTTCTTTTCCTCCACTTCCTTCTTGGACATCTTTTATTGTTCTCTTCTCATTTTTTCTTCTCACACTTTCCTATCAAAAGGCAGTTATGGGAATTATTAAGAGAATGAAAACGAATGTAAAAAGAAATTGGAAAGCAGTAAATTTAACTTATTAAATGGTAATTTTGATTAACTGATTACGTTGATAGTGTTATATTAGAGTAGAGCACGGATGGACGCATAACCCTATGAACCACGCATTTTGTGTAAATTCCCTTTTCTCTTAACACATTCCACCTCTACAGATAAATGATTATGGATGAACTCATGGTTGAGAGTTCATTCATTCATTCATCTATAAACCAGTGCTAAATACGTGCCAGTCACTGAGCAGGAGTTTGTGGGGAAGATATTCATTAATGCAATGTGGTCAACTCATGCTTGGCCCATTTTAGGAGGTGATCAATAAAACATTTGTGGAATGAAGGGCGAGAGAAGAGAAGTGACCCAGGGGGGCTAAGCTGGTGAAGGGGACAGGATGGAGGAAGCTCTGGGTATTCTAGGAAACTGTAGCTAATTGTGTATGGCAGATCACAAGGAATAAGATGTCAGAAATAAGATGAGACTGAAACATAAAGAATCTGATATTCTGAATTAGTTGTGTTAGGTTAGGATGCAGTAGCAGATAGACCCTAAAAGTCTGTGGCTTAATAAAAAGGAAGTTTATTTCTTGATCAGTGACTGACTGTCCTGGTTGACTTTCCTGGCTCAGTAGTCTTAACTGCTTTGGCCCATCATTTATGAACACTCTTTCACATATCCCCTCAACTCCCTTACTTCTCAACTGGCCAGTCCCAAACCCTAGTTAAATCCAACTCTCCACCTACTCTGCCTCTATACTACTCCTAAACAACTACTGTGTAGTCTATTCAGGCTGCTATAACAAAATATCATAGACTGGGTGGCTTATAAACAACAGAAATTTATTTCTCACAGTTCTGGAGGCTGGGAAGTCAAAGATCAAGACACTGGCAAATTCAGTGTCTGGTGAAGGCCTGCTTCCTTGTTCACAGAGGGCCATCATTTCAATGTGTCCTCACATGGAGGAAAGGTTGAGGAAGCTCTCTGGGGCCTCTTCTATAAGAGCATTAAATCCACTAATGAGCGCTTCATCCTCATGATCTAATCACCTCCTAAAGGCCCTGCCTCCAAATACCATCACATTGAGGATTAGGTTTCAACATATGAATTCTTGAGGGGGACAAACATTCAGTTTATATCAACTATTTTATACCTTCTTCTGTTCCTCTTAACCCGCATACCTCCTCTCTCTTTCACTATTAACCAATAACTGTATTTGTTATTTCACTGAGAAACTAGACTAGGACGAGAATGTTCACATGACACATCACTAAATTGAGGAAGCCTCCTGTATCTGCCCCTCTCATTCTGCATTCTCTCCTGTCACCCTGCTCCTGATGTCCTTGCTCCTGTCTACGGTGAGTCCTTCCCTTGTGCACTGGATCCCATCTTCTCTCACCTACCTGCACATATCCTCCATCAATTCTCTCCTCTCTCTGCAGCATCATCAGATTTTCTCTCCTTTTTCATCATTTTCATCAGTGTATAAACACACTGTAAATCTTCCCTCTTTAGAAACAAATCTCTCTGGACTCCACTTACCACTCCAGTTATTGCATTATTTCTCTGCGCCTCTTTAGAGCAAAACACTGTAATCTATTGTTCCTCTTTCTCTCTCATTCTTATCTCATGTCACCAAAAAGATTCTTCTGTTAAGGCCACCAGTGACCTCCATATTGCCAAATCCAACGGTCAATCTTCAGGCCTCATTTTATTCAATTTGCTTTTAGAATTTGACTCAGTTAATCATTTCCTCCTTTTTGAATTTCCTCCTTTCCTCCTTCTTATATTACTTCACTGGTTGATCCTAAATCTCTTTTGCTGGTTCCTTGTCTTCTCTCTGCCTTCTAGGTATACCCAGAGGCTCAGTACTTCTATCTCTTCTCATCTCTGTCCATATTCCTTCTCTTGGACACTGATCTCTACCATTCTCACAGCTTCAATACCAGCCCTACACTGATGACTCCCAAGTTTATATCTCCATCCTAGATCTCTTTCTTTAACTCCAGGCTTGGAGATCAACTTCCAGCTGACATCTCCATGTGGATGTCTAATAGGCATCTCACTATTAGCATGTCAAAAAATGAACTCTTGGTTTTCTCTTCCCTCCCAAATCTGCTTCTTCTATACTATACTCTTCCCTATTCTATCATGTGCTCAGATCAAAAAAACTTGGAATCGTTCTTGCCTCTTTTCATTCTCTCACATCTACATCTAATTAATCATTAATCACATCAGTTCATTTATTCACAATACATCTAGAGTCCATTTGCTTTCTGCCATTTCTACCACCCTGGTCCCAATCACCACCATTTCTGGCTGGATGAAGGTAACATATACCTAACTGGTCTCCTCACTTCCAACTTGGTTGTACTATAATCTGTTCTCCACATTGCAGCCAAGGTGACTGATTAAAAACCTAAGTCAGTTCACTCCTCTGCTCAAAACTCTCCAATGGCTTCTTAGTTTACTCGAAGTAAAATGCAAGGTCCCCACCAGGCTCACAAGGCCCCAAAGGCCCCACATGTTGTGCCTTCTCTGACGTCATCTCTTCCCACCTCCTCCTCTGTCTCATCAGCCACGGTAGCTACCTTGCTTCTCAAACACTCCAAGTAGTTTTCCTACCTTTAGGCCTTTGAGTTTTTTTTTTTTTTTTTAAGTAAACATTTCCTTTTAAACTGTGGAATCAACTTTTCCTGAATCACAGACCTTTTTTTTTTTTCTCTTTCTTGTTTTGGCCGTCTGTAGAACTTGTGAAAAAGGGCATGAGCTTGCCTTTTAGTAAAGTATTTCTTAGAGGACATTGCTCTCCATATCTGTCCAGTTCCCATTTTCAATTTAGGGAAATATAACTTGTGAAAAACAAAAGTGCAAAAAAAAAGTAAAATGTAAAAGAAACACTTTTTCCTTTAAGTCTTTTGACTTGATCAAAAAGACCAGGAACCAGATGAAGCTGTTTCCTGTATTATGTAAACCATGTCTCAAGAAGAAATATGTTTGCACTGTGCAGGAAAGCGTGGCATTGTCTCCAGTGCCATTCGACATTTCTTACACTATGAAGCAATTGATATGTGCACTACATGCTAATCATTTGGGGAAGTGTTTTTGATTTTGCTCAGATAGGTATACTATTCAAATTTTGAGACAGTTATTCAAAATTGGGATATTTTCAGCTGTTTGTTTATTTTGAGAGAAAGCTCCATTTAGAGAAAGTCTTACTGTGGTTGGAAATTTTGAACTATCCATGGTCTTTGTATAAACTTACCAAGCTTTTCCCTTATTGTATCACAATGCAAACCTTATTATTCATTTTCCTGATAAATATTTCCTTTCCTAAGGCAAAGCTGGAAATTTACTTGTTCTAACTGACATAACTAGAGGTACTTACTATCCAATGCACAAAACTCCCTAATGTGCTAGACATACTCGACAACTCATATACTGTGATGCTGTGATTTTCTTTTTTAGAGTCATTGTGAAGAATAACTTGAGAATATGATATGGCTGCCACTGCTACAGCATGTGACAAATAGTAGCATGGTTGGCAAGAAACGTAACATCCGTTTTTCCCTGGCTTTCATGATTGGATATTACTATATATTTTCAATTAGATGTCTCTTTTATAATTTAATTTATCATTCAGTTGGTAATTTTGTTGTGTCTACTGTATGCGGGACCCTGTGATAGAGGCTGTGGGTCATAAGGAGCATAGGCTTCAATCCTACTTTCAAGCAGTCTAAAGTCCTTTTAGGGAAATAAGCTTTGAGAAACAGAATATAGCTATGTTTCTGTTGGAAGAAAAGGAAAAGTACTTTAAGATTAGAAAGGGGAGCAAGCCATCCTGTGTGTGTGTGTGTGTGTGCGTGTGCATGCATTAGGTAAATAATGCTGAGGAGATTGTAGATCAGTTAATTATTAACTGGCTATGGAAAAAGCATTGAAACAAATGCACAAGAACTGGATAATTATCAATGCATGTTTCCAAACAACAATGACAACAACAACAGACACACACCCAAAAAACAAAATAAACAACAAAAATCCCTGTTAAGAAATTCTCTAAGAAATGACTAAATGACATCATAACAACTTTCCAGAATTAATGGGACTTTCCAAAATGCTGTTGGTAATTTTAAGGATTAATCTGTTTGATGACACAATTTGCTGTAAAACTATTCGGTTGAGACACATGAAATTGCCATTTTGTGAGTCATAAAGGGTTGAGTATCAGCTATTTTATATGATCAACCTAATATAAGTGACTTAACCTAATATAAGTGACTTGAGGGTAGGGACTGAGTGTTTTTACTTTCTACAGATAGTGCCGAACACACAGCTCGGCACACAGTAGGTGCTCAGCCAATGTTTATGGAATGAATGTTGAATGTGTGTTAATATATGACGTGCAAACAATTATGGATATTTTTCTAATAGAGACAGAAATGTCTTTAATGTCATAAAGATATGATGGTTTTAAGAAATTAATTGCAAAATTGCCCAAATGAATCTTGTTTTCATTATTTTTAGTAGCTGGAGAAAGTTACAGAGTACTAGAGGTATTGTTAGTTTTACAATAGATGTCTAAAGGAAAAGGAGTCTGAGGCCCTCGGCTGTCCTTTGTTTGGAAGGACTTCTTCTCCTGACCCTGATGTATAGTATTCTGGGATGGTTGGTTTTGCCTTGTGGTGATCATAATGGCTGCTCCTATGGCTCTTCATAGAATCACATGGTATGATGGGGCTGCAGACGTCATCAAGCTCACATCCTCACTTTGCAGTTCAGGAAACTGAGGTTCAAGGTGCCTAATTGACTTGGCCTCAGAGGGAGTCATGTGCTAGCACGATGAGAAGCAAGATTCAAGTCTGGGCTCTCAAGCTGGTGCTTTATCCTCTACGTTATGACAACCCAACAAAAATTCAAGATGGCTACCCCAAATTGTGGTATCAGTGATTATACGTGCCTAGGACAAGATTTGAGGCAGGTATCAAAACAAAACCAATTCTAGTATTTGTAATGAAAAGCCATAAGAATCCTCATAACAAAGAGAGAATATTTTTCTTTTTCAGTCTATATCCTACAGCTTTCTATTTCCCTCTATATGTAATTGTCATTGATTTCCAGATGAAGTTAATTCTTGGGGGATAAGATTGGAAAAGAAATGAGTGTATGAGGCCGGCCCCGTGGCTTAGCGGTTAAGTGCACGCGCTCCGCTGCTGGCGGCCTGGGTTCGGATCCCAGGCGTGCACTGATGCACTGCTTCTCCGGCCATGCTGAGGCCGTGTCCCACATACAGCAACTAGAAGGATGTGCAACTACGACATACAACTATCTACTGGGGCTTTGGGGAAAAAGAAATAAAATTATTAAAAAAAAGAAATGAGTGTATGATGATATCAGTAGTTTATGCCTCATTGTTGGTATTATTTAATATATTTCAAAAGTTTATCAAATTCTCCGATATTTTTGAGAGAGTTAGGATATATATGCATACATATTTTTATATTGACTTTCAGGATTGCTTTAACATTTTTGTAATTTAAACTTGCATATGTCATCCAAGCCATTTAATAGTTCATCAGAAGAATGTGTTGCTGCCTGGTTTAAGATACCGTTAGGCAGAATTCCTTTTTTATTACTATTTTTTTTAGGTCTTGCATGTTTGTAGAGTACAGTTTCAGGGGAATTCCTTTGGTAGTCTTCATTGAGCTCAGCAAAAAATATTATTCTTGGCTTCTGTCCTGATTAACCCAGACGTTTTAATGTGTGTTATGATGGGTTATTTGATGGATAGTCACCTGTACCCCGTGATCAACTAAAACTTGGCCACTTGAGTTAAACCTTAGTGGCTGAATGTCATAATTTCCCATCTTTTGTTTGATTAATACTTCCTTTTGAGATCTGAAAGGGAAATGTCTGGAGTGTCCTTCGATGTACAGCCACACTCAGGATGAGAAGGAAGACGTGTCTTTTATGGGGAAGGAATTCACAAAGTTGATCATAACAACCTCATTCAGGACAAAGCATTAGACATCTCCCCTTTTTAGAAGGAAAAAAGAAATAAACACTTAACTCACACTTAAAAGTGTTTTTTCCTAAAATTTTATTGACTTAATGTCTTTATTTAGAGTAAAATAGTAATAGCATATGTAGGAGTAGAAGCAAAAGAAAATTCTTAAGCAACAAATGACAAAAGACTTTAGTTACAATGCATTGAATTATATGTAGTAGCTTTAGATTCATAAATACAGTGTTGTAAGATGTCCTGTGAAAATATGTAATTCTTATTTGCCCTTTATTTTTGAGGAGTAGATAGCATATTTGTTATGCCTGGAGCAGTCTGTGTGTACAAAACCATGACATTCTTCAATACATAGGATTTTTTTTAAAGAACCCTACATTCTCACTTTTTTGGAGGGGCAAAGGGTTGCTTCCATATCTCAATTTTTATAATGTGTTTCATAGCATCTGTAAATATAAATATTCAGGAAAAGTCTTATTAAAGTCTCAATCTTGAGATGGATAGAAAGTATTAATTAATTCACTTTATTTAATCTTCATTGAGCCCCAAAGATTGAGCTGCTCTTCTTGTGACTAGGTGTAGCAGCTGCAGAAGGCTAAAATAAACAGACCCAGTGCTTGTTCTCCTGGAGTTTATCATCGAGTGAAAGGGATAGTCAGGGAGCGAGTCAATAAATTGACATATAATTACAACCTGTGATCAGTTTGCTAAATAAGCAACAGAGGAGAATCTACCTTGTCAAGAGATGGCATTTCAGGAGAGACTGAGAGAATACAGAAGTAGGCTGTGGGGCGGGGGGGGGGGGTGGTCTGCTAAGGCAAATTGTGTGGGTGAATGAATACCTGAGGCAGGAAAGAATGTGGTTAATTCCTGAAACCGAAGAAGGTCGGGGGAGTAGAGCATAGAGAGGGAGGAGGAGCGAGGAACAAGATGAGAGTGGTGGAGTATTAGGGTCTGATCCAGCTGGGCTCAGTAGCCAGGGCAAAATATTTGCATCTTATTAAAATTGCCATGAGGCATAAGAACCTGGGAGCAGCAGTTATCTATGGGGGGGAGAGACTAGTAGATGGGAAACAAGGATGGTGGGGGGCTTTACACTGTTTAACTTTTTATACTTTTTATGTATTTAGAAATATTTGAATTTTACCTATTAAGAGCTAAACATTTAAAATATTCTAATGGGAAGCCTTTAGCAGTTTTAAGTAAGGATGTGTCTTAACATGATTCTGCTTTTAAAAGATGCTTTGGCATCTGTGTGGAGAACACATGGGATGGGGCAAGATTAGGAGTGAAAGATTGTAGCATATTCTAGGGAAGCTATAATGCGGCTGGGACTAGAGTGATGGCAGTAGACTGGAGAGGAGAAGAGGGATTCCAAATTTATTTGTGAGGGAGAAAGAAAAGCTAAGAATTATGGATAAGATGTGAAGGGTAAAGGAGAAGGAGGGAAACTAAGGTATTGTTTGGCCAATGGAGCCCTGTCCCATGGTATAGAGTATTGGGAGAGAAACCAGTTTGGGGAAGCTAAATCAGAAATTGTGTTATATGCTTGGTAAGCCAGATATGGCTGTGAAATCCCAAAGAGGTGTTATCAAGTGGGCAGTTGGACGTAGGAGTCTGCATCTAAGGAAGAGGTCTGAGTTGGAGGTGTGAGTTTGGGAGTCATCAACTTACATATGATATTTAAACTTCTGTAGTATATGGGACCCACTAGAGGGTGAGGAAGAGAAGGTGGCAAAGGACTGAGCCCTAGGTCTTGCCACATCTGAGATTGAAAAAGAAGGAGGAATCCTTAAGGAAGACAGGGATATATAGCCAGAGGAGCAGGACAGTGAGCTATCTCAGAAGCTAAGAGCGTTTCAAGAAAAGCAAGAATCCAGAAGACTCTAGTTCTAGTCTAGATCCTGCCACTTCTTATTTCTATTTTGGATAAGTCATCTAATTTCTTAGAATTTTTCATTTTTCATCTGCGAAAATTTGTCTTGTCTGTCACACAGGCTTGAGATGGTCAATGTTGAGAAGATCAATTGAATTAATATGTTTTACATATTTTTCTATACATATGGTGCATATTAATCTGTAAAAGTTTATTGTATTTATTATATAATATTCTAGTATAATTATATGAAGACAGATGATAACATGAGTTCTTTTATTACTTTGATACTGTGTCACTTAAAACACTTGTGCATTAGTGGCATAAGAGAAACTTAAATCAGAATTAGGTTACCAAGTAATATTGAATTAATTAACTTGAAAGGAATGGAGGGGTAGCAATTTAACTAAATATATTTATAAAAGAAAAATCTTTAACCAAACTGCAGTATATTGTTTGAAATCAAAATACGTTTTTCTATATTATTATCTTGGTTAACAACTAACTGTCTAGGTAGAGAGACATCCTCAACAACTGTGGTTGTTATAGGGTTAAAATGCTGAGTTGAAGTCAGTCATCGGGAAGGAAAAAAAAAAACAACCTTTACACACTCTGTTAAAACAAGAACAAAGAGCCCATGGAAAGCACCAGGTGTGACATGGAAAAGATAAGGAACAAACTCTTCTGTGTACATATCACTCTAAGATTATTTAATGACTCGAAAGATGACCTCCACTGAAAGGTGTGGCATGAAAGTGAGCATGAAACAGAACACTAATCATATATTTCAGCAACTCTGATTTCCAGTGGGCTGGGCCTTGGCGCTGACAGTCAACGTGTCCATTGTAAGACAGGTTTATTTCTTGCATAAGTTTACCATTATCCTGGAAGCCCTGGTAACTGGCGAGGCACCTCTGCCTGCTGCCCTCCACGATTTTCTTTCTTTCTCCTCCCTTCCTCCCCTCCACTGTGGAACTCAGATATCTGGTCTCAGACTTCTGAAGTGCTTCGGCCTTTCTTGATTTTTTTTTTTCAGTCCCCACAATTAGGTAATCATTTATGAGTCCTTGCCTTGTAATTGAGATGCAAGTTATAATTCCCCTTGGCTTTTGAGATGACTTGTTGCACCTACCTTTTCCACCTCCTTATATCATGAGATTAAAGCATTAAGTGAGCTCAAGTATGTAATAAAATCTGGAATTAATTAACTCCACTGAAGATGATTATATCATGAATTAAGTGCTCCTTCTTAGAGTGCACTGTAACTACCACAATAAATAGATGTATAAAAATGCAGTTTTCAGGGGGTTTAATTTTCAAAAGAGCCTTCACTAATGCTATTAATATTTATTGAGTCCTAGAGGTACCTATTGTATCTAACCTCATTCATTCTGATTAGAAATGTCTTTCCTTTCACAGTAATATAAATTTATTGGTGACAGAATAAAGAAATCGCAAAGCCCCCGCCATAGGATCTCATTGTAATAAACATTTACTGAGCATCAGCTATGTACCAGGAACCCTAGCGCAGTGCCTGGCAAACAGGAAGAACTCAGTATCAGCTTCAGGAGAGAGTTTGGCTGGGAAGAGAGATAACTATTTATAAAAACTAACTCTAAGATAACATTTGAAGAGCCAAAATAGAGTAAAGTACAGAGAGATATAGAAGCAGGAAAAAAGGACTCTAAAGTATGTTTGTAATCGGCCAGATAACTAAGGACTTTCTTAATTATTTTATACTTTACATCATGGTAACAACATGTTTTCAGGGTTGTCTGAATTTTTAGGGGATTGAGTAGGATGATGAAGAATATTCTATACAACGTTGCTTCAGGTATCCTCCACTTTATCCTCTGCATAGCTCAGTAATACTTATGTTTAGAATATAAGGAAAGTACTTTGACTTCTGAGTAGCCTAGCTGCTATTATCACTATTAATTCACATGAGATCATTTATATTCAATTTACATTTTCATACAGTTCATTACTTGTTAGTTGGCTTCATCCAGTAGAATAAAGTTGGAAGAACAGGAGCTAAGGATACGTATTTTCTTTTTAGATGTGTTGATTGGCTGTCTTATTCTTACAGGAACAAAAGACAAAGTAAATCAACACTAAAATTAATTTTTATATTAAAGCTCCAGCTGAACAGGTGATATAGAGAGATTTTTGGAAATAGCTTAACATAGAAAATTGTTTTAAAACAGAAGGCTGTCACTAAATACACAACTGGATTGACCATTATAAATATTTGCTGAGCCAAATATGATTATTTGATTCAATTGATTCATTGGGAGTGGGAGGACTGGAAAATTCCTCCAAAACTTATCTCTCATGTATGAAGGGTGATGAAATTGCTTCCATTGAGCAAACATGAAAGTAATTTCATTGTTTTATAGTCCCTTGGCCTTAACATTCATATTTTTTGAAAGCAACTCCATTTCTTGCAGCTGTTCACAGGAGTTCTGGTAACTCTCTCAAGATAACCAGCAGTGTCTGATCTCATTGTTCAGAAGCTCATCCTTTTCTTCCTGGAAAAGGACTGTTTATTTGACATTCAGTAAATAAAGCAAAGAAGAGAGAGAAGAAAGACCAAAAACCAAACCAAACCAATAAAAATAATCATATAGGGGCCGGCCCGGTGGTGCAAGCGGTTAAGTGCGCGCGCTCCGCTGCGGCGGCCCGGGGTTCGCTGGTTCGGATCCCGGGCGTGCACCGACGCACTGCTTGGCAAGCCATGCTGTGGCGGCGTCCCATATAAAGTGGAGGAAGATGGGCACAGATGTTAGCCCAGGGCCGTCTTCCTCAGCAAAAAAAAAGAGGAGGATTGGCGGATGTTAGCACAGGGCTGATCTCCTAACAAAAAAAAAAAAAAAAAATCATATAATGGGCTGGAGACAGTGAAGTAAAATGGCAGAGAGAGAGGAGCATGAAGTTTCAAATTCACTGGATTTGTAATATTGGAAACGGGACATGACTCTTTGATTATCTGAATAAAATTAAACAGACAAAATGAAGATTGCAGACTCATAGCCTGTGGGCTGCTTCTGGCAGATTACAGTGTTCAGAAGAGAAAAAAAGAAATTGAGTTTGAATGTCTTAAGAGGGCCATATGTTTTCAGTTCCACACAGACCTCACCACTCCCTAGTATCTTACACCCAACTCTTCACATGTTTACAGGACCTGCCCTGCACTAAGGTCCCAGAGGTTGCAACACTTGGTAAGAGTGACGTCTAATGTGTCTTCCATCTCTAGTGTTCTATGGTTCTCCAGGCCAGGCACAGAGTTAGCATGTAGTAAACACAGGTTGAATAAATGAGTGAATAGTAGTGGGAAACAGATATATGTATCTGTTTTAGGTTGGTTTAGCCATACATTCCATGACTGCAGTTTTCTGAAAACGCTATCAATGTATGTCATTGTATGAAGAGGAAAGAATAGCAAGGAATTTTCTTGTGCTGTGGGAAGCAGGGAGAAATTAGACTTGATGACACTGCAGATTTATTGGCTTGGAATTTGATAAGTATATGGAAAATAGTGTCTTTTTTTCCAGTCGTTTGACTGAAAATCCAGAGACCTCTCTTACACATACTTATAAGTATCCTGTTATCCATGTGTTCAGTTCAACTTTCTGTCCAACCTTCTCCTTCCCACCATCCTCATCCTCATCAGAACAAATTGTTTATCAAGCTGATTAGTGACATGAATTAATAAAACAGTGTTGTTTTTCACATGACTTTTTAAGGTGATCATTGTCTTAAAAAGGATTAATATAAGTAAGAGTATTTGAGTTTGTACCACTTCTCTTCAAATAAGAAGTATTAAAGATGTGAAAATAATTTGAAGGAGGCTCCCTCATTGTGTTCAGGTTTTGGTTCTGTTTAAAAAAATAAAACAGGGGTTGGCCCCCTAGCGTAATGGTTAAGTTCGGTGCCCTCTGCTTTGGCAGCCTGGGTTCTCAGGTTCGGATCCCAGGCGCAGACCTACACTAGTTGTCTGTGGCAGTGACCCACATACAAAACAGAGGAAGATTGGCACAGATGTTAGCTCAGGGCTAATCTTTCTCAAGAAAAAAAAAAAAAGAAGAAGATTGGCAACAGATGTTAGATCAGGGCGAATCTTCCTCAGCAAAAAATAAAATAAAATAAAGGCTTTTAGCCCAGTTCAATAGAATCTTGGTTGATTCTAAAATATTACATTTTAAATTTCGTATTCTTTCACAGCTTTCCATGTGATCAAAAATATTTGTTTATTCATTCTTTCAATAAATATTCACTAAGTACCTATAATATGCTAATTATGTGAATTCACCAGAATTCTTTTCCCTTCAGTTTAACAAAAATGACAAAAGAAAATGTTCAAACAAATAGGATAGGGCATGTTAAACAAACTCTGCAATTTTCACAGCAATCGGTATAGCCACTGGGGCATTCCCGGTCCCTATGCTTTTCCTTGAGCATGAATTGGCAGTGTGTGGTGACTCGAGCTTGGAGCACTGATTCTCTTCTGTTATCTGACATTGTGCTGCATTTCAAACAGGGATTGGTGCATGGATTTCTTTCTTCCTTTCTCTTACCTGTCTTAAAGTCACAGATGTAGATTCTACATGTTCAAGTTCAGCAAGTATTACTGGAGTGCATGGTACCTGCCTTACCCTGATCATGTTTAAAAAGGGGAAGTAGTATAACTCCCTCCATATTCCACATCTTAGAGAGAACATTTTACAGCCTTCTCTGATATTTAGACAAGCAGGTATTCACTAAAAAACCCTTGTGTAACATCTCCTAGAATAACCACATTCTTCTAAACATCAACTGGGTATTTAAACAGGCTGCGCTGATGTTGGTGCTAAGCCCTCTCTCGTTTGTGTTGCTCTCTTCGTGCTGATTTATACTTGAAGGAAATCGACATAAAAGGATCCTGTGTTTGGGGTTTATAAATTTCACAGAATAGTTAGGCTATAAATGAAGGATTAGTTCCTAAGCTTCACGTTGGTATTATTCTTAATAATATAAATCCTGTTCGCATACTTTATTTGATTAACATGAGTAAAAACTGTCATCAAAATTAGCGTATCTTTTAAATATCAGAAGCGTCTTACCTCTTGGTAATTATGTTATATTTATTTTCCTAGAGTAATGGGGAAGAATTTAATTTTGTTTAAAATATGAATAATGTTCACACCTGCAAGCCATTATTCTGCCTTCTTAAATTTCAGGGGCTCATTCACATCATCTTACATTTCATTGCTTTGTTTGAGGATGGTGCTGAAAAAGTAAAATCATGGGATGTGCCCCCATTGTTGATTCTAAGTGAAAAGCCATAGGCTATCAACACTGCTAGTGCTTATTTTCTGTATTATGATAGAAAAAATAAGACATATTTTCTACCAACTTTCCCTAGGGTGGATTGGATGGCATCTTGATTCATGTGATACAAATCATACGTTTTTCTTCTATTCAGAACTCTGTATGCCTGTAACCACTTTGTCAACTTTAAGAGGGAGCAGAAAATGTTTTGATTAGGGGAAAAAAATTCTGTTCAGGTTGGATGTAATCTGGGCAGACGCTCACCTTGGGCAGCTGTTTCAGTTTCAGAGAATAATCATAACACTGCGTAGAATGATGATGAGGTGTGTTATTATCTAACAGAATCATACTGATGTATAATTAATTCCACATTAACCAACATGACAACATGTTAAACAACAAGAGTCATGGGCAAGGTTTGAATATTGAACCCACAGAACAGTTCAAGAAATGGAGTTAAGAAAGATTGCTTCAGGTTAATTCGGTAACTGGTGACAGCATACGAAACAGAAGTAAAAGATCATGTCTTAGTTTGGGCCACTTATTCAGCGAGGCCTTGTCAAATCATAATATAACCCACTAAGGTGTTGGAGTGGCTATAAAAGCTAATAGAACCCCAGGCTCCAGTATAGAAGTACAGTGACCTGATTTAATGGGGGTAATGGTTAGCTCTGTTGTACTTTCCTCTGGTTAGAGCCTGTTTGGGTTATTGTTTTCATTTTGGGGTAATATTTTTCAAGAGGGGATATTCATGGGCTGGAGACCTTCCAAACAAAGGGCACAAGGATAGCAAGGGGTGAGGAGATCATGTCAGGGAGTTGAAGGACGTAGGGATATTTTGAGAAGAGAAGGCGTAAGAAGGAACAAGAGCACGAGCTTCAAATATTTAAAGGGCTGTCATGGAGTAGCATGGTTAGACTTATTCATGACTGCACAAGCATGTATAGAATTAATTGAAACTGTGAATATAAGATTTTAAGGAGGCATAGAACATTTTAACAGTTAGACCTATTTTGACTGAACTGGGCTAACTCAAAAAGTTGTGCGATAGCGTAACTGTAGATATTTAAACAGATGCTGCAAGACCATTTGTTTTACAAATGATGTTTCCATTTGAATGATTTATAACACAAGATATCATCTAAGACCTCTTCATTCTAAGGTTCTAAGGCTCATTCTAACTTAGCATGTAAATTTTGATTATTTGATATAACTTATAGTCTGTTTTCTTATTATGAGAGCAGAAACTCAATGTTTAGTGGTTTGCATTTTCTTTATTAACAGAGTCAAATCTGTAATTACAATAGTGGACTGGGCTTCTCTTGAACAAAGGTTATGACCTCATGGCAATAGGCTGAGGGCCAAAAGATAATGATCTTATGGAGGCATAAATCTGAAACATTCCATGAAAATGTTGAAAAATATTGACAGAGTGCATTCAGTTAGGGCTCCCATCTTAAGCAGAGCACAAACAATGGGTCCCTTAATCTTTGTAAGGCTTCTGTGAGGGACTCACAGCTCTGTTGGGCATGTGGGAGAGTGGAGCGGAAAGGAAGGCAAAATGATATGGAAGGAATCAAGACTCAACAGGTTTGTGACATTTGAAACACACATCCATATTTATATTGAAAGCTTTCTCTAGCCTATATTTTAAGAACAAGTTATGTGATTTAATTTATTTTTGCGCATGATTTTTTGGGGGAGATAAGGAGTGGGAGACCAAATATATTAGCATCAGGACTCAAGGTACATTACCCAGAAAAAAATGTGTAACTATGCTAAGGAATATAAAATTTGAATAAAACTATGGGAGTCAAAATTCCTATAGGGGCTAAGCAGTACGCTTGTATATTTGGAATGGGGGTGTTGATACAGCAAATTCTGCAGAGAAAAGCCTCTGTGGATCAGATTCCTGGTTCATGAGGACTTTGAGATGAGCTCCCATCTGATTGAGGTGAACTTTACCTTGAAAGACCTGAAATGATTTGCCCAAGGTCATGTTGCTAGTAAATGGTACAGTGGTCACTCAGACCCAAATCCAGTGACCTAATCTTACATTCCACGCCTAATCCTTAACTTAATTTTATCTCAAGAACATTTTGATCCTGGTGGAATCAGATGAGGAAGGGAAGCAATCACAGCCTGGGTGGGGAGAGAAATCATGAGAAGCCCTAGTGTGGGTGTGTGCTGGGTGGGGAGCCATGGCCCCACCTCTTTGCCTCAGTTTGGCCGCAGGTTTACAATCTCTCTTCACACTGGGAGAGCTGCTTTTTGAACCACTACCCATCTGTCTGCAATAAACAGGCCTCCCGAGTGTGGTATCTTGGGTCCTAATCCTTGAGTAATGATTATAGGTGGAAAGTATCTCTGAGGCAATTCCTACTGAGAACTGGGAGTCCTAGAAAGGATCTATTTGTTAAAAGTCAGCCGACAGCAATTCTCTCTTCAACAGTCTTCTCTGAGTCTTTGCTTCTTAAATATTCGTGAAACCTGCAGTGATTTTAGATTAAAGATCTCCACAAGATGAGTAGTTCCCGGAATCTTACATCTACGGTGGTATTTGGATTCATTTCTAAGTTTCCCTGTAACAGTTTAAAATCCCTTTGCAAAGCTTGTATTGCTTTCATTTACTGAAAATGAACAATGCCGAGGCAGAGCCCAAAGGACATTAAAACCTCATTATAGTTCACTTCCTGAAACCATGGATTTGGTTATCCAACAGGTAAAATCACTTCCCTGTGTGTACAGGGAAGGGTAGTGTTTCCTTCTCAGCACAGCTGCAACGTCTCTAATGTAGTGTCTTTCCTAAGTGTTTGTTGAATGAATAAATAAATTCAGATAATTCCATGACTTCTGTCTTCCGGTTTTGATGGAATTTGATTCTTAGAAGAGAGATGGAATCTATGTGAAATATTCTGTACTTAGTATCTTTAAATCATTATAGTACCCTAGGGCCAAATTCAATCTTTAGTTTTAATTAAACACTACATAATTTAATTTAATTAAGTACTAAAATGATAGTTAAAGAGACATATAAAGTGAGAAACATTTGATATCGGTTTTCGTGTTAATAACATTTAAAATGATGTGTATTCGAGAAGTATTTTGATCTCTCTTTCCATGTTATTGTCGTCTCTGTAAAGTAAGTGGCATATAAGTGCAGATACAACCAGGTTAATCCACTCCTTAAATGAAAGACGTTTTTATGACACACAGATTTTTCCAAGAAGGAAATTGGTTCTTCTCCCACCCTCTAAATTGCTCTTTATTAAAAAGAAAAGTGTTTGTTCAGTTTTATTTCTCTCAATGCTGGATGATAATATGGCCGTGGATGATGTATAATCAGTTTTTATGGGTGATGTTCCCACAGGAGGAGTGGTTTAGAAGCGAACGAGTTCCCCAATGATATTTAAAGTTCTCACTTTGTCATATTAGACACTCATCTGACTCTGTTTCTGTTTGTGGTTTCAAAACATAAGGAACTTATGTAAAATCTGTTTCAAGCATTTGAGATAATAATGAGCCTTTCGGATTTTTAGTTGAAACACTCCTGAGAGTTTATGCATTTGCCACAGGGAAGAATTCCTATGACAGCCCGGCAGCCTTGTAGCTGTCTGACTTTGTTTTTCTGAGAGAGTCCTTCCTCTTAAGCTGGTCAGTCAAGCTTGCCATAGAAGTTAACACTGAGATGTCAAACGCTGATTTTTTAAAAAAAGTATGAGTATCCACAGCATTTGAGTCATAAAAGAGACACCTCAAGTTGAACTATGGGGTAAATTCACAACCCATTCCAGTGCTGTTGCTTCCGTTAAAAAAAAAATCGGTCGTAACAAACTAAGGCAAAACAGCTTTCGATGGTCAATAGGATTTTTAATTGCAAAGATTTCCTCTGACGTGAGTGTTAATGAATGGCAAAGCAATAACATAAAAAGACATTACTAGTTTAATGATTGATAGAATAAGAAAAACACAAGGTCTTTTGTCAGATAAATGAGCACTGTTTGGTGTTCCTTTACCTTAGGAGTATCAAAAGTGATCTCAAGATAGGCAATAATGGCCCAGGAGCGAAGGCAGCGAGTCATGGTGTGGCCTGTTGTATAATAACCAGAGCAGGAAGGCTCATTAGGGTATTAGTGTCTTTGTTTCCTCACTTGGCTACATTGACATTACTTCAGCATGTTTAATTTGTTTGGATTCTTTGTTGAAATTTTCTATTTCTGAAGACTTTAAATAAACACGTAAAATTTTATGCAAGTGGCTTTGTACAACTACAGTATAAGTGTGTCGCTAAAGAAAATTTAAATATTACTTCAAATTGTTGGAAGAGCCCAGTTGGTTGTGTTGGTTTTACACAGATGATGCTGTGATGCAAACACACAAGATGAAATGACCGCCGTGACATCCAACAATCGCAACATCATGCTTATCAATGAGTTTTGTTTTCAGCAATAGTTTACACCCCCAATATTTGCTAGGACATGCTCCTAGCACGCTGAAAGAATTAATGGTGACACACGCCCTAAATGATTCAAATCAACTTTGGTCCATGTGTAGTAAGTACGAGAAGCACTGGAGGTCGGTTCTCAGGTTCATGTAGGGAAAAATACCCTTAAGTTTCAAAAGTGCTAAGTCAATTCTTGTTACTTCCTTTTCCTCACTCTTTTATTACTCTCATTTCATTACTTGTTTGTGAATCAAGTCATTTTTTGCTCCTTGTAATTGACTCTAGGAAAAGCTAGTAAACAATACTAGAATGAGTTTAGGGGAACTAGGCATGGATTTCCATTGCAAATTCTGCCAATTTGGCTAATAGGTGTCTACAGATAGTTGACAAAGAACTTGTATGGATGTCATCTTGCTAGCAATACCACCTCTGACACAAAGAATCGTGGCATCTTAAAGAGCTAGTTTACTGCAGCCACTGAGGGACCATGAGAAGTAAACCTTCCCTCTGTGTCCTCTGGCCTGCTGCCAAAAATAGTTCTTTGGCCTTCTCTGTTCTCCACAGACCTGGGAGGGTTGCAGGACGCCCCTAGTCTGTCTTGTTGATTCTCTCATGTCCTGCCGGGCAACTTAACCTAAGATCATTGCTATGAGCAAGGGGACAATGACTTCCGAGTCATGTAGCCAGAGAAGTGGGGCAGGGGGCACCACCTACTGCTGGGGAGGGGTCTGTGTGGGTGTGGATGGAGAAGTACCTGAGAAGGGCAGGGCTCAGGTTTCATTTCCCCCTCCACTATCCAGGTGCTTCATTTACTGGAACCTATTCCGGAGTGCTCAAGGCATTTTACCTCAACAGAGTATTATCAAATCAGGCCAGAGCGAGGTTACCATGGTTAGAGTGGACAAAACCAGTATAATATATTACTGTTATGTGAGAGCTGAAGGGCCTAAAAAGGAAAAATCACACTTTCTTCCTCCACCTCTCCACGAATGTGCTTGTGGTTGAAGTGGTACTTTTCTTCTGTTCTCTTTGTGCAGTTGTTTATAAAGGCCTGTGAGAAGGTGTCTTTGCTTTTTTGCTTTGTTTTGTTTTGGTGGAGGTGGAGATTAGCACAGGGAGTTTATCCAGGAAGTGAATATTTATATTGACTACAAGAAGAAGAAGAAATGAAACTTTTCCCCAGGTATTTGAAGATAAAGAATACTGATGTTCAAACATTAAAACAGAGAGAATTCTGTTAATTTTACCTTACTGCAATTTTGGCGCAAGGAACTATTTTCTATAAGAAGTATGAGATCCATATAACAAAGTAATTCTTTTATAGAATCTTAACTTTCAAATACTATCACATTGCATTTTGAAAGGGATATTGTACTTTTTAATGCATTTTTTCATTGTTATACTTAATCCTCTGACACATTTCTGATACCTCTTTATGATTTTAGGATAGTAGATTCAACTTAATCCTGCTAAAAATTTAGATATGTGGAAATTTGGGTATGCTGCCACCAGGTGGTGGCAAATCCTTTGAGTCATGTGTTATTGTAATTTAAAAGCTTTTTTAACCCTTTTAAACAAAAGCAATAAAAATCTCTCTTTAAACAACATCTTACCCAGTAGCCCAATATATAAAATAGATAAAAGTCAGCTAAGTTACCATGGTGAAAGTAGGGTAGGAGTTTCAAAACCCAATGTCTACGCCTACGTCTTTCCTCTGATGATCTCTGAAGAGGCACAGGAACACAGTTTTAAAATTACCAATCTCAATTATAATGTGCACATTGTGTTTGGAGTTAAGATATGAAGCATTTTTTAAATTAACAAAATAACTATTTAAGCTATTAAAATGATAACCTAGAAGAGGAAAGAGAGACTGGGAAAGCACCTTTTAGAGTCATGTGGAGAGGAAAGGGGATATAAAATTTCTTAGGATCCAATATGGTATGGTGAGAGGAACAGACATGAGCAAGAGTGTAAATATAAGCTTAGACTGCTGAGAGCCCTGTCCAAACAGATCAAGCTCTATTTGGGCAGTTAGGACATACACGAGATTCTGCAAGAAGGAGTGGGCAGGAGGATGTGATTCCCTTGAGAGTCAATGATTGGCGGAACTTCTTCAGATTTTTAGATTCATCATTGTCTGGTTGATTACCTAATCCCAGAACTGAAGCCGGGATGCTAAGTGGGAGGTCCCCATCTTCCAGACTGGCAAGCCCTGGGCTGTCTTCTTTCTGTTTTTCTAGTGCCTTCTGTCCCAGATCACTAGAGAAGATGGCCAAAGAGCAGACTGTATATCCACCTGCTTGTTGACTCCATTCGCTGGGTCTCCCAGGATACTGCTGCTGCCCGTCTTGGGCCATGTCTTGACTAACATTTTTGCTTTCTCAATGACCTCATACCAGCTCACTCCCAAACGATCAATTCCTTAGTTAAAAGTAATGTTTCTTCTGTCTTTGGCTGCTTTGCTTGGGAGACACTTACCTGTAGAAATTGCAAACTCTCCCAGAAACTACTTTTCTAAAAGCATTCTTTTCTCTTAAAATATCTTTAAATACAGAACCTCATACAACCTTTGAGCAATATAACTACCCTACAATACAGGAAACTAAGATTGTGGGAGGGTTGAATGGGAAAAAGATCACCAACCGAACAAACAAAAACTCAAGAAACAGTTAATGATAAGCCAATAAAACACCTAGGGTGTCTTTAACAACATAGGTGCTCTGAGAAGTGCAGATATATACGTATATATATAGATTCAGTTATGAATTAGTTTCAGCTATGAGTTTCTAGTGGACATGATTGGCCAAGATTGGGAAGAAGGAAGTTTCGATAGCTAAGTAAAATGGTAGGAAATGTAAGTATCCCTCAGCCCCTCAGGCTGAGGTCTCCACCTGAGGACTGCCATGGGGTTCCTTCAGTGACTCTCACCTGTTGGCTGGGGCCAGCCAGCCACTGTGGATTGACTGGTAGTTCATAAGAGTGTCAATCCATTGATTCAACAAACATAAACTGAGTACCTACTATGTTCTAGGCCTTGTTGTGGAGTCTACACAAACAGCATGCTCTCCTGGAGCTTTGTAGTGGGAGAGAAGACAATGAACACGAAAATGAGTCCATTTATAGTGTTTGGCGAGGATAACTGCTATAAAGAGAAATGAAATGGGTAAGGGTACAGAGATAAAGCAGGAAGGGTAGCATATGAAGGAGTTGGTACTCAGGAGAGGGGGCAAGGATAGCCCCTCTGAGGGGGACATTTGAGCAGAGACCTGAAGGCAAGGACAGAGTGAGCCATGGGATAGCTCTCAGAAAAGACTTCTAGGCAAAGGGAACAGCCTGGAACAAACAGCCAGGCAAAGAGCCAGAACAGCAAGGGCAAAGAGCCAGAAGCAGGAACAAGCTTGTTCAAAGAACCAGTGACCAACCACTCCAGGCTGGGGTGAATGAATGAGGGAAGAGAAGAGAGGTAGGAGGTAGCCCCTCAAAGCCACGGTGAAGATTTTGGATTGAGTGTGATGCGAAGCTTGGGAAAGACCCTCACTGCTGTGTGGAGAATAAACCGTGGGGAAGTATGGAAGCATGAAGTTGAGTTAGGAGCCTACTCTGGAATTCCAGGAGAGTGTTGATGGTGGCTTGGACTAGCAAGCACTGCTCATGCCAGGCAACTCTTCTCTCTGATTCTCCGCACACTGCGTTGATTCATTCCAGCTAACTCCCCCAGGATAGGTACTTCAGAGACAAGCAGGGGCCACCTGTTTAATAGTCGTGAAGGTACCTGGGGTTGGTTATAAGATGACTTAGAACTGAGATCTTGGCCAAGTCACTTCACCTCATTGAGCTTAGGTGGTTCACATAGGATCTTTCTCGGGTCTAATATCCTCTGTGTCCTAATTTTTGTGATTGAACCGTAATGAGCTCCACCACCCAAGATGACCACAGGAGTAATGGAAGTCATTAGAATGCCCCACATGCCTCTGAATTGAATATAATTTGATCCAGATCTTTTTCCACTCCCTGGGAGCCTGCAAACATTCTGCAATACCCAAATTCAGATCTTCAATCTCCTATAAGATTGATTTGGGGAACTCTGATGACAAGAATGGTCATCTGAGTAGAAGAGGCCCCACCAGATATCCCCTCCCCTTCCTAAACCCTACTGTCATGCAACCTGTGGCCCTTGTGAGCTTTTTTAGGGCCCTGCTTAATGTTCATTTGAATCTGACCTTGAGGACCTGGGAGATTCATTGGGACTAGCCTGCCTCTTCTAGGATTAGCATAGAGCTCATAGTAGGATTCTGGCATCTTCTTCAGATAACAAAAAATAAGGGGATGTCAACAAACTTTCATCGTGAGTTTCAGGAAGAGGGACTACAGCAGCATTTCGTCTTTCCACATTAAATAGACATGGCTTCATCCTCCATCAGTTCAGTCTCCTCAAAATGCGAAACACCAAATCAGTTGTCGAAGCATATGTGGTCTAGTATCAGGGTCATGTTTCATGCCTCATTCACAAAAGTTAGGCAATAAATTCAAAAATATAAATCTGTTGAAGTGCATATCAGCTCTTGAGTTTTGCCCAAAGTAAGCAACTCCCTCTGGCATTAGTCATGTGATCAAAGTCTGCAAATCTGGATACCTGGCCTTCAAAGTGACGCTCTAATTTGAACATAGAATCTAATACCTGATGTGAAACATGCAGAATAGCCGTCTCCACTCAAAACAAAGCGAAGTCAACTTTTATTGGATCAGTGTGTATGCACTGCTTAAAAAAGCGTTTCAGAAAATTTTGTACATTTGAGGCTCGAAATAGAGCCCACTTTCAATAACAGATTCTCTGATGATGACTATCAAATGGGTTAATTAACTTGCCGTTTAGTTTTAGAAATCTTGGCTTAGGTTACAAGGGAACGGATTTCCATGGTTTTAATGTGTTCCATACCAGACATCTGCCCACTTCTCCTAAATATAAACTGATCTCCCCTGTCACTGACACAGAGGATTGAGCATTTCTGAGGCAGGCTGAGGCAGTCGAGGAGAAACTTGAGAATTTCCTGAGGAACTTAGAGGAAGGCATAAGCCAAGTTTTATGGCAATTGTATTTACTATTTTAAATTAATAATCATTATAGTCTTATATAGTATGTAATGTTATAATTAGTCATAATGTATGACTAATTCTCCCAGGAACTCAGTTATGGCTTGATAGTGAGTTGGAGGTTGAGTATTATGGAGAAAGCCCTGGTGAGTTGGGCTTATTCAAGTGGGGGAAATGAAGGATAAAGAGTGATTTATTGACTATTTTCAAGTAATGGATTTTTCCCGTAAAGAGGATGATGTTAGACTACTGTTCACAGAAGTTTGAATAATATGAAATGAGCTTCAACTGAAGGATGCAGGATTTAGGTAAAGTATACAGAAGGATTTTCTTTTAATAAGTGGAATTCAGCGTAGATGGATTCCTAGACCACAAAGGTGGCAGTGTAGTAGGAAGGTACGTGGTAACTGTTGAAAACATGAGAAAACCACTTAAAGTATTGAGTGTAATTCATAATTTTGTTTGTTCTGATATGTTCTACAAATTGAAAATTTTTCATTAGGATAGAACCTGAAAACCACCGCCATATCCAAGTACAGTCCATGCCCCAATGAAGGAGACTCAAAATATAGAGTAATAACTGCTGTTACCCAACCAGAGACTCAAAAAATGGTTTTTCACCATTATCAAAGGATGTTTATAGTATTTATGAATCTAGAAATATTGCTCTATTCCATTTTCATGGCATAATTTTATTCAAAATTAAAACATACATCATCAGCATCATTAAAGTTTGTTGAGTCACTCAGCAGTTTTGAAGAGCATATCTCTTCACTTGCATCCACAGTATCTGAAACACATCACTTTTTAAATTTGTATATGTGGCTGTCACTAGGAGGTTCATCTCAGGTCCAACCACCCAATCATATAAGTTCAGAACTATTATTTTTTTATGTGTCTTGTGGGTGCACATTCATGGACGCCACAGAGTAACTTTTTCCTGTATACTTCTAAAGGTTATTTTAAAATTATAGTGCAATCCGTCAAACATTTGCAATTGTGAGAGCATATCCAAAAGGATAGCTAATAAAACTGGGTAAAAGTTGTTACCTCTTCTTAAAAATGATTCCGTTATGTGACATCCATAAACATCCAAATCAACTTTTGATTTCAAGAGTTTTTTTCCAGTTCATGTGTTTTTCCCAAGAGTACCTTGAGCATAGTCCCCATAATGCAAAGAGACTTTGTTAACATTTCAAAATAGCATGCTTCCTCTTTTCTAAGGGAAAATTTTAGGGGAAAAAGTCTATGATTGGGCCATATTAGGGCATCTGTGCTCTCTCCAACACTGTTTTCTGTGGTGATATCAGGGTTGATATGCTTAAGGTTAGTGATGTTGGCTTCTCAAGACGGAGTCTAAGCACAGTATCTTTCATTAAAGGGCGAGGCTACAGCAATCCAAAATAGTTAACAGAGCTCCTGGAGCCTTCACTAGAGCAGAATTATGTCCCAGAGTCTGGCTCATTTTTTTTTTTTGCTGAGGAAGATTTGCCCTGAGCTAACATCTGCTGCCAATCTTCTTCTTTTTGTACGTGAGCCACCACCACAGCACGGCCACTAATAGACAAGAGGTGTAGGGCTGCATGTGGGAACCGAACCCAGGCTGCTGAAGTGGAGCACGATGAACTTAACCAGTAGGCCACCAGGGCTGGCCCTCATGAAGTTATTTTTAAGTTATATTTCAATCTGATGACTCTAATAAATTTTAATCTCACTCCATGGCAGCATTTATTTTCAGGTTTCCATAGACGAGACACAAAGAAATGACTAGCTAAATAAAAGTTGCTTCCCAGCCTTGGGCAAAAATTTAGAATTCCAGCTGTCATTTCCTAAGCTAAGTCCTCCCGCCACTCCTATCCTAGCACTACAATACTCATCAGGAATTATTTTTTTTCCTCCAAGTGGTGATCATTTGATTTTAGTCAAACCCCAACTGGCAATATAAATGCCTAGGGAGAGTTGCGGGTTGCTCCTGTCAGGAGTAGCTCAAGTAGCTGTTTGTTCAAAGTACTTGCTGAAGCAGAAACAGCCCTTTTTGTTTGAAAGCATGTTAATGTGATAATGAAATGCACAAAGCAAAGAGGCTCATCCATATAAATGGGTCATTTAAATAATGAGCAAGGAGGAAGGATGTGGTTTGGTGTCAGTACTGATTAATTAGAACATAAAAATAAATAACCATCCCAACATTGGCTGCCTCGCTTGAAACTTACTCTATTAGTGGGCAATGAAGTTAATGCAATTGACACTATAATTACAGGTTAGTTAACAGAACAATCCATGAAGAGGCTCTTGCTTCTTTTACAGCTTTAATTAGCTAGATAGCATCTCTGTTAATTTTCTCATCTCTACCTTGCTAATCTTCTGGTCCTCGTAGAGAAATCTAGTGTTTTCAACTAATCTCTTAGATTGTATTGGATACTAGATATAGATACATAGTTTTGTCGTAGATGTTTGATTCGACCAACTTCTATTAAATGCCTTTCGTGTGACCTTCACAGTGCATGCACATGGGAGTGAGTTTATAGACCTACATTTCAGGAAAATGCAACAGTGTTGACCACTGGCATAACCCGTCTTCTACCATCACGCTTTTCTCTGGAATCTTTGCACCTTTTGTAGGCAAAGTTCACAGTTTCTAAGGTCTGATGTTAGTGGAGTGTATTAAAGGTCATGGCGTATTGTCAGATTTATTCCCTCGCCAAAGAGGTAAACCTTGAGGCGACTTTATTCAGTCTATTTTATGTAATCATGATTGAGGATAATGCAAGGCAGTTGAAAGTTAATAATCAACTCAGCTTCAAATACTCAAGGAACACATAACTTGAGATCTATTAGCATAGCTAGAGGTCATTAAGACTACTGGAAGGGCACTTCGAAAACACACACACACCAGATTACATAAACAACAACAAAACCCACATAAAACTGCTTGAGATGCCTCCCCACCCCCATAGCATATGGATAAGTGTGATAAGTATGATTCGGTTCATATTTTCTTGTTACTGTTAAATGATCAATCTGAGGCTGGTTTTGGCTTAGGACAAGTCAGCTGTAAACTGGTGGATATTCTCAAAGAACTAATTTCATTCTGATAGAGAGAACCTTTTCACTGTTATTTTCAAAAGCCTATTTTACCCTTCCAGGGTAGACATAACTTTCTTATATGGTGAAATGAAAGAAGAAATCAAAATTGAATTGTGTTTTGGAGAATAAACAAGAAAAATGCTCTTCATGTGGTGGCAATGACTGATGTCAGATCCTTTCTCTAAGTTTTATACTTGTATTTATTTATTTATTTTTCCCACATAGTCCCCAGGTTTTCAGTTCAAAGTAAATTATCAATATTTTTTGACCAAAATTTGCTCCTTTTCTCCTTTTTTATCCTTCCTTCTCTCTCTCTTTCTCTGGGTGTCTCTGTCTCTGTGTAAAACATGGAGAAAGCAGAACTTTCTGGTTTTTTCACAATGGTTCATTTGTGTTCTGTGAACCCAAGACGAAGGCAAATTCTAATGTCTTACTGTTTTATGTCACCACTGAGGTAGCAGTGACGTGCTGGCTGCTGATGAATAAATATATTTATCTGGCTTCTAAATCTGCATACACTGTTGAATAATGAGTAGATGTTAACAATTATTCTAAATGTCCTGGATATTTTGTAAAACTTTTATCAAACTTCGAGTGGTTTATTGGTTTAGTCAGAATCATGCCTTGGGCACAAAACATATTGTCATTTGGGATTCAATGTGGGCAAAATGGATGTCCATTAACATTTTAAACTCAGACATTCGGGTCTTGCTTCTGGAACCTTCTGAACAATAGTTCTCTCTAATATGTTCTTACTCTCCTTGCATAAACCAAAGCACATCCATTGGCAAATTTTCTATAGATTCACCTTTTAGGATGTGGTACCAAAAAATTAGGCATGAGAAATAATAAATATGAAATCACCAGCTCTGTGCATTTCAGGTAAACATTACAACCCAGCACAGTGAAAACTATCCACGTTTATTTTTAAAAGAAATGAACAAAAATCTATATTCCCATTTCTCTGGAGTTATGTTTTGGGTTTCGTTCTTTTTTGTAACATCAAGCCATTTTAGTTGAGTGATACAGAAAGTCACTTTGAATTCAAATATAAAATAAGGCCATCCATCATGTTAACAATTTAATTACCTGAGTATATATTTTTCCAGCAAAAAACTCTATTATTTGTTGTGTATCTTATTACTGAGCCGTTGCCTCAGGACAGCGTGGCTGTCATTGAGCAGGCCTTATGGTAAGAAATGGCAAGATAGGGAGCAGATAAGCCGAGCAGTCCTCTGCCTGCCTTCCAGGCCCACTCGTGGTTCCCGTTCTTGCTTGAGGCCTCACCTGGTAGAGTCCCTGTAAGCTTTGTTGCAACAGTGAAATGGTGACTTGTAAAGGCAGCAAAGCGTGACAGAGAGAGTGAAAGGGTCGAATGAAATAGAAATGTGATATTTTCTATCTTCCGAGGGCCCAGGAAATAGGACTGCCGCTGGCGAGCAGGGTCTGGCATTTACTATCACACTGAGTTCGAGAAAAGTTGTAAGATTTATTGTGTAGAACTCATGGAAGAGGCACAGTAAAAAACACACTCGGTTTCTCTGTTTAAGCATCTGCCTTCTCAGTGATTGCGGATTAAGGAATAATTTCGTCCTTGAGGAAATGAGGAGATTAGAATGAGGGAGGCAACGTGGAAAAGAGCAGCTTCTGGGCCTTCTCAGGGCCCTGGGATTTTGGGGATCCCCAGCCCCAGCGCTCACCAGGTGGTGGGCCGATGTCTGTGATATGAGCCTGTTTGCTTGCTTGCTTTTTAATTGCATGCCCTGATGATTACAAACATCTATAACAACATAAATTTAAAAATTGATAATGTAGCAGCAATCTTATCTACTTTGGTGAGCAGAAAGTGGCAAGGAAATTTTTTCAGTTTTATGCAACATGGTAGTTGGCAGTTTTATTTTGGCCTGCTCCCTTGTAGCAAGCATTGTCAACCGAGGAAGACAGAAAACAAAGACCAGACTTCAACCAACCATTCATACATGCTGCCTGTTTCCTGGCTGGATAATGTTACAAGAAAGGAAGTGTTCTATCCTTACTAAGGCACTGAATTGAGGATAGTTCTTGCATTTCAGAGCAGAGGCCTGATAAATGGTAGGGACAATAGGGCTTGGTCAACTGTTTCGGGTATGAATCTCCCAGGGAGCAGGGGGAAGCTGCCTACTGGAAAACCTCTGCTTTTGAACCTTGTCCAGGTGGCCCTCCTAGGTCTCTCTCTCTCTCTTTTTTTTTTAACTTCAGGACACATAATGCAAGAAATATGCTCATTCAGGTTTTTGCCTGAAGAAGAGCTGCTGATCATTTTATGGTTAAACAAATGCATGGAAGTTTCCGCAAAGCAGATTTCACTGGAGAGGACTCAGCCATTGCTGACGGTGACAAGGAGAGGGTCGTTTTTCTTATGAGTTGCTTGATAACTTTACAAAGGCATCTGATTTTCACGATGAATGCATGTTTTCATAAATGGAAACAAATAAAACAGTAGGCAAGGGCTTTCTCAAAATGCTTGCCAAGTACATTAAACACACAAAAGTACATTCACAGCAAAAGTTGGTTGAAAACAGCTGTTTTAAAGGATTTTTGGTGAATGCAGTTAACAGCACCATCATTATAAGGCCTGAAGCGAACGTGTTACTGATTACACCCCATTAAGAAATTGGAATGTGTTCCCCCAAGGAAACACCATAGCACATGCTATTTGAAAATAATAAGCAACTCCAAAACACTCAGCTAAGACTTTCTTATAGGTTGTGCCGCCTATCTATAAAGATAAAACTCTCAGGAAAATGAGGGTACATCTTATCTAATCAGAATATTTTTAACAATATTGTTTGAACGAAGGTTTCTTTAGCGTCTTTCACCTTTTCCCCAAACCCGCTCTGTCTACTCTAGTCATGCGCTATTTGAAGTTGTGCAAGAAACCAGACATGAAGGAAGGTTGGGGCTTCAGTTTGTTCTAGTATGCAAATCCAGCTGTTGGATTTGATTGAATGTAAAGCATGATGCAGTTCTAGGTCAACTCCTTCTAGAATGTGTTTGCCTTGAGAAGGGAGAGTGCTGTTCAGGGTGGGACGGAAGGCTGTGGTGGGGTCTGTGGGATATGGAAAATTTAATAAGGACCATGGGATTACTGCTCCGAGAAATAATGTTCATGTGTTGAAAAGGCACTGTCAGAATGCCACGGAAGATGGGCCTGCCACATGTCGGCAGCTTGGCGGTTATTGTTCTGCTTGTGTCTGCCCTGCCTGTCCACCGTGGCATTGAAGGGGCTCTACAAACACTTTTCATAATGGCCCAGAAGCCTCCCAAGGGCCCCTGGGGGGTTACTTGGGAAGGAATTTAAATCCAATACTTGGTAAGAAAAAAAAGGCTTTTTCACCTTTTCCACACATCTGAGAGAAGAGTCGGGTTTCTCCTTGCGATGAAAGAGTCACCGCCGGGGACTAACCTCCATTCACACCACGGGGCCCACCCTGGGGTTATGTTAGGAAGGGCAACTTCTCCTCTCCCGCTTCCGGAAATGGGGAGTCACTGCCCGAGACAGGGAAGCTCCCTGATGTCCATGGAAGTAGGGGTGTCCTATGAGCACATGAAACCTAGTGATGTTACAGCAATGCTACCATAAAAAATGGTAAGATTATATAATAAGAACTTTGGTGTTATTATTTCACTTGTGTGAGGCACATTCGCGTACCTAGCAATGGGACTTTTGATGACCTCTGTAAACTCTGTGAGCCCCTATGTCCTTATTTTTTAAAACAGAATAATAAGACCTCTCATATACAATTTTTCTGAGCAGCACATACTAAGCATACATATATGTAGAGAGAGATTAGATAGATACGTATATATATTTGTGTCTATGTATATACACACATGTACATATAAATGTGTGTGTTTTGTGCACATATACTATAAAAATGGATGTCAGCATTTTTGCTACAAGAGTCCCTTGGGGATACAGGGACCATTTAAGATTTCAGATTGTGAGAGAGGCCTAATTAATTGTTTGCTGACAGGGAGAAGGGTTCCTGGGAAAATCCTTCTCCTCCACCCAGTGGAACTTTGGAGACCCTCAGGGTTAAGCTGAGGCAAAAATAGACTTTTTCGGCTGGAGCACATCCCTGCCCAGAGTGAGCAGTAATCCTAATCTAAACACTCGGGATTCCCAAGGCCTCAGAGGAGGCTGCTAGGATGTGACCTAGAGATTCCTGAAAGCCTCTTACATACCAAACGGTAGAATCTGTGAGCATTAGGGCATCATAATACAGTCCCCTATGTGGTAACCTAGAATTCATCTTCCTTTGTTGCATAGTTCTCAGGGTGTGGAAGGCTCTCCTCCAACAGAGTCTTGATGGGGGAGCTCTGAACTCAGCGGAGAAATCTGGTTGCAGAACCTGGCACTGGTCTGTGCACCTGAAGGAACTGTTTCTGTTGGGGACACACTTTACAAAGCACCTTTTGTCCAAGCTGAAAGTGAGTGTGGGGGAAACTAGTGGAAATGGTGATAAGTTTATTACACCAAAACTTTGATGTAACAGATAAATATATTATTGATAACACTGCAACCATGACTCTTAGGAAATGTTTTTGATAACATGACACAAATATTAGTATTACCAACTATCAATAGAAGTCATTTGCCCGAAAGAAAATACAGTTGATTTTGAACAAAGGAAATGGTTATAAGTGTCAGCTATGAGGCCATGTAACTATGTAACTATGTCTATCACCACTTCCTTTTTCAATGAATTACGGGCAAAGTAAATAATTTTAAGGAACCTACCTATAAATGCATTTCAAAAACTGTTTAATTATTTAGAGTAAAATTAATTTATTATCCATTAAAAAAGAGAGGGAAGGGCCGGCTCCGTGGCTTAGCGGTTGAGTGCACGCGATCCGATGCTGGCGGCCTGGGTTCGGATCCCGCGCGCACCGACGCACCGCTTCTCCGACCATGCTGAGGCCGCGTCCCACATACAGCAGCTAGAAGGACGTGCAGCTATGACATACAACTATGTACTGGGGCTTTGGGGGAAAAATAAATAAATAAATAAAATTATTAAAAAAAAAAAAAAAGAGGGAACCTAGTAAAATTGTACCTGGAAATTCTGGAGATGGGATTTATGATTAGATATTTCAGTCTGCCAACTGGAAGTGAGGTGTAGTTAGGTTCTTTCTCATACGAATTTTATTCTGTTTTATTACTTTTGCTATTATTATTATTTTAGTAATCAAAGTAACTCATTTTTTCCTGGCAATCAAGCAATATTTTTCTCTTATTGTACAAACAATTCTTTTTTATAATATCTATGTTCATTCTCTCCCTTCTTTCATCGTTCTTCCCTTTTCCCGTCAGTTTTATAATTATTTACTAAACATCTACTATGTTCTAGGTACAATTTAAGTTACTAGACATATAAAGAGAAAGTAGATTGAGTCTCTAATTCTGAACAACTCATATAATTTCTTTGTTCAAATTCTGGAGGTGATTGAAGTAATTAAATACTCTGGATAACATTGTCCCCATGGAAAAATTTCTCTCATAGAAATTACTCTGAAAGAGGATCTCCCAAGTGGGCACCCACATGTCAGGAGATGTAGAAGATGATTTGTTGGGGTACAGAAAAATATTAAGACTGCTTTCTATTATTTTACTGTAATTTTTAATTTTAAAATATATATATTATTATTACTATATTGTAATATATATATTAGTACAGTAGCATAGTGAATAATTTATAAATAAATATGAACATATATTGGGGATGCATGCTCAACAAATATTATTGACAGGGTGTGGGATGATAAACATTTGAGGACTACTGTTCTAGGTTGTGTTCTCCATGAGGGCGGAGAGCCTCTTCATCTTGTTTGGCCTTTTACTGTGAGTCTGTGTGTCTTTACTGTGTGTCTGAAACATTTAGACACTTAATAAATATTCAGCAAAAGAATAAATAAACGAATTGGTAAACCGACAAATAGTCTATGTCCCTTTCCTTGAGAGTTGCTAAATAAAAACTGCTTACTCTAATAAATTCATTAACGTGCTAAACAGCATATGTTAAAAAGACTGTTATATGGAAATATCTTTTCCCTAGATTTGAGTCTAATTGTGCATCTATGCAGCACTGCACTTAGAGGGGAAATCTTCTGGAGGGACTAGAGACTTGTGATTCCTCAGATCATACCCTTGTAGGCTACTGTGCACGCTGTGAAGATAGTGTATTGTGGAGCCAACACTTGAAGGAATCCAAAGCAGGTCATCTAGTCAATCTTCATGTCCTTTCTAGGCAAGACGATACACACAAATAGGCTTGTACTCTTCTTTCAAGGATCTCCACATCCTCCCCCAGGTACCTATTGAAATGCTGGAATTTGGGTGTGCTTTTAATGATAATGGTTATTTGACCAGGAAAAAAGACAGTAAGGGTAAGCTCCTTAGGCTTGTTAAATGAGCAGCCCTTGGCATGTCATTCTTTCTCCTCATCTTTGTTTCAGTAGAAGGGAGGGGGTAGGTTTTGTGAATTAATGGAAGGCTTGGAAGTATCGCAATACAGTCCAAAGGAAATAATATGCAAAAAAACCCAAACAATCCTGGTGACTAACGTTCTGATGTTTTCTCTGAAAATTTGTCCCTTTTACTACATTCAGAGTTCAAAGAATTCTTTTTACACACAAATACAGCATACGATTTTGTTATGAGAGATGATGATCACAATGATACGATGACCTTACATCTATCTGGTGTGCTTCAGAGTTCATGATGAATTTTTACACAGGTTATCACAGCTAACTCTTACAGCCCATCAGTAAATGTTCCCTGATTTTATGGGGGAAAAAATGGAAATTCCAAGAAGTAAGTGACAGAACCAGTGCCCTGCTATTTCTAAGCCCAGAGATATTTTCTCTACATCAGTGCTTCTCGGACTGTAATGTGACTGCGATTCACCCAGGACCTTGTTAAAGTGCAGATGCTGGTTCAGCAGTTCTGGGGTAAGGACTGCAAGTCTGCGCTTCTGACGGGTTCCCAGTTGACACTAATGCTTTTATCCATGGATCATACTTTGAGTAGCAAGGTTCTGCATCATAACTGGTTCCTACGTAATGTGACATCCTTACTGAGTAGCTTGGTGTGGTATGTTTAGGATATTCAGAGCAAACGTTTTGAAAACAGTTGTCACTGCTTTCTCAGCTGGGCCATCACAACAACCCAGACTTATGGTTAGCATCTCTTCCCTGCCCTCAGACTTCCCCACCTCCATCAGTCCTTCCTGTCTAAAACACAATCTCATCACACCAAAGCCCACTATGGTGCTCCATTTCCAATAGGATGAATTGCAACTTTCAAGCACAGCATATTAGGGCATTCACAATCTGCCCCTTACCCTTTCATGCACATCTCCTGCTACAGCCTACATCACGGCCACAACCCTTTCCCATCCACATAGGTTGTACTCCATCCACCCCAAACATCTCAGACTTCCCAGATATAGCATGCTTGATCTTTTGCTTCTATGGAATTTCATTTCTAAATCTACTGTAGTTTTTTACACAATTATTTGTTTATAAACTTCTCTCATTAGGTCGAGAGAAGTTTATAGACAATTATGTTTCTAAACAATTATGTTTCTAAACTTCTTACAAGGGAGTGGTGGGGTCTTAAATTGTGTGTGTGTGTGTGTGTGTGTGTGTGTGTGTGTTTGATACCTGGCACTGTTCCTTACACACAATACGTATTTGTTGAATGGGTACACTAGATGCCTGGTACAACCGCAGTCATGTTGTATTAACATGTGAGATTGGTGAGTAGTTATGAAACTTGAAAGAAAGTGAATTAGTTAGGCTCAGATATTTGCCTGGATTTCACAACAAGTTACTTAAGATAATTGTTTTATGGTTGAAGAAATGCATGGAAATTGCAGACATTGGAGAACAGTGTGTTTAGCTGGTCTTGACCAATGAATGGTGTGTTTAGAGTGAGAGAAGGATGACTCTACACTAGATTGTGCCTCATCCCACGGCATGTTCTAGAGAATTTTTTTCCCTTCCCATCAACTTTATTTCATTCAGAAGAGTTATAGTTTGTGTGACTTATGGCCGATAATGATAGCTGGCCCGTTTGTCTTTCTCTCCTCTGCCTCTGTTCTATAATTTCTATCTATAAGACTACTGTTCATTTCAAAGAGATCTCTGTGGAAGAACTTTAAAGGGTGGTGCTTTTAAAAATCTTGACCCTTTTTTTTTTGCAAGCCAAATAGCAGAGCTTTTGCCTTTTGAAAAGCAACAGAAATGTCAACAATCAAAGGAGTGAGCTAGTTCTATTAGAACCTCAGAATTGTGATTTGGTTAAGAAAAGAAACAAAACAGCAAGTCACCAGGCAACCTTATTGCTAATTAAAATGTAGATTGAATATTGAGCAGGATTTATAAGATGTACTTGAATAAGTAGATATTAACTAAATAGCATTATCTTTGATTATGTTACCACGAAGAAAACTTGTATGTGTAAACAGTTATATTTTCATACCCACAAACACATATCCATGTACATAGACAAACATTTAAAATATCTTTAATTTCTTAGAATGGAATTCTCTAGCCTTTCTGTTATTGAGGATCCAGAAAGCTCCCTTTCCTTCTTTTTTCTCTATTCTCCTCTCCAAAGTTCCCTTTCTGTGCTTCTATCACCATCCCCCACTTAGCCACTTTCTCTCCTCTCCTCCTCCCCTCTTATGTATCACGTATTTCCCACTCAACAACTGTTTAACAGGCAACTTGCTCTGGTCGTCTTGTGCATGGTGGGAGGAGGGAGAGAGTGGTATTGAAGAAATTTACCCAGTGAATTCCAATGTTTGAGCCAGGGAACAAGACCCTTGATTCTAAATACAAGGCAAAGGCATGACCCAAACCACAAGAAAGATGGAGATTTGTGGTCTGGCTCCAGCCCAACTCTTAAGTTGCTGAGGTCCCGGTTATTATGGGGTGGATGAGGTGTAGGGAGGCAGAGCTCTGGCCCAAATTGGAGGAAATGCTTAGAAATTCAAAGTAGAGACCAAGCTAGAAACATACTTGGGTGAACTAACCCTGAACTGATCATTTGATTTAATTTAATCCAGAGTTCTATCAAATAGTAGAGGTGAAGACTGTTCTACCTTTTCATTCAGAATGAACTCAGACAAGTACACCTGAGCCTGCCCAGGGCAAGGCATCAGTGGCCCTCTACTGAGAGGAGTTGGAAGTGGCCCACAGTGCGACATAATTCTTGGTTGGAATGTCCCTGTTTTCAAAGTACTGAGTGTTTTTTAAGTGTCTCGACACCTTTGGAAAGAATCAACCAGTTCCCAATATTTGACTGGTCTCTTCAAGATCAAATAAATGCTAAAGCAGTAGATAAGGCAAGGGACTGACCAGAAGGAGAGTGAGTGGGTTACACCGCAGGGGCCCTCATTGCTCCCTCCGGACAGGGCTGGCAGAGACTGCTCTGTAGCAGCTCCATTTGACCACTCGACTTCACCTTTTTCTTATTTTGTTTCTGTCATTCCAGTACATTGGTTATCAAACAAAGCATTAGAGAATTAATATGAATAATCTTGTAGTTGTGTGGATGAACTTAATAAAACTTTCCATTGAACCTTTGGAAACGACCTTTAGAGAGTAATGTTTGTGAGATTATACAAAAGCTCTTATTTTCTATGTTGACTTTTTATGTTACAATTCTCCAAATAAATTTGGAAGCCCACTAAGTTTTTACTGCATTAATTCGGCACACTGTGGTTTCAAATTTACATTTAAGCACTAAAAATAAATTGGACCCCAGTTATAGGCACTTGGGCCTGGATCCTGATTCGTGGAACTGGACTTGTCCAATATGCAGACTGACTAAATTACCAGAGATTTTGGCAAAATCAAGACTTGCTTTGGGGTCAGCACACAATTCTGATGATAGCCTAGGGAATGTCAGGAGGCTTAAGGCTAGTGTAGCCCTTTAAAGAGAGAGCAAGAGATAATGGAGCATTTGTGCACATATTAGTACAGAGCCTGGTCAAAAATATAAATATAATGCACAACTGAGATTTCTATATATATTACTTGTTAAAGCATGCCATCATTCATTCAACAAATGTTTCTTGAGAGTTTACTTTGTTCCAAGAACTGTGCTTGGTGCTGTATTTGTAAGTGCACCATCTGTGATGCTTCTCCACTAAGAGAAACTTGAGTTGGTCCACTCAGAAACACTTTGAACCAGGAGAATAATTAAGATTTCTTCAGGGTTAGGAAAGGAAACTCTGAGACTGACATGATTAATGGAATGGATTTGAGTTTTGCTGGAGCAAATGGTACAAGGGCATCTCTTTGGGAGAAACCGTGGTTGGAAGTCAAGAGGAATGTTTTGTGGTGTGAGTTCCCTTGCTACAGTCTTATTTAGTAGTTGGAGCAGAGTTCACATCTGGGAGCCCCTGAGAATTAGCCATTGTAGAGAACAGTGAACCAAGAGGAAACAGAAGTAATATATATTGAAAGGCTTAATCTGATCTCTTGTCTGTCTTCAAAGGAAGGCTCATTTGTAAAGGACATGCATGATCGTGAAGAAAGGACCCTGATTAGGCAAAGCAGAAATAATGAAAGACTCTATGTCTAAAGCCTCTTGTGCAGGGAGGCGAAGGGACTTGCTCTGTGCCTGATTGGGAGACTCTGATGGAGCAGGACTAAAATTCATCTCTTGGATCCTCTGCTCAGTAGAGCACAATTCCTTTCTTTCGCTGTAAATTAAGATTTATCTGACAAGAAGCTTCCACGTGGAAACAAGAGTTAGAACCTGGCAAAGCAGAGTTCATGCTCATTCAATTTTGTTGTCTTCTTTTCTCTTCTCCACACCTTTGTTTTGGGGGAGGGGGTCATGTTTGAGTTCTCTGTGTGCTTATGGAGTCAAGGACAAAATGAACTGTCCTTGAAAGCTACTAAGAGTGAGGACCAGAGAAACACCATTGAGGCAGATACAATACACATTATTTCCTCTCTTACTCTACTGTGTTTGAAAAGCATCCTCATGACCTAAAAGAGGGGAGGAAGCCTCATAGAGTGAAGGGAATCCTGAAACTCCTAGAAAAAATTTGATGTCAATGTCTGTGTGTGTGTGTGTGTGTGTGTGTGTGTGTGTGTGTGTGTTTAACATAAATTGGCTCAGGCAGTATGTATCTTTATGCAGTTTGTATCTTTCCCTCAATATATTGGTCCTACATATATACCAATATATTGGTAATAGCAAACGCTTTATATGTAGTGCTCACTCTGTGCCAGCACTTTAGATACTACAAATTATTTAATATAGACTTACCACATTCTTTTAAATCACAATTAGTTTGGTTACTCCCTAATTGTTGGATATTTAGGGTGCTTCCTGTTTTTTTTGTTGTTGCTATGAGCAATGTTGCACCAAATCTCCTTATGCGTATCTTGTTGGATATGTGTGAGTGGTTGCAAAAGGATAAAAAAGATCTAGTATACATCATCTGATAACAATGCTTGCCTCTGAGGAGTGGGAGAGGATATGCATTGAGTTGTGATTAGAGGGACTTTAGCCTTATATATAATCCTGCATATAATTTTCCAAGAAAAATTCATTAATATATTGTGTAATTAAAATTAATTTTTAGAAATGAATACTGAGCTAGAAGTCCTTAGGCACATAACCTAACCAATCTGATCTTTTTTCTCCTCACTTTTAAAATACCACCTGCCATAAAATCCTGGACGTGTAGCCACGGCAGACGAATGCAATGTTAAATATTATAGTGCTTTGTAAAATGCTGTATATATTCAAGTCACTCTTATTCTAACATAGCTGGATTTCAGTCATCAGTAAAAGTACCAGAGAATCCACAGAGAGTAAATATACCAGTGAGTGTTCTGTAGTTTCGGCAAAGATGTCACCTACATTTAAAAAAAAAAGAATTTAAATTGCATTAGTAAAGTTGCATTAGTAAAGAAATTCGATGTGATAATTAATGTATGATTTTTTAAATTTCATAATCACTATGTGTAAATACCAGCTCCCTTATCTTATTACAATTGTACTAGTTAGAATTAGGTATTCTTTTAAATATTTGTGTTGTGTCCAGCATTGCAAACCAATTTAGTGTGTAACTCACACTGAACGCATAGTTTCTAGAGCCTTGGTTAACCATGGTCACATATAACCATGTGACAACCCTGAACATATGAGCATGTGGACACACACATTATCAAATATGAGCAGTAAAAAAGAAAAAAAGGAAGAGGGTGAAACCAAATAGTGTATTTTAAGTTGGTATTTTTGTATCATTGGAAAACTAAGATATTTACCAGGATATCAATGTTCCAGCAAAGAGAATGACCTTGGGACATTATCGAGCCCTCTTGCTCACAAGATACAACATACTGTAAATACTCTAGGCAGGAGACCTTCCAAAGACAGACCCAATGACAACACCTGGATAACATTTCAATCCCAAGCAAATTTCAGTGGTAAAAATTTCTTTGAACATCTAACCCCATGAAGACAGAAAATGTCCAGTTGCTCTCTTCTGTTTGAGGATGACCCTTTCTAAAGCAATCTGTTTTGGGGTCGGATCAAATGGTGCCAGTTAGTTTTGACTTCCTGTTTTTTAAAAGTCTTTACCTTAATATCACTACTCTGGGCCAACCACACCATTTTGGCAGGTCCTAGGATGAACATTTCTCTGTGTGAGATTGTGCTTCGAATACCCCAGAGGGTATTTGTGCACACATGTGTGCACACACACATTTATATCTGTGCCTTTCCAGGTTGAAGAAAGGACATCCGTGTGAACTCTCCCTGAAACTTGGCTCCTTAGCTTAAGTATTGCCCCGCTTGTTTTTTGAAAGCTTTTTCGCTAAATAAGGATTGCGTCACAGCAAGAATAAAAATTTTTTATGGTTTGAATATGCCACTCCCTGTTGTGTACTTTTATTGAGCCATGACCTTTTATTTTAGTTTATATTGTATATCTATGCTCACTTTAAAGTCAGTTATGAGCTCTGGAATCTAAGCTGTCCAATAGAACTTGCTGCAGGGATAAAAATGTTCTATAATCTGTGTTGTCCAATATGGTAGCCACTAGTCCTATGTAGCTCTCGAGCACTTGAATGTGACTAGTGTAAATGAGAAAATGAATTTTTAATTGTATTTATTTTGATAATTCTCAATTTAAATAATCATATGTGACTAGTGGCTACTGTATTTGACAGTGCAGCTATAGATCATTTTGTCGCATTCATACAGATCTAGAGAAACTTTAACATTTATATCGTAGCCTTTTCATGTGAAAAACTATCCCTTTGGCTCTGTTTAGCATTATTTAACTGGACTCTGGAATTTGAATTCTAATCTTGTCCTCCAGGGTTTATTTTGCCCCAGTCTTTTGATTTTTCCCTGATGAACCCCCATGCTACCTTCAGCTAGCAGGTATTTCGGAAAACATTACATTTGGAAAATGGTGTAATACTATGAAATAGGAAAACATGCTTAGTTCATGAACCATGTTATAAAAGTTTACAGAACAGCTTTCTTAGATTTCTAGTTCTCATGATCGAATCTACTTGGATTTTAACAAATAATGTTTATTGAATATGTATCTCTCCTCTCTTGAAAATCAGGCAGATTTTAAAATTAGCACTAATCTTTGCCTATCTTTAAGGAATTTTGGAAAGATGTGACACATTCCTTCCTACCTGCAGAGCTTTCGGTACGGGCTGGCTAAGTCGCCGCCACACAGCCATGCCTTAGCATATTGTGACAAAGCCCATCTCCTTCCCAGGGTTTCCAGGAACTAAAATGCCAGTAAGAAGAAACTTCTGGCTGCCCGTGTGGGACGTTTGGATATGATTAGGATGAGCAATGCTTCTCCAGAAGTGGATAGATCGTTGAAGCAGTAACCATGCAGATTGCATGCTGTATCCACCTCATTCTTCACACATGCCGCCTAAGATAATAATCCCACAGAGAAACCGCAGCGCTCCCAAGCCCTGCTCACAGGCCCCTTCTCTTTACTTAGAGGCCAACCAGGATGCACAGAAAACATAACTGATACCGCCTAGATAATTATTGACTAGTTTTAGTATTAATGGTGGGGGTTGTATTCATCTTCTCTTCCTGGTATGTTTCACTGATGTAGTTTGCTTATTTCTATGTAGAAGTATGATGAGTTTCACTCTGTGTGATGAGAACTTCAGCGACGGAAACAAAGGTAATTTGTTTGAGCGCCCCTACACATATATGGCTTTAACGTTTTGAAACATTCCCTTTTAAATCTATCTCTGTGATTTTGAATGTGCAGGTGAGGGCAGATGTACAAAATCGTATCGTATGTTTTGTATACCTTTGTTTTTTGACAGATGTTCTGAATTGTAAAGATGCCTTATACGTGGCCAAGGGATGCTGAGGAAAATGTGTTTTTATAAATACCTAAATGTTCACATGTGGGCAGCTGAGGCACAACTAACTCAACCTTGGTTTTTTGGAAGCCATTTTCCTCTTCTGTAGCTGACCACCTCTTTCATCTTCCTGTGTCTCGGGAGGTAGACATATCAAGCGGAAGTTAACGGGGTAAGATATCTCTCTTCATCCAGCTTGCTTTCCTCTGCCCCTGGCTGATGCTCTTTCCCCTGTCCTCTCTGCCTCCCCTCCTTCCTGCCCTCACCAGATGGGAGGGAGGTCGAGTTGACCTCTTGCACCCGGTGCCCACCCAATGACCCTTGTCTTTCTATTGGAAAAGTGTGAGGGGTGGGGTGTGGGGAATTACATTGCCAGACAAAGAGAAGTTGCTCAAAAGTATATGTTGAACTAAATGTGCAGCCACCGACTTTTGAAGGTCATGGGGGCCAGCCAGGTGCATGAATGACTTGCTTCCCCTTTCTTCCACTCTTATTGTGAAGTCGCCACCCACCCCTAGCTTCTGAAACGGTCTCCTCAGTGTCCAGATATAATTTAAAAATTACACTAGGATCTTATCAGAATATGTTTTAGGGATTATCTTGATACATAATATCTTGTCCTTATTCACCACTAGATTTCTTTAATAGTATATAGTATTTTCTTAGTCTCTAGCCAGGTTCCTTCTACTCCTACTTCTCTCACCTCAAAATATTTTGGGGCAGTGGAAAGAAAGCTAGACTGAGTTCCTGTCATTAACTAGTTGTGTGGTGCATTGCAAGGGCTATGTTAGGTGGTCACTAAGGTTTTCTTTAGCTCCAGGTGTCTGCGATTCTATTCCTTCCAGAGCCTATGTCTCTCCCCCAACTCCCATCTCAACCACTTCTTCTCTTTGCCTCTCATGAATCACGTCAGCCCCCAGCAGTCCCTGGGTCCTACTTGGGGAACTAATGCATTTTCACAAGCCTCAGAAGGGCTCCCTTTGTGTTTAGCAATGCGAATTCATACTGCCAAAGGGTTAATCTTCCAAGACTAAGTGCAGATTGGGTAAAATAAGAGAAGATCAATGGTTGTGCCCTGCCATGAGTGGGGTGTTCAATCATGCAGGTTTCCAGCCAGATTTTTAGAAATCTGCATCACAGAAGTCACCTGGGCGTCACACCCGGAGGAACTCTGGGTTAATGTGTGGTGAACAGAAATATCAAGTTTATGCCTATAGGGTAGTTTTCATTGGCATGAGCTTAAGCACTGAAAAAATGGCCTTGGTAGTGTTAATTTTTTTATGGGCAGTTGCACGATAGCTGGTCTTGGAATGTTAGCTGCACTGTTGCAGAACTAAAAATGCTACCTTGAGATATTTTAAAAGAGCGATAAATATCTGGTTTTAAAACACAGACATTAAAAAATTATAAACTTGGAAAGACTTTTTTTGGTTGTTGTTTTAACTTTTGAGTGTTAAAGCTGCCTTTTCCTTCCCCGACCTTCTTAATAAGCAATTGTTTGGCTCGGTAAATTAGTAGTTATTTGACCATTTTGACATTGGGATGTTTGTGCTTCAAGAAAAAGGTGTCTGGTGATAAGAATGTGTCCCCTTATCAGGACAGTGTGAAGACGTGGCTGTGCTCGAGGCTGGGGCTGCACACCCTCCCTGTGCTGTGCCAGGGACAGTCCTTGGAGGTGGAGAGAGTGGCTCTAAAGGATGGCGGGCATCATTTCCAGACCCGGATTGTGTGAATTTGGCGCACGTTCGGAAAGCCAACTGCAACCCCAGTAGTACTTGGGGATAGCTGTACAATGAGATTGACTCCCATTGGAGAAATGAGACGAGTCCCTGCTACTGTCTACATGGAGGGGGCTTAGGCAGGGAGGGTCGTACCTCCCACGTAAATGTGGCCAAGAAGGACTCAACTTCTTGTCATTGCTTTTAAAACACAAAAACAGTATTACAAAAAAATTTAAGAATTGAAAACAATTTTACTCTCTTAGGTTTCGATGGCTCTGCCTAATTAAATTTCCTATAGTTTCAACTTTTTCTCCTTTAATATTTTATCATAAATGTGGGCCTGTGTTGTTGCATTAGCTTTATAATTATTATGGTAAGTATAAGTATTAGTCTATCCGTGTAAAATACTGTATTTACTTTTCCCCTATTATTAGTTTTTTGCATGATGTATAATTTTATATTATGAAACATAAACCACAACAAATAAACTAATGAATGTAGCTTTTACCTTTCATTGATATGTATTTAAGGAAAATGTCTAATGATAGCATTATCAAGACCAAGAATATAAACATCTTAATATTTTCATAAATGTGATAAAATGTCTTCCCTTGTTTTCTAAATGGGTTCTAACAGTTTTCAAAGCTTCTAGCTTATGAGTGTATTTAGTTGCACTGAGTTTAATATTTAACAATATGTTTTAATATATCAATTTAAAAATTATAATTAGTTACACAAATCATATAAATTGTATATGTGCATATACACAGATATAACATGGAACCTTGAAGCTTCTTTGTGATGAACTTCAATTATCTGTGAGAGTGAGCAATGTTTTATGTACTTAGGATTTGTTTTTCTCTTATTTGAATCTCTATTCTTGACCTCTCTCTATTGTACTTTTTATAAATTTATAACTTAGCTTGCTAGCTAGATGCCAACCCTTTGGTATGGTCCCTCTTTTAAAAATTTATCATTTTTTATTCGGCTTCTGATACCAGACACTAGGCTAGAACATTGTCCCTTTTTGATTAGGAGTCAGTGATTTTGTAACTACTTTATATTGTCTATTTTTGTTGGGTGTGCTTGAATACGCACAGTGAAATGATTCCTTTTTTAATGATGCTGTTAGGAAAATGCATACAACGCCTATGCTTGGGACCAAGCACGTGTGAATTAAAAATTATATACCTCATGAAGGCAAGATTTAGACAAAAATATTTCTGAATCCACTTAATGGCAAGTTGTGTCATAATGAAAACCTACTCTCTTTTTTAAAGTCCAGGTAAAATTGAAGAAACCAAAGATGTTCGTGTAAGTAAAAAGAGCACCAAAGAACTAGAAAGATTAGCTTTAGGTGTCAGAGAAATCTTAAATGATGTGAGAACCTACTTAAGACATACTTGGATGCCTGAGGCAAATGATACCTTCATTTTCCTGGCGTTAAGTGATGTTAGATTAAGAATTCCTGTTGCAGAGAGCATGACCAGGGTTTTTATTGAGCAGGATGCCAAAAAATTAGGGAACTTGTTCTAATTTGGCAAGAGAGTAACTGGAATCCAGTTGTGTTTTCTGCCACAGCAAACCTGTAAAACGTGGTGATAGTTTTCGTTCTCCGGTCACACCATGAGTATGTTTTGAGTTCATTGTAACGAAGTTTAGTGTATTCTAACCAGAGCATTTTGTCCACATAATATTCAGAAGTTGTGAGCAAGGAAATTTTTTAATATGTGACTTCTATCACAAGGAATCGATCAGCTGATATTTTTCTTTTTAAAGCTGGATACAAAGATATAGGATAGAGAAGTAGGCAATCTTTTTCCAAGAGTTAGAAACTTGGCCTGGTGATTCCGGCTCTCATTTAATCATTAACTTAACATGCTACCTTGGGTAGATAGAGTAGTCAACAAACTCTCCATGCCTAAGTGTATTAATCTAGAAAAGGAGAGCAGCAATGTAATGGAAGCCTGACCACAGAGGAATAGCATTAGAACACGAAAGGACACACATAAAAACAGGCTTTGTGTTCCCGAAGAGTAACACCCTTCTCAGAGGCAAAGTATTGTTCCAAAACTGGAGAGGATAAAGTGATTATTCTCTTTATTCCTTAAAGAACTCCTTGACAATTCAGCCGCTTGGTCTAACGATTCCAGACCTGACTTGTCGCTGTTTGTTAATTAAATCCACTTAGTAATTAGAAAGAACCTGTGTGTCTCCCCCGTCCTCATCCCCCTCCCTGCCTGAAATTCTTGAACAAGCACTGAGTGTGTGGTAAATGGTGTGTTTTAATAAACGTTTTGTAAAGGCCAATTATTCAGTCAATATTGAATTGTGTGATAGGAAATACGTCTGCTTAGCTACAGGGAAGATGTCTAAATACTATTGGCATCTGTTTGGTAGGTAATGTTCTTAAATGGCTTGGCCTTCCTCCAAACTTTGATTATTCATAAATCTGCAGAGTGTGGTAAGTTGCACTATTAGCATTTAATCTTTTATTGAAGCAGACTCAGGAGACTGAAATCTATTTGTTTTAGCCAGCTTGTTCACTGATAAATGTATGATTTAAAATTTTCCTTTTGTGAATTCCTCAGCGCAAGAAAAACACAGCTGGGCCCAGCACAGATCATATTTATCTTTTCATTAACTAAAGTACAAGGAGATAGCATCGTTGGAGGTGTATAAGGAGGGATTGCTAAAGAACAGTCCTCCTCCTGTTTGCACACCCACTTGAAAAAAGCTTTCCAAACAAGTATTTGAGATACTTGTGAGAAAAGCTAGTTGAATTATCAAAAGAAGACCAAGTGAATGCATATAAAGTGGTTGGATTTCAGATAACATTTTCGCCCTTGAGTGTTCAGATTGGTTAAATATTAGAGGAAAGGAGATAATGACACTGTTTGTCGCCATAAACTTAGACATATATCTTTTTTCACAAGGTTGGTATGAAAGGCATATCAAAGATTTTCCATCCCAGATGATTGCGTTTCAACGTCGTAAAGGGCATTGGAGGTAGAGAAAGATTGTGTGGATGTTAACTGCCAGACAGGAACATGGAATCTTTGCATAGACTTTATAATAGATATAATTTTTGCTTCTTGTGAATAACATAATAAACTAATTGGCTGTTATTCTAAGGTTGTTAAAATATATGTATTAAAAATTTTTCAGCATTATTTTCTCTGCTAGAGGCAAGATTATGTAAAATTCTGTGACAGGTTTTCGGGGGTACTTATGCAAATATGCACCAAACCAGGCTATTAGGGGAAATCTTCCAGAACGAAATAAGTGACTTCTGCCTTATATATGTTAATAATAAATTCTGTAGTTGGGAGATTATGATGGAATTATAGGAGTCTTCATCCCCTTTCCCCACATCCCTGGATCATGAGGGTTGAGATTGTTTGTGTTTCTACAGTTCTTTGAACCCCCAGCAAAGTGGCATGTACACAGTAGGTGACTAATAACTGCAGATTGATTTGTGTACCCCTGCAGAACTGTTAGGCTTTCTGCAAAAATGGACTATGCTAGAGATATGTTCTTCTGTCGTCTTTTCTACTACACCCCAGAAGGACTCGAGAAGGAACAGGAAGAATAGAGAAAGGAGGCTCCTTTCCAGCCAAGCACTGCAGAGCTCCAAACACTTTTATGCTCAACTCTGACTCAGGGATACCCAAAATAGGCTAATATTCCATTGTATGTGTCAAACAGACACAACCTAGGCCAGGGGCAGCCTCTTCCCTACTGCCCACCCCCAGACCCCATAGGTTCCTTTCCTAAATGGTGCTAGAAGCAGGCAAGGACAGTTCTTTCCTGCCTCAATTTACCTATCCTAGTCAGATTCTCTGAGAGTCAGGCCCAAACATTTTCTGTTAGTGATGGCATTTATTAAAACATTAGCTTGCTTCAATTAAAATGTGTTTAAACTGTTATCTGCTGGTTTGTGGGTTCTAGAGTTTGTAACTACTCGTCCTTCTTATTCTTTTATTTTAAAATTCACCAACCCAATATCAAGTTTTTTCATCTTTACATGGGCATTTAAGAATGATATTGGAAAAGTAGAGATGGGCAGTTACAAATCACAACTAACAAAATGAAAGATATTTCTGAAGATCGTCCAGCCCAACTCTTTTAGTTTGTAGAGAAGAGAACTGAGGTCATGAGATATAAAGAGAGCTTTTCAAAGGCTACATGGTTTATGGAAGGGCAAGGACTAGAAACTAGGCCTCAAGTCAATACTTTTTCAACTTTCCTGTTTTATCTGTGTGAGTAACAGAGACTCCCAATCAGTGGCTTAAAACTTATAAAAAGTATGAAGGCCGGCAGACAACCACTGATGCAGCAGCTCCATGATGTCTTCAGGAGCCCTGGATCCTTCTAGCTTCCTGCTGTACTGTTATTAAGTGTGATCTCCATCCTCATGTTCTCAAGATGATTGCTAAGTGCCAACCATCCTGTACACATTCTAAGCAAGGAAAAAGTCAAGAACAACTAGAGAGAATGGTACATGTCAGTAAGTCAGCTCCCTTTGAAGGGCTTTTCGGGAAGCCCCCAACCAGTGATAACTGCTTATATCTAACTGATCGGAAGTAGCCTGGCTGCAAGGCAAGGTGGGAAATGTAGTCCTTCCTTCCTGCCTGCCTTTCTCTCTCTCTCTCTCTCTTTTTTTCTTTCCCTATAATGCCCTGAATAATATTGGATCTATTATTAGTAAGGTAAAGAAGAATTGATATTAGATTGGCAACTTCTTGTCTCTGCACTCCTATATTTCGTATTATGTAATAACTTTAAGATTTGGAAGCATAATACTTTACAGTAGTTTTTTAAAATAGTATTTCCTCAAATTGCCAGTATGAAAAGACCAAATATAATATGGGACCAGAAATTCTGGTTGCTCTATGTGAGTGAAACAATAGGAGGAAAACTCAGGAACTATCATCTCTAAACTGTGTGTTGGCTTTCCATGTTGAGTGAGATGCTGTTTCCATTGTTTCCAGTGGCTTGAAAGTGAGCCTGGCAATGAGTACCAATGCTGACCTCACCTAGGCATGCTGCGTAGATAACTAAAAAACCATTTATATATTTACAAGTAAATAGCAAATAGTTTACTTACTTTCTCCTGTATGTTTAGTGGGTACACAATTTTCAAAAGCCTGAAATTGCAACCCATGTTAAGTAATTTAGGACCATGATTAACAATGACAGAATCTCCCGGGTCCTACTGAGGGGAAGTACGTGTGTACTCACGCATCACTTTACCAGCAAACGCATCTGTGGGCAATACTGAGGAGGATTTATTTGCCGATATCTCATTGGTCATGAGATTTATGGTGCTGTCTGGCTATGAATTTGTCTCTAAGTAAGGTTAGCTTCCTTTCTTGAGTTAATTTCTTTTATTTATATTGATTTAAATGTAAGACAATTATTTAGAGTAAAAACTTACCAAAGTGAGAACCCTCCTCAGTGTCAGACTGGCAGTGTGTTACCTCATAACTAACACACTCTAGGTATAGTGTTTGTCCTTGGCAGGATACAGATTAGAGACCTCTGAAGACATCAAGGAGATTTCAAGAAGCAATAATGCTGGAAGACTCCCACACCCGGAAATCCATTAATGTCACCATGTCCCCTAAGTGAAGAATGGTTTTACAGCCCAGTGCTACTGCCTCCTTAGCCACTGATTGCCACAGTAGTACCATAGGTCCTAGTGAAGGGAGAGAATGGTGGAAACTTAGAATCTGATATGTCACCTGGTATGCATGGGAAAATGTAGTCAATAATGGGGGCAGAACCCATCCTCCTCCCATTAGACCTTTCCTAAAGTATTTGACTTGATATGCGTTAACTTACTGTTTTATTCTCCTACTGGTGTTCCATTGCACTCAGGCTGGCCAAGGGCCTATGGGTTCCCAGCTCTCTGATGTCACACACCCCTTCACTCCAAATCTCTAACCTGAAAAGAAACTAATGACAAGGGTCATCAACCTGAATCTTCCAATGATTACTGCTGTGTCAAATTCCATACTGTCTCACCATTTTGAAAACTGCATCTTTAGATCTACAAGTTAGAGACATTAGTATTAGTATTGTTATGATATTAGAGCTTCTTAAGTGTCTTTTACCAGATAATTGTTGCACATTCTTGCTATCAAGCAAGACTATTGTGAATATATTGATTTTCAAATAACAGAGTTTCTCTGGAGCCCATCTCTGTCTGCACACACGGCATGCGTGGCCTGAAGTCTGGGTTCCATCATGCCTGCCTGCCTGCCATATCTTATCAGTGCAGAGTCCTATGAAGAGGATCCTATATTTTAGCCACAACGTGACCTATGTGGCCACGATCAGCCCCAGCAATTACCCCACTGGTAGTGCAGTAATTTAGAATGAACTTCAAGGATGCCGTTATTTGCCATATATCATAGCCCAGGATAAGGTGAACAAAATCTTCCCCCAAACTGTGGTTGATTTATATATCAAGAATATTGGCAACTGAGCTTTCTCTAACTTCTTTCTGCTTTGCTGCTGCTTAAGCAGATTCTAATTGGTAGAGATTCTGACAGTTCTAGCTCCTGACTAATGTAACTCCTGAAAGCAACAGTTAGCCCTGAGCACAGTCCCCAGCTGGGCTCCTGGCAGGAGTCCATGGGAATAATCTCTTTCCCTTGGCAGTTGCCTGAGCAGCAGTCTGTGGAAAAGACGAGAGTGGATCTCTATGGCATGTTAGGTTTAAATACACCCTCTTTATGTGTAAAATAGACAAATTAAGCCAATATAGTATGTGGTGATTTGGGCATCGTATTTGAAGCAGAGATACAACTCATAGTGAAAGGGGATGAGAGGATGCAGGAGGAATGGTCCCTAATTGTCTGTGTGTCTTAGGTAAGTTACTTGACTTGTCTGGGTCTACCTCCTTATCTACTTAACAACGGTCTTGGATTAGATGGCTTCTCAGGCCCATTCCCTTTTAACGTTCTGTGATTCCATATGGGCTAGATAGTCTCAGAAAAGCAATCGTTTTTGTACCTGATACTTTGCTATTTTTTAACTTACTGATTTTTTGATTATAGTACCCCTATATATAGCACCACTATAATTTTTAACTTGTTGATTTTTTCATTTTTGATTATAGCACCACTATTTCCACAAAGCACTAGAGGTTGCTTGCAACAAAAATATGGGTACAAAAAAACCAAAGACAACTAACTTAAAATAAATACTGAGAAGTAAAGGAGGGGGGAGAAAGCAGTATATTTAATAATGAATTCTGAGCAGAGCTATAAGGAAGTACAGAGCCTGTCTCTGAGTTTCCCAGCAGCCAAGGCAAAAAAAGCAACAGCACCAAATTATGGAAGAGAAAATGGCAGATTGTGTTTGTTTTTCCATGTTGCATGTTAGAGTCAAATTTTCCCCAAGGATTTGGAAGTTAAGTCCATCATAACATTTGGCATAGTCTACTTAGATTTCATGTTTTAATTCCAAGGCTATCAGTCCTGGACCTAGAATACCTAACATCTGAATCTACTCTCTGTGGATGTGATTATCTTCCTGTTCAATCTATTATTTAACACCATAGTTTATTTTCCTATCTCCACATTTACATAGTTGTTTTTTTCCACATGGAATAAAAAATAATTTTCATTTGCTATCTTTCTACCAACATATTGTGAAATTTGACATATTAAAAAGAAGCAAAAATAATTTTACTTAATAATAAAGCTTTCACCGAGAGTGTAGGATTTGCAGTCATATTTTCCCATTTCCCAAAATCCTTCATGCTAAAACAGGGGAAAGACATTATTATGCAAGCAAATGCATCCTTGTTTTTAGCTATTATAAGTAATCGTTGCTAATCTTTGATGGTCTAACTTCTATTTACTTTAAGACAGTAAACTCAGAGTTTTATTTAATATTTCAATGGTGAAATTAATTGAGATCTAGAATTAACGTTTCTCTGTTCTTTCAACCATCCTATTCATGAGTAAAAGAATGTTCAAAAATAGATGTGTGTGTGTGTGTGAAGAAAGTGCTCTGTATATGATCTAAAGAGAGATTTTTACCTAGGAGCTCCTGTTCTGTCAATTTTCACTGGCAAGACTTAAACACCTTTTATCTCAAGGAAAAAGTAACATATAGCTAATGTAAACCCAGCTCACTGTTTAAGGGAAATTTATGGGTGTTCTTGTTTTGGATCAGGAGAAAAGACAGGAGAAAGTATTAGGGAAAGAGGCAGCTGAACCGGGTTAAGCAGTGATTGTCCTCAGTTCTGTCCCCAGTCTCTGCAGAGGTGGCAGCAATCTGATGCATCTTTAATGTCACTCTTTGTCTGCTATATAAAAGATGTGCTTCTCTGAGGCAAAAACAAAACAAGTTCATTTTTTTCTGTCACTGTATTAGTCACAGTAATTAATGTCTGTTGCCTCAGTGGACAAATCCCCAAATCTCATGGCTTAACTCAACAATAGTATATCTTGCTCAATCTATATTCAGTGTTGGCTGGTGAGCTTGAGGACCCAGGTTTCCTTGTGATGCTACCATTGCAGTGCAAGGCATCTAAATTTACCCTGGGAGGGGTAGAGAGTGCTGGAGAAGAATCACTAGCTGTAAAGTGCCGGGACCAAGGCAACCCATCACCTTGGTTTACATCCCATTTCTCAAACTCAGTCACATGACTCTAGCTCAGTGCAAGTGGAGCTGAGAAAAGAGGGGATTAAATATAGGACTTGATATGGTTTGGGAAAGTTGGAGGCATTGTTTTCCTTGATATGTGTCTTGTGTAACATGAAATTGATTTGCATGATGAGTCAGAGAGGGCTTCCTAGAGGAAGCATTTGAGCTGAACTTTTCCATTTAGGTAGGAGTTTGGTCAAGAAGGGAACTTTAGGCACAAAGGCTTATTCTCCTGTTGTGACAATCAAATATCAAAATGTATGCCAGTATGCTATGAAATAAAGGTTTATTTTTATTACTAAAATGCCTTTTGTCAGCAGCAGTCTTTGGCCAGGAGTGGCAAAGGTTTATTATTTTTAAAATTTAGGATGTTGCTATTAAAAGTTAGAATGAACACTCCTAGAGAACAGCACGTTTTTCCTCTCATCTGTCCATTGACTTATTCCAAGCACCTAGATCAGAGCCTGGCACAAGATAGACATTCCATAAATATTTGATGAGCAAATAACTTACAAAGGAATTATCCCAGTATGTCTATTTCCTTGTTCCTGCAAAAACCATGGGAAATTGATTCTATTAAGATTGTCTCTTCCCAGTCAAAGGTGGAGTGTTGAGCCAGCATTTTGAAAATGAATGTGTCCTTCTGTGCTGCTTTTTTTGTGAGGGTAAAACCAGGAAGGTGGGCACTGCCCAGCAAGTGGTTAGAACCACAGACACTGCACCACCAATACATCCTACTTTTTAAGTTTCTTCACCTGTAACAGGCATTTAGGAGAAAGCTGACTGTGGCGGATCTGCACAGAACTTTGAATATCTTACATCAATAATTTGACACGGTACACAATTTGTCAATAAACACAGTGGCCTACGCATGTAAAATCTGTGATTAAAGAAGAGCCAAAGAAAAACAGTTAGGATAATTTTGCTTTAGTAAAGCAAAAAAAGTATTTTTGTCTTTTAGAATATTTCTTTGTCTCTTATAATAATTTTAGATAATTGACATAAAAAATATGTAAAATTACATAATTTTTAACTTTAAGATCTAATATTTCAGACAGAGGCTGTGACTGTTTAGACTATTTATAAAGAAACAACTTGAGGGGAAAATTGATTATGCAACTAAGATCCCGAAGGGAATGAACAAACTACTTAGGGAAAAAGTAGTCTATGATCATGGAATGTTCTTTGTTGTTCCTTTCTTATATCTTTGGAATCATTAGAACTAATCTCCAATATATACACTGAATTCTGACACATAATAAGTGCCATCTTTTCATTAATGATTTATTAAACATCTGTTCTAAGAATGAATAAGTAGTTTAAAATATCCAGTGACAATATTCATTAACAAGTGACAACTAAATCTGTTTCTCTTGCCTGCAAGAAAATTTAAGAATAAATATTTATCTTGTCTTGTTTCTCTCAGAAGCTCCTACACTGACCAACAAATAGAAAAATCTAGATTTTGTTTCAACAAATATTATCATTCTTGACAAGTGCCGAAACTGAGAAGTGGGAAAAGCAAAGCTGGATGTACAGCTATTTTAGCAGACTTTGATCATGTTGGAATATGGGCAGTGAATAGAGACTGATAAACTTATATGGTTCTTTGCCATGAAGGCTACTTTAGCGTGAAGCCAAAAAATAGGAGGGGTAGGCTTACTCTTTGCAGATTTCACCAAGAACAATGACACCATTTGCAACCACGGTGCAGAGCCAAAAAAAATCATTGCCAGCATGCCAATGTATACTCCCTAGAGAATAACTGGAAAATGAGAAACGCCTGTCAGAGATTAAGTTCTATTTCTAATGGAAGCACAGAGCAGACTGATGTCTTTTTAATGAAAATGAACATATCACAACACATGAGTTTTATTTGTTAGTTTCAATGTGAGTTCTTTAGAACTCTGGTCACTGGGTATATTCTGTTAAAAGGCAAATTTCAGAATGTAATGAGTAAGTTTAGCCAATTTTGGAACCAATATAAATGAAACAGTTAGTGGACCAAACGTCAGAGAATCCAATGTTATACAAAAACAGAGAAATGTAAACCTATTAGTACCAACCAACAAAAAATTAAAATTAGAGATTAATGAACATCTTCTCCATTTTATGTCTGCTTTCAGTCATAACAGGTAATGTTTAAATAGTTACTTTGTGTCATTCACTATTCTAAGCACTTTATATACATTAACTCATTAAATTCTCATAAGAACCCATTCTACAGGGAAGAACACTGAGGCACGAAGAGATTAAATAACTTGACCAAGGTCACACAACTAGTGGGCTGTGAAGTTGAGATTTGAACCCACGCAGTCAAGCTCCAGAGGCCATACACTTACCCGGTATACTACCTTGCTTTTAGTGGACGTATTCTTTGTTGAATACTTTTAGTCAATGTTCCCTGGACTTGAGTAGACCCTTCACTGAAAACTAGAAGATATTTTGAGGAAAAGAAAAAAAACAAAACATGATCATAATAGAACCAAAAACCTAAGCATAGCATTAAACAATGTTCTCAGGACTGATCTTTAAGCCAATCAGATGGAGTAACATAAGATATGAGTCACTACCTTAAAACATGTGGGAAAAAGAGATAGAACCATGGAAAGTTGAAAAGTGGTAGCTATTAGGACAACCCAAATTGTTTCTCCAAGAGAAAGTAGCCAGCAGTTAAGAAAACAAAAAGAGAAAAGTGTAGGACACTTTTCCCTCTCGTCTTGGCTTCTTCCTGGCTCCTGTGACCACATAGTACTCTCTGTTAAATACGACACAACTCATTAGGGCAGGCCTTGATACAGGACCATCGCAGCCTCATATTTCAACTTAAAGAGTTTTATATACTCGTGGTAGAGCAGAGAGAGCCTGAGATTTGGGGTCCCAAACCCTAGACACCATATTGTCAGTGTTCAGTGTGTGGCCTCAGTCTTACCTGTAAAACAGGAATACTAAAATATTTACTTTACTGGGGTTAAGTGTTAAATGAGATTAGACATGTAAATACAGTGTGAAGGCACTTTTAACTGAATGCAGATAATAGTTGATATTATTAACCTTAAATACTTCCATGTGACTTGATAGGTTTTAGAATTTTTTAGGGCATTGCTTAAATTCTTTATTACAAAATTTTGATTTAGCGGCTTTGAATGACATAGCCATATTGATCACTCCCCATTCACAGAAAATTGGCATGGGTGTACTCAGAGTTGTTAGGCATAATCCCTGAGATAAATATCATCTAATAGGTGAGCTAGGACAACCTAACCAAAACAACAACAAAAAGAAAAAAACACAAAAAAACCCCAAAGCAACAACAACAACAAACTCAGAAGCCCAAGGTCAGAGAAGGGAGCCAAGAAGGATTTGGTGAATGGGTTGGAGCAAGAAAGGTTAATCCATGTTTTAATATGGCAATCTACTCAGCAAAATTGAGAAGGAGAAGAGCAATGGAGATACCAAGGGATTTATCTTTTTTTAATAAGCAATAGGAAATAATCTATGACTTGGGCAAGTTGCCTCATTTCCCTTGGCTTCAATTTCAAAACTATGAGAAAAGGGTGACTGTAAGTAAATAAACTCTAACGTCCCTTCTAGCTCTACACTCTGATTTTTAAAGTCTTTTTATGATTCTATCCCAATGTATTTGTCATGAGTTTTCTGAAATCTACTTTTTCTTTTAATGCATTACCTCTCCTTGCCAGTGGTAGTTGCCTTCTTGTGAAATAAGATACCGAGATAGGTGTGCATCAAAATACGATATATGGGCTACATCTCTAAAGAAAGTAGAAGCAATTATCCACACAATTCAGGCAGCTCCTCCACAGCTCACTGGTCTTCCTTGATGGTTGAGGAAAGGCCAGAATATTATGAGATAGAAGCAAAAAAGGGAAGGGGGAAGGGAATAAACTTAATTATCCAAGGTCTTTTTCTAGAGAAGTAATCATTTCACCCTCCTTGACTGAGTTGTCATGGCCCCCAAATCGGAAGAATTAGAATCTAAAAATTGCACAAAAATTGGTCTACATAGAATTCTGAGATTTTCTTCAATGAGGCCTTGAATAAAACCTGAAGATTAAATAGCTGCCTAGCCCTAGTCTAATACTGCATAGAATAAACTATTACACCAACATAAATACAGAGTGGTAACAGGAGATTGATCAACTTTGGTAGAGAATTTTAGCTTTGATGCCAGAAATTCAAAATTATCCTGGCAGAGGAGAAGGATACACTTAATGTTTTCTGGAAGAAACATGCAAATTACCTCACTCTTAAACATTCCCTAGAGGCCATTATTATTTTTTTATCCCATTCCCAAGTATTACTCACAAAGTGGAAAGGGATGACCAATTTCTTAAAATGCTCTTGACACTCTTTGGTGTTTATAATGTATATTGGAGCCTTAGCTGAAGGCCAGGTACATTTACACCAGACCATTTATATTCCTCTGGCCTTGCTCATTCTTCTCTTTCCTTCTTTCTGTTTCTTTTCTTTTCTTTTCTATTTTTTTTCTTTTCTTTCTTTTTTCTTCCTTCCTCCCTCCCTCCCTCTCTCTTTCTTCCTTCCTTCCTTCCTTCCTTCCTTCCTTCCTTCCTTCCTTCCTTCCTTCCTTCCTTCCTTCCTTCCTTCCTTCCTTCCTTCCTTCCTTTCTCTCTCTCTCTCTCTCCCTCCCTCCCTCCCTCTCTCTCTCTCTCTTTCTCTTTCTCTCTTTCTCTCTTTCTTTCTCTCCCTCCCTCCGTCCCTTCCTCCCTCTCTCTCCCTCCCTCCCTCTCTTTCTCTCTCCCCCTCTCCTTCTCCCTCTCTCTCTCTCTTTCTTTCTTTCTGTCCTCTCCTCTCCTCCCTCCCTCCCTTCCTTCCTTCCTTTCTATCATGGATATCGTTTTAATTTAATTTTTTTAAGCAACTATAACATTTAAAGAAATCAAGTGAATTCTCATTTTTAGATGACTTGTGAGTCATTCTTTTTACATCCATTATCATTTGCTGGCCGTCTCCCTGGAAGCTGGCCGTGAAGCTGTCTCTGCTCAGTTCCAGCTCTTGTTACCCTGGGACTTATTTCAGGAGAATCAGCATCTTGGCATCTTGGAAGTCAGGAGATGGCTCTAAGCCTGCTCTGCTAGGACTGGGAGGCTGGGAAATCACAGCTCTTGGCCTCAGTTTCCATGTCTGTAATATCATGAAAATGAGGGTATGAGAAGTCAAGAGCAGGGAGCCTAGACACTCTCTTTATCTTTCCTGTTCTATGGTTCAGAGCTTCCCTTTCTGAACCTCCTTCTGCTGATGACTGAGCATATCTGCTGGATCCACAGCTTAAAACACTTTGATGTCAATATCCAACATCTCCCTGAGTGGAAATGTGTCATCTCTTTGATGAGCTCCATCTTCTGCCAACTTGAAGTCTGTGCTATTGAATCTGCTTATATTTTCCTTACATTCTCTCAGTAAGGGTCATGGCCTTCACAGCACTGAATTCCTTGAAATGACTGTTAGAAATAATTGATCAAAGAGTAAAATCGTATCTTGGTGCTGGAATGTGTATGCCACAGAATTATTTTTATTTCAGGATAACATATATAACCTTGAATTTTAAGTTCAGTAGAACAGGCAATGTATTTGTTTAGAGGGCAGGACCATTAAAGTCAACTACCTTTTTTCTTGTTTGAATTGGATAAAATTGTAATATATCCTTTACGTCACAGTAGCACCCCAGTGGTTATCATATTGCATTAGATACATGAGTTTTCAGGGAACATTATACAGTATATACTGCCTCCAGTAAATACACCAGTCATGCTTATGGTTACATAGTCAGCGCCAGGAAATTTAGGATGACATTCCCTGCAGGTTAGTAATTCTACCCATTATTTATATTGGTTTGATTTGAAACTAGATGAGGCTAAGTATTTTTGAAGAGTTTTCTGAGAGAATTCTAGAAAAACCAAAGAGTGAATATTTAAAATGGGTTAAATATCTTTGGATTTTTTTTTGAGATCACCTAAATTTTGTCATAAAGTCAAATCATTGAGACAGTCAGGAGAGGATTTATTCTAAACATAAGGTACAGACGCATCTCATCTATAAAAGGAAACCAGGTCAAGATAGAATAAAAATCTATCTTGAGTGTACACTTATGTCCTGCTCCAGGGAAACAAAATTATCCCAATTCTTAAAAAATGGAGAAAAAAATTAGTAATGAGGCTGTGACAGAGGAGCTGCAGCAGATGTGGAAATTGTGGAACATCATCTTGGCAGTTGAAGTAGTCTCACCAGCTGGATGTCTTCTGAAAGTGGGAATTTATCATGTTTAAGCCACAATACAGAAGTCAGTACTTGAAAATGGTTGTCATAACAGTGCAAGATTTTGGTGCAAACACTGGATGATTATAATGAACTTGACCAATAAAGTCTGTGCTGCTATAATGAATTAAGACCAGATTATTTTGGGCTTCTAAAACAGCATCTTACTTCCAAGGAGATAAAACTACTTCACATCTTCTAGCTTATTTACCTTAAGAGGAAGCAGAAAAATAAAGAGGCTGATCTCAAGACTTCCCCTGAGCTACACCATTTTGTTTTGTTCAATAATCTACATCTACTTATGTCCCCACCATGAGAGGGTCCCTAAACCTAGTGTCCAGGAGAGGCAACAGAGGCACAGAAAAAAATCAAAGTCTACAAGTTTGTTTGTTTCTGCTAGTTTAGGGATGGTATTTGACCAGGAAGGATTGCATAGCTTCTAATTTATAAAAGGGATACTACTGAGTTCACAAGATTGGTGTGTTAGTTAAGTGAGGTACTGTGTTGTTTTTGTGTCCTGGGCACCTGGGCACTTTTATTTTCTCTTCCAACTCAAGCTGCTTGCTTCTCTGTCAATTATGAAAACCGTCGCAAGCAACGTAAAGAGATAGTAGCTGTGTGACTATGGGCAAGTTGTCTAAACCTGAAGGAGTTGGAGTATCAGGGAAGTCAAATAGGTTTTAACTCTCATGCATCCTTTCCTTTGGTAGATCTCTGATCCTTTGGAATATTCAGAAGCTGTGGTAGGGCTCCATGGTTTGATGGCTGAAATGCCAGCCATGCATTATGAGGAGAGAAGGACACTCGTGGGTCTTGGTTTTGCCATTGCTAGACTAAATGAACTCCAAGACTGTATCTAGATCTATCATTTTGCCTTCCTGTTTGCACCATTGATCAGTTCTTCTCTGTCCACTTCCAAGTTTTTTCATTGCCCTCAAACATTCTAAGTCTTCTGGAATGTTTTCCAAAAAATGTTTTTCTCATTTTCTTTGTGATACCTGATAGATATCTCTTTCCTTTTTCATACCTTATGTGAGGGGTTATCTGAAAGTAATATTATCATGTTTGAGAAGAACAGAGCTTGTTGAAAACAATGTCAATTATTTAACATGAAATCTCAGGGAAGTATCATTCGATGTGCTTTCTTAATATAAAAAATAAAATAAAATGAACAAAAACATTTTGTTCCTGAGAGAATGGGCCGTTAAGGTGGTGAAGTCACTAGAACGTAAGCTCTAAGAGGGCAAGAACTCTCTTCACGAAGAGTGCCTGGATCAAAGTAGGTGTTCACTAGTATTTGTTGAATGAATGAATTAGTGTCTGCTAAATCAAGTAGGAGAGTCTTAGAATATCTCTTGGGTTGAGAATCTCAGAAAATGGGGCTAGAGCAAAAGCTAAAAATCAGTTCCTAGCTTTAGAGACCAAGTCCATTGATAATGCATTCATGGGATAGCATTCCTGGAAAGGTATTGGGGATATACTACGTGACTCCCTACACCATAGGTCTCAGCTTTTATTTTGCCTCCCAACGACATCTTCTGGTTGATTACAGATGTTCACTCCAGATGTTCACTTTCCCCTCCCCGAAACAATATGCTTCGTGCTACAGTAGTTGTACTCTAATGGCCCTGGGAACTCAGAAGAGAGAATTTCCATTGATAAAACAAAAAGGGCATCACATGATAGTTATGAGAAATAGCTTATACAAATGATTTTGACAAGAAATTATTAAATGTTTTGTAGGAATTATGGTGTCATTATCCTTTGGATTATACAATATGACTCACCTCTTATGTCATTGGATTCAATTCAACTTAATCCAATAAGAATGTAATGAATGCCTACCATGAGGCTAGCTGTGTTAAATATGGTTGAGTCACAAAGAAATATAAAACAGGATTAGGATAGGTTGTTTGATTACTCCTCTGTTAGGATTCCTTTTCTAAATGTGTTTATGTTCACTTTATATGTTGGCATTAAGTTGTGTTAAGCCATTATAAGAATTATCACCACTTTTTTTTTTTCCAGGAAAAATATGTTCTAGAAATATATAAATTCAGAAAGTAATATGAAGTATATATTAATGTATTCTATAAGCAATGAAGTTTTCTGCATAAATATATAATATATAAATAATGTCTTCCTATCATGAAAATATATAACTTGAAGGTCCTGATAATTAATATATTTTCTACTGGTGTATGTTCCAAACAGTTTTTAGAAAATGAAATCTAAAAGTTCAAGAAAAAATGAGATAGCAGTTGCTTATTTTACAAATGGACTTGCTGAGAATTCCTTTTGTGACGCGCTGAAGTGATGTTTCTTACCCCCTCATTGGTCAGCTTTAGTAAAGTTCATTATTTTAAATTTAAATTATGTCAGTCGCTGTCTAGATGTAGACAGATTCACAAAGGCACATATATTTTTATAATTGTGGGCACTTTCATGAAGTTGCAATTTCCAGGCAAATTCAAACCTTTTGGTGTTGGATTAACATATTGTGTTCATGTTCACATTCATTTATGCTTGGCAGAATGCAACTTCCTGTTTTGAGAGGAGGAAAAATGCTAAAAACCTCTAGTTAAAAAAAAAAACTAAAAAACCTCTAGTTTCAAAAAAGACTCACAAGTCTTTTGAATGTCAAATGGCTCTTACAGAAAAATATTTGATGAGTTAAGTGTAAAAAAATAAGAAACATATGGATTAAATTTCACTGAAAATGCACAAGGGCTTAAAAATTAAGGGAGAAAGTATTTGGCAAAATGTGGTTTTGGTTTTGCCAAATCCAAAGTTTGAGAATAGATTAAGACGTTGAACAAACCCAAACCATACCTAGCTTTAGCCATCTGCTAGCCTGCTGTCTACAAAAGGCTTTCGATGAGGTCTGGCCTTCCTAGAACTGTTGACACCTGAATTTGCCATGTGGTGTCTTCTAGTGCCTCTGTAGGCCATTCACATTGACTGTAAATTTACAGTCCCAAACTTTGTTAACAGATTTGCTGTGGCAATACTTCTAAGTGTAGACTTTTAATAAGAAAGGAATTAGTCTGAGACATGACTGTATCATTAATTCAGTGGATGTTATATTTAAATATACAAATTAAGTATTTATAAAACTATGCATTATAGTTATAAATGTTATATTTGTTTTATATAAAATTTAAATATTTGAATGTTATTATATTTAAATATTTTACTACATTATAGTACACATTAATTAATATTAATAGTTACTTGGGCATATCCCATAAATCTCCACTTTCTGAACTACCAAAACACCTTTTCTATTCTTCTCTTCTGTTGTCTAGCATTTAGATGATTTATTATGGTTATCTACATGCATATCTTTTCTTCCCCCTCAAACTTAAAATTCATTTTGTGAAGAATTTTTGTCTGATTTGTCTTCTTATGTGTCAAAGATATCTAGGCTAGTATATATAAACAAAATAACTTTAGATGAAAATTTTTGCATGTATGTATATTTTACAAAATATTTTAATAGACAGTCTTTAAAAATGAACTGTTATACCATCTTGTCTAGAGCTATCTCTTCTAAATTTCTTATATATTTATTAATAGTATAATTTTATATTTGATTAAAACTGCCCTATACCTACTTCTGATCAAGAACAGGTTTATATAAATTTCTAACATCACAATCTCAATGAAATAAATGTGTGTCAAAGACTATACAACAAATATACAATAAATGATATACGTAGTTTGGATTGTCTTTTTTCCCCTCTGTTTTATAAAGTCAGTGTATCACTAAGTTCATATTCTGAGTAATTAGAACTCCCTAAAATACATACATGCTCCTACAGTCAATAAGGCTTTTAATAAATGCACCACTTCACTTTGCAATCAGTAGTATGATGTGCCTACATTTTAATTATACACATATTCAAAAGTTCCAAGTCTCTCTGTAGTGCTGTCCCCATTTCATGCTGGAGACACTTGGCCAAGTCTCAATTCATATGTCCTACAGGGTTACATATGATGTGGCTCCTCTCCCACTGGGTTACACAGGATATGAGCTGGATCCTGGCGGCTTCTGAAACAAGAATGAGAGAAGCTCTTGTGGAGTGAATTTAAAGAGAGAAAAAACCTCTCTCTGGCATTGAAGTCATTGGAAGTTTGGCATGTCTAACTGGGAGTAGACCTTGGCTCGCAGAACTGAGAGATAGCTAAACAAAGATTTGTTCAATTTGATAAACTCCCTGGCTAAGACAGCCTTGCCAACTTTCTTTCTAAAGTAACTTTTCACAGCTGAATTATAAAACCTTGAAACTCAAGGGTTTGTAATGGAAATGCTGACAGATGCAACTAACATGAAGTTGTACCAACCAAGCATTGCTATCATATTTTATAACTGTCTGAGAAGCTTAAAGAAAAGAATGGTACATTTGCTTCATGGGATCCATTTCCTTTGCTAAAAACTACCAAATGGCCTCCTGGTAGACTCCTTCACACTTTGAACCGTCTTGATATTGTTTTTTTTTTTATGAAGCGAAATGCTGAAACTATCAACTTCCTGTAAGGCTTGAAAGCAACTTTTGCCTCATCCTATATTCTGCTTTCAAATTTGATAAAGAAAACTCAGGCCCTGCCATTAGTGCCTCAGTATTCATTATTTATGTATTCTTGGAAAACTGTTCACCTTTTTAGCAATTATACAAAAAAAAAAAAAGATATTCATAGAGATAAACCTTCCCTGTAACTTTTGAACAAATAGAAAAATTTATTCTAATATCAAAGTGTCTATTGTGGGCCAGTGGGTGAAAGAAAATTTCAATGCAAAGTGTTGTTGTCATCTTAAAGGCGGTATAATCTTTGTACAGATATGTAAGCACAAAGTTCCATTTATACATCTTTTTGAACTCATTACTTTTTTGTCAATTCTTAAATTTTATTTAGTTGACCACAAATCATGCATACTTGCATTAGATTTCATAAAAAATTATTGGTTAAAGACCACAGGAATAATTAGGAAATAATCACTCACAGAAATAATAAGCTTCAGTGTTCTTTATTCCTCTGCAATAGCTGAGAGTTGACACTTGGATTTCTGAGAAAATCAAGAAGGCTTAGATATAGTTTAAGTTCTAGAAAAATTCAATAGATATAGTTTACTCTAATATTCGTGAATAAGAAATGATTGCTCTGGAGGCAAAAGAAGGGTTGGTCAAACATGTGCCTTTTGTTCTTTCATTTTGCATAAACGCCTTCACTTGGTTTGTGGGTTCCTTAGTAAAAAGGAGAAGTTACAGTTAACAAATTAATGAAAACCAAGTGATGCCTTTGAAGAATTCTTAAGTGAACCTTAACCAATGCCTTGGGCTACATGTTCAATGTGAACAAAAAAATTAAGGTGAACTGGCCACTGCTACTAAGAGTCAATTGACAGAATGCATGGGTCATTAATTTTGTGTCCTTTGTTTTGTCAGTGTGTTTTCGTGAGGCCTGGTAAAGAAAGTAAAACCACTGAAGCTGAAAATTGTCTGCTCTGTAGCTCATTTCCCCTCCCAGCATGCACTGACCCAGGGGAGGGGGCTTCAGGTCACCCGCCCCCATTTCCCTCTAAAACACTCTTGACTCCTGCAAGTTTGATAATAGATCCATTGGGCTGACGGTGTGGTTAATTCTTTGCAAGTTTGTGCTTAATCATATGCAGAACGTAAGTACCAATAAAAATAAGATGTCTGCTCACACCGTTTTATTGTATTTAAAAAATAAATTCAGAAACGGGCTCTGTAACCTCAGTTCCATTCAATTATAGAAGGAGAGAGAGTGAAACTTAAATTGGTTGATTCCCTTCAATGCCCTGTTGTTTCATTACCAATAATCCCTGAGGGCCACCTTCTGGCTTTTTGTGCCATGAATAAATGATCTAAAAAGCCCTCATACTGGGGTGACATCCTAAGGCTCTCTTTGGCTTTAAACTATGTTTTAAGTCACTGTGCCCACAATGTTATTGCTTATCAACAATTCCAAAATTCCATATCAATGCAATCCAGACTCTTTCACATTTTATTACCACCTAACTTGATTTAAAAACAGATTTTTAAGGATCAAAGTTTCTAAAAGCTGGTTGTCATATCAGGCCAAATTTTCAAATCTCAGCAACACTTTTACAGTTCTTAAAGTAGAAAGGATTCAGGTTGGCCTGAATTAGAGTGGACATACCTCTGCCTTGGGCAGGCAGCCAGGGAAGACTGGCAGATCTTAAGCAAAGAATATTTGTAGTTTTTGTTGATTGAATTGTTCATAGTAGTCCAGAAATCGTAGAATTGTGTGTTGTTCTGTCCTTTTCTTTGGATGTCTATGTCTGTGTGCTTTGCTTATCACTAGCACTGGTTGGTGGCACTATGTGTCAGGTGTAGGGATGATTTTGATGTAGTTAGAAACAGTTCTGTTGTGGTAGTTTCTCTTCCAATCTTTATAAGCACTTATTATTCATTCATTTGATTTGATAGCCATTTGGGTGTTCGTTCGTTTGTCCATTCCTTCATTCACTCAGCAGTTATGCCAGGTACAGGCTATGTGTTAGGTAGACAAGGATAAATTAGATAGTCCCTAGCTTAAGAAATCTCAGTTTTGTGGGCTTTCAGAATTGTAAGTAAATATGACACATTGTAGAATATGTTGAGAGGTAGGGATCTGGGAGAGAGAAGGAGCCTGGAACCCTACTTTTGGATGGGTCAACAAATGGGGAGATGAATGTACTTCTACTAGTTTGGTAGGGTTACCATCACAAAACACCACAGACTGGGTAGCTTAAACAACAGAAATTCATTTTCTCACAGTTCCGAAGGACCTAAGTCCAAGATCAAGGTGTTGGCAGGTTTGGTTTCTTCCAAGGCCTGCCTCATCGACTTGTTGATGGCCACCTTCTCCATGTGTACTCGCATGGCCTTTCTTCTGTGGTTGTGCACCCCTGATGACTCTCTGTGTGTCCAGATTTTCTCTTCTGAGAACACCAGTCAGACTGGATTAGGATCCACTCTAGCGACCTTATTTTAACTTAATCACTTTTAAAGGGCCTATCTCCAAATACCGCCACTTTCTGAGGAACTGGGGGTTAGGGCTTCAACATGAATTTTGGGAGGACACAATTCAGCCCATAACAGTACTGAAAGAAGAGATGAATGGAGAAATGTCAAATAGACATGACAAAAAGATATTCTCAGAACAATGCTTAGAAATGCATCCTTAAACATGTTATGCCATGTGTAGAAACTTAACTCTAAGACCAAGAATCTATGCAATGCAAACTGAGAGTTAGATTTAGCAGTTTTCTATTTTATTTGATAATTGCACATCTATTATACACAAATAACTAATCTAGGTTTTGCTGCAAGAGGACACAACGAGGTAGCCAAAGCAAATTATTTAGGGGCCACTGATCTGCTGAATTTTGAGAACTTCATCGGAGGTTCTCAATTCTGGCTACACAGGATAATTACCCCCATAGATTCAGATTAACTGGTTTGGGATATTTTTCACAGATAATTCTAATGTGATTCTAATGATGTTACACGGTTTAAAATTTGTTAAAAATTCTAAATGCATACATAATCAAAATAACAATACCCTAATGTATTGTTTTTATGGTGTGGCAGGTACTGTCCTAAGCTCTTACACAAATTATCTTATTTAACCTTCAGCAATGATTCTATGACATAGGTATCACTGTAATAATTCTCATTTTAGCAAAGAGGAAATTGAGCAGCTTGGTAGACTAACTGGCAAAAGTCACCCAGCTGGTATCATACTGACCCAAGTTCTGTTTAATTGAATTCCACCATGTTTCTAATAAAGTAATTTAGAGAAAAGTACATTTTGTGTAGTAATAGTCTTAGTGTCCAAAGATTCAGTTTAATGTATATCAGTAAGATTTTATTTATTTATTTAAATTTCTCAGTGTCAAAAGTACTATAGAATTTCCATCATATTTTAGTCCACATTTTGGGGGTTGTGGGCTAAGCACATAGTAAGTCTTTAATAAATGTTTATTGTCTAAATTGCTATCATTTTTTAGAAATTGTTTTAAGGAATACATTTAAAGCATGTTACACCATTACATTAAAGTACTTTTGTTAATTCCTGAATATAAGAATTAGGTAGATAAGTTTGCTTTTTTTCTGCTCAAGGATCTTTTTAAATGGTAGACTATTGCCAGAGAAATGGGTGTGTGTTTCCTAATGTTATTCCTAGGGTTTAGAACTAGCGCCCTAATACACAAAGAACTAGCCCTGTGTCTTTCATATACTGAGATAGCTTAGTGCAAAGAACAGCAGATATAAGAAGCAAACACACTGGAGGAGAGGTAAGCACATGAAAAGTGTATATGCACTGTTTCGATTAATAGGTGTGATTATTTACTTAACTTTTATAGGGATATGATAGGATTTAATATATTTCAAAGAGTGATAGGCTTGTGTGCTGCATCTTAGTAAAGTGGCTGGGGATGTACCTGTGGATCGAGCCTCTTCCCTTCCACATCAGGTATCATCTGCTGCATAAAGGGCTTGGGAAGGATGTGCAAACATAGTCTTCCTGCCTGAGACTGCCAAAACTCTTTACTGTCCAATTTTGTATTTATGTAGCTTACAATGTGTTTTTCTAGAGGATGAAATAACTTGTTCAATGGCCTTCATGATTTATCAAAGCAAAAACTGTTTTGTTTATCTGATAATGCTTTTAGATAAATAGTAGTTCTAATTTCTTTTTTCAGTTAGGCTCAAAACCTTCTCCTATGATATGGATTACCTTTGGAAAATATCATATTTTAATTGCCTGGTTGCTTATTATCTATAAATCAGGCTCAGGGTCAATATCTAAGAATGTTCCATTAACTCCAAAGAGAAACGTTCACTTTTATTTGAGAAAAAAAAGTCTTGGCAGACAAGCAAGGAACTACCAGATGGTGAAGGCTGTGCCACATGGATTATAAGTTTTTCCCTCTTTTCTTATTGATGGCTTAAGTTGAACATGTTCCATCTGTCCACTCTCAATAATGAATAGCGACTTTTTTATTGTAAAGGTAACAAATTCCATATAGGATAAATTAATTCAAGCATATAATGAAATGTGCAAGACTCAATGCTCTGCACTGTGTAGATTTTGAGGATTATGTGGGGAAGTGTGGAAATCCAATACAATTTCTAGAGCAAAGCATATTTCTACTTGGGGAAGGCATTTAAAAAATTCTCTTCCAAGATTTCAATTTTGTTCTCCTCTAGGGATTAAAAATCTGAGTGATGAGTTGTAGGAATTGTTTGAATCTGATTATCTTTTAAATTATTAGTTCTATGAAAATGACCATTTAAAACTAATTAATTTCCTATCACTCACAGTAAATTATTTTCCTATCACACTAGTAAATAATTGAATAGCACTAAGCCACCTTTCTTATGTGTTGACTGCTATCTAAATCCAGCTTGTCAAATGTAATATTTTCAAATTTCTTTATTCATAGCTTTGGTCTTTTTGAGCATAGCTCCTCTGGTTTGAATTTTTTTCTTCTATCTCGTGGCAAGGATGGTGGTTTTCCTACATTCAAACCCTAGTGTGGCTATTCTGTTGCTTTTTACAGATTTCATTATTAATGCTATTATTAATAATACTTGCATTTTATAATAATAACAACATATATTATTTAAGTTTTGCATATTTTAAATTATTTTGGAGGGACTAAATCTTTGTTCCGTCTCTTGTTAAATGGGTGCCCCAAACACTTCCAATGGAAAACCAATAAAGGAGTCATATGATTCTTTTATTGTTTAAGCAGGATTAAAATCTAAGCAGCTGTTTGGCCTAGTTACTACACATATTTTTAAAGCCTTGTTTTTTTGGGGGGAGGTATATATATCAACTATTTGTGGCAATATGCTTTGAAATGCTAACTCCTTAAATAGCTCAAGACCCTTGGTTTTAATTTTTGATGTGACAATCTTTTCTTTCTGTGAATATTTTTGGTCCCTCTTAAATCTGGAATTGGAAGTTACTCTTTTTTTGCTTACAGATAATTGAAACCGACCAAACATGTTAAAGTCAAAACCAACAACGCCATGCTTTATTACACGCTCCTGTGTTTGGTCACAGACTCTAGTAGATTCTGCGAATGGCACAATTCATGCAGGGGCATGTCAGAAACTTAATGCTGTGATTTTCCTCTTCCTAATGGAGAATTAAGAATCTAAAGGGCCTGAGCTGTTCGCATGGACTGAATCCCCACGGCTTGGGTGCAGAGGTCTCGCAAAAATTTAGTAAGTGAGAAGGAGAACAAAGATTCTTAGTTGGAGGGGAAAAAAATTGGATCGCCTGTGGCTGAGAAGCTGAGGGGGACAGGTAGGCACAGTGGGGTGCAGGATAATGAGGCACATGGCAAATGTGATGCACAGATGTTAAGCCAACTGTAGCTCCGGCTCCCAAAGTTGTGCATGCCACAGCACCATGCCTTGGGGCTATGTCTACACTAGAACATTTGGAGCAGTAAACGACGGCAACATTAGGTTCAAATTAATCTATTACTCCAGAGCTGTGAAATGTTGGTTGCTTGTTTCAGAATTACATTGCCTGTGGGTGAAATGTTTTAGGTAGATTTTAATGCAAGCTCATGGCTTGCTGAGGAGATTAAGAGGAGGAAGGGAAATTAGAACAGTTAAGAGAGTTGTGGAGGGGCACATTTCTGGTTAAAGTATATGAAAAAGTATTACATATTTCACGGGCAGGTCTGGTCTCCTGTTGGCCACCTGCTGGGACTGAAATATCCCACATCATAATGAAGGCAGGTTTGCAGAAGCCTTGTAAATACTTGAGCTCTGCAATTGAAGAAGGCAGACAAAGGCGGCTTTGGGGTCTCCTGGAGACTTTTGAGGGTTAGACCTGTCAGGCGGGTGCTCCAAATGAATTTAGTAATTTATTATTCTGCACTTGTTAAGTGGAACATGTAAAATTTTGCATTTAGGTCTTTACCCTTATGAGTTTAAGCAAACTCCCAAGTAACAGGTAGCCTTGTGACTTTTCAGAGTATGTTACAAAGTAATCTTGTCTCCCTCCTTCTGCCCTTGCTCCTTCACTGATATTGGCAGATCCATTTTCATAAACCTATGTGGGGCCCAAACCCTCTCTTTTTCCAAAATAGAAAAACTAAACCTTGAATTAACCTAGATTTTTTTTGTCAATTAAATAGAGTTTATTCGATCATGGGGGCAGGGGAGGAGGGGAACTGTTTGGAAGTATCTATAAAGAATTTTTTTTAACAATATTGTAGTTTTTCTTATAAAAACACTTAATTGAAATGCCTAAGAGCTGCCCAGCACAAAAGTCAATAAAAACCCTAGAATAGAGTTTATAGGGGTTGTCTATGTACATAATTAAATCCTTCAGGCACTTTAAAACTCTGCAAAATAAATGGTTATGCAAGAATAGCCTGCTGAGAGAAGAAATGCTTGTATCAGCTTTAACCAGCTGCCCTGTGTTCCATGTTTCTGGGTTGGAATGAGAAAGCTATTAGAACACTGGAAGACTGCAAGCCACATACAAATCATCTTTGTTACTGACACTTGGGGGAGTACTTTACAGTGGCTGTCAAGACCAATACAAAACATGGTTTGTGCTGGAGAAGAAAGTCAAGTGCCATTATTTAAGAAGAAGATGTTAGTAATCCAAACAACTGAACAACATCCAGGATCTTCATTGAGTTTAGCTGCTAGAGAAGCAGATTTATTATTGGGTCCAATTTAAGTAAATTAACATGTAGGTTTGCATTCTAGACTTGGTGGAATAGCAAAGGTTAATTACTTGCAATGATCTGTGCTGGACTAGGAGTAAAAAGGAGAGAACTGTATTTAGATTTAATTTCACTGTTCTTTAGGGAATACTACTGAGGGGATGGGATTATTATGGGGGGCAAAGGAAGGCATGCTAAGAAAAAAAAAAAAAGCAGTCTAATGAATGTAACCAATAGAAAAATTGTAGGTTTGTTTCTCTCCCTGGCCCTCAAAGTTATGATAAATGATAGCACAAGGGAAAGATAACCTACCATGAGAGAGGATCACCGAGGCCAAATACTAAAACTCCCAGCTGACTGGCCCATACACTGCAGCCTCTGTTCGTGTTTATTTTTTCTGCTCACTCTTGGTTTCGTCAATCAGTATGATAGACGATAAGTCCTGACTAGAGCAGCCCGCGTCCTGCTCTCTCACGGTGGGTAGCATGTTGTGGTTGGCGCCGAGCAGTCGGAGGATCGCCCGCATCAGGAGCACCAAGGGGATGAGGTTCCGAGCAGTCTTCCAGCAGCCGGCTCCCTGGAGAATAGCAGGCAGGAGCGTTATCAGCCGGGAGTGGAGTTGCCAAGAAACTGACCACACATTAGTAGCTTTGTTTGGGTAAAGTCTAAAGGGGCTGTAGCTCACCGGCTTGAGACACTTTCTGTTAAATCATCCCTGGCTTTAAGTGTTAAAAGAAAGCTTGTTCAAAAAGAAACCATGGCTGATTGCCGCAGGCAGTCGTATGACAAGGATCCTGAGTTAGGGATTTTTGTAGAGTTATTGTGCGGAGGTGCAAATGGACATCAATTAAAAATCAAAAAAAGGAAGAAGACTCCTTCCTTGGGTCTGCCATTTACTTCTAAATAAACTATCTCCTAATGTGCAAAACGACATTAAAAATGCCTTTAAAAGAAATCTGTATACACAATGGGGAGCTTTAGTGAGCTGGTGACATACAAAACACTGCTCAGTTAGCCAACAGCTCATCAGATAAATGGAATTTCCTGAATGCTATTCACAGATCACTAATGTTTATCTACTCTCTCAGCACTAATACTTTTTTACATTTCATTCTAGAAGAAGATTTTTACTTTATTTCACTCATCAGAAACTTTTACAAAAATTTGAGTATCGCTAATTTTTTTTTAAGTCATTTTGTAGAAGCTTGGAGACTAAAAATATCAAGAATGTCCTGACTAGATTCACTGAAGTAGCCAAAGTGAAATTCTTTTGATATCTTGTGATGCAACATTGGTCAAACATTTCCTGTTCAACATTTTTTTCCTGGGTATTAGTGGTTCTTTTCCCAAGAATAAATGCTTCGGAAATCTGGGGCTATTTTTCTAAGAAATTTCAAATAAGTGATCAGCACACCTTCCCCAAAACTATGCTTCTTGATAGAAAGAGTAAGGTAAACTGGGCAGTTCTCTCTGTGTAGATAATTTTTCTCTCTTTTAGAAACTATATTAATGTGCTAAGGAATGTTTCCCCTTACCTTAAGGTATATTCCATAAACAAAATGAATACTTTCTGATTATAACTCTTTATACCTGGTGTTATTACTTAGAACTGCTGATGTATGTTAAGGTGAAACTTAACACTGGAATATTAGTTTTATTTCAGTTAATTATGTTACTAAGAGCTCATGAACCCAAAGATTTAGGGTTGGTCTGTTTCTAGTTATCCTGCCAAGTTTTTTGCTTGATGGAGGGGGTCTGTTTCATTCTACTTGGCCTCTCCACCTTTGTAACCCCTGGTTTCCTCTTTTCCTGAATCACAAGTTTACGTTCTCTCCTTCTGTGAGAAGATTGAACGCTTATTCAACTCTGAAATGACTATGGTCACAAAATATCAACAGTGATTTTTAATAGATCTTTGCCTATCAAAATATTGTTGCTGAATAATAGGGTAAAGGTAGTTGTGGCTGCTGATAGGAAGGAATCTGACTATTAATAAAAAGCAGACAAGGGTCTTGAAACAGTACTTCCACTGTTACAATTTAGACACTTTATATTACTTTATTTAGTGCAACACCTGCAGCTACTCACATTGCTGGTGGCTGAAATAATCCAGGTCCATACTGAGAGAGTATTACAATTTCATTGTGCTATTTGTGCTTACTGTTTAAGCCTTTCTCACAGGAGAAAGCATTAGCTAAGTGTACAGTAGATAATAAAAAGGGGGATTTGGGCTCATCTGTTGCCCTTAAATCTGTCTAATAAAATCTCCCTTTATAATTAGTCTTTGACTCTTTTTCTACCACTGGCTGGCACCTGGAGGTGGGTAGTGGCACAAACTGGCATTTATTGAAGTTTTTTCACGTGTCCCCACATTTCCTGGTTTTATGGATTATGCCCTCTTCTGAGCCTTGGAAACGGTACACACTTCCTAAGATCACTTGTGTTGATGCCATAATAGATTTCGGACGGAAGATGTTAGCAATCTCAACAGGAGAAAGAGAATGCTTCACTTTAAGGCAATAATAACAAGCCATTCTTCATCTTTAATTGACAACTTAATTCAGGTTTCAGATGAGTCCCTTTTAGTGATGTGCTAGTTTAATTTTAACCAAAAATGCTGATAATCATGAATCCAAAAGCATAGCCTTTGAAAAGTTCAAGTTAAACGAACTTCTACATTAGGCATGTAGATGTGGGGTGAGGGCTGGGGTCTGTAGGCTGAAGCCAAGCCAGAGGTCATTTCTTCCTCATCTATGTTGGAACAGCTCAGAGTTCAGGGGGATTCCTACCCTTTTGACTTTAATTGCTCTGGGCCCACTGAGGCAAAGCAATGGTGCTCTATTTGTTTTAGGGTCAAAGAGGCAATCACAAAGGCCTTCAGAATATTTTCAAACATTTGGGGAAGATAAACAGTTTTCAGACATTTTAAAATCATAAAACTAGTTTCTAGATAGTTGTCTAATTTCCTAAACCATGCTTGCTGAAGTTTATTTGGTTATTGAAACATTAAGCTTAACCAGTCATGTTCTTTCTACTTTATGAAAATGTAGACAGGAAATTATCAGCAAATTGCTCGTTTAGAATTAAAGACAGGAAATGAACTTCAGCAGTTGAGTTCTTGTAGTAAAAAGCTTCTATCTAAAGCATAAGTAAAGCCAGCAAACCTTGCTTTTATTTTTAAGTCTGGGCTTTGTTATATCAACACAATGGATTTAGATACTCTGTCCTTTTTCTCCTCAAAATTTCCATATTGCTTTTTACAATATCCACAACTGTTTCTGTTACTAATTTCCTTGTAATTTTTAAAATGTAACTGGTGTTTCTATTCTCTACTTATTTGGAAAAATATAATTTCTTGGACTACATTAATAGATTAATGTAGGATATGACTCAGATATAGTAAATTTCTGATTTATTTATTAGGGCATCAAAAAATTTGAACATCTTAAGTTCCCATATTAGTTTTATCCGAAACTCTGGAACTTCTTATTGAAATCTTGATTAGAATATATTTGAATATATATTCCTAAATAGTTAATAGTTTTCCCTTGAGGTGAACTTTTGGAGCTATTCTTTTTGATAGTTATTACTTAGATTTTATTCTTTATATATTATATTGTTAGTATGACCAATATATCAGTGGTATCTACAAAATAATTCCTGTACTTAATTTTCTTTTATATTTTTGTTTTGCCATTTTTATTTCTCTATATATTTCAAGTACTCTAATATTCTTTAAAGTTCCCCTTATTGGTATTACATTATTTAAATAAACCACAGACATAATTCTCCTCCAACAAAATGATTTGTACCATGTCTGACTATTTTGATTACCTTTAAGGAAAAATGAACTGCTTTGGATTAAACAAGAAAGAACCTCAAACTTTAGCCAAACTTTGAACCATTTACTCAACTTTAACTTGAGGCAGTTAGAAAATTCTGGTTTTGTGATTAGTTTAAATTTCACTTTTACAGCAATTCACATTTCTTAACACTTCTTTCAGTATTTTGGAATCAAAAAAGGCGAGAATTATTCTACATTCCAAAAAATATGCATTATTAATCTATTATTATAGATTCTTACCACATATCTGTTATTGTGAGGATGTAATATATTCAAGTAAGTTTTAAATGAGTGTAAGACATTCTTGGTATTTATTTAGTGTTAAAATTTTATAGGATCAAATCATATAAATTTTAGCATACATCAGTTTATAATATTTTGTTAAATGACTAAATAGTGGATGTAAATATTCATAGATGTTGTTCTACCACCATTTTGAAAGTGAAAACTTAGTTTTTCTTTCTTAATATTCAAACTGAAATTTCCTTAATTGGATTCTATAGAGGATCTCGTTTGAGAGAAAGTTGACTTTCTAATTAGGTTTGTTATTTGGGGGTCAGCTTTATGTCTTTGTGAAAATTTTTATAACAAAGTCCAGCGGATATTCTAGCTAAACCTTTGGAAGAGATTGCCTCCAAATTGTTTTATTTAGTAATTATTTTTTTCAGTGATACATTTGTGGGCTTTTGTTTGTTTTGTGGTTTCTGTTTGGGTTTTCTTTACAGTAATCTGAAGTGCATCATAAGTTTTATCTTGAATATGCCTAGGTATAAAATTTTTGTGCACATTTCAGGTAGCAAAACATTAAACTTGACGATTTCCAATGTTTCATAACTCTTTTCATATCACTGAGAATCTAAACTAGATTCCTAATATACGAATCCAGACATCTAATAGAAAAAAAATGACTATATTTTAATTAGCAAGAGGTTTGACTTAAATCTTAAATTAGTATTAGAGGTAGCATTTGAGGATAATTTTCAACATTTATTAATTTGAGAGATTTTTGAGAAGGTCTTTGTTTTTGTAGGAGAAAAATATCTTAACGGTAGAGAGTAATAGAAGTGAAATTAGATGCCAATATTGAAAACCCCAGGATAAATTTCAAAGGGTATTGGACTTTTAAAAAATGAGTGAATTATAATTATAACTTTAAAATTAGCTAGTAAGATTTACTTTAGACTTTTGCTCTGGTGTGCAATTATGTGAAGTGATGCTTGGAGAGCACACCTGCATTTATGGTAGACATCCTTTTGTTCATTCAACAAATGTGTTCATTCAACAACTAGAAGGTGCCAGGTGTTCTTTTTGGTGATGGGGTTGCATCAGTTACCAAGGAAGACAAATTTCTTGCCTTCATGAAGCTTATATTCTAGTGAGGAGAAACAGATAGCACATCAATAAAGATTATTTCAAATTGTGATTAGTGCTATGAAGATAATAGAACAGTGTTATGGAGAGTGAGGGATTATGGGGTATCAGATAGCACTTAAAATACACCCAATTTTATATTGAACACTATAGTGAATTATGCAGCCTTTATCTCGGTAAGATCTTCTGGCACCTACTTCGGCAATAGCTCTGACTCCCATGCTTGAGTAATAAGATGATAAAATTCAGTATTACTTAAACACATTTCATTTTTAACTAGAGTAATTTTGTTTTAGTTTTTGTGTGTGTGTGTGATCAGACCAAAGAAATATTCTCATTGAAGCTAATTCTGAGTCTTTTGCTTGTAGTTTAACCATTATGAACTATTTTATAATAATTTGATGTATCATAGTCATTTCTAAAAAAGTTATTTTCTACTGTTCACATATCATGCTAGTGGATATTACATTACTGTCTGAAATCTTGAAGCATTTGCTTCTATGTTTCATCTACTCAGACTTAATTAAGGAGGAGCTTCATCCAGATGTTTTGTTTATTTGTTCCCCAATTACGTGTATGAGATTTCAGAATTTATGAGATCACAGGTCAAGTGAAAGGTCACAGTTGAGAGGTCAAGTGAGAAGCTAAAATTTGCAAAACCAAAGAAATGACAGGACAGTGCCAAATGAAATGTCAAAAGTCAAGTGACAGGCTCTGTGTAGATGAAAGCAAATGGTATGTTTGTTGAACGTCTGAGCACAGTGAAGTGTCTCAATATTCATGCACACAAATTCAGAGGTTCTTAACCTTGGAATTCACAATTAATAATCATGTGCCACTTGTTATTATACAAGAATATGTTATTTATTCAGAGAGAAAAACACCATTATATACAGTAAAAAAAAAAAATTCACTCGATTATCATCGGTCAGGGTTACCTTTTTCCTATGACAGCTCTTCAAGATACACACAGAACACCGAAGTTTAGGAAATTCTGAGTAGCTTTTTCTTTTTGTCAGATGTAGGAAATATACACATGGCAGATTATGTGAGATGTGAAAAAGCTTACTTAAAATCAGTCTGAGAATGGATTTCTTCTCTGATAGACTTCAGATTGATACTCCCATGTGGTTTTATTTCTCCCCCTATTCATTCATTTCTCCATTCACTCATTTATTCAACAAGTATTAGTTGAAAGCCAAGTCATCTTTGGTAACTTCTATTGCAGCTCTCTGAGAGACAGTTTATTCGTGATAAAAAGCTTCTGCTTGAAGCGTCATGGCTGGGGCAGCATTTCCAAGGTTGATATACTCCCTCAGAATTTCTTGATAGCACTTATTTTTGTAAGCAAAATGGTTTGGTACTAGGACCTATGAGTGAGAGATAGCAATTTTTTGTCATTTTGGGGGAGCTAAGACTGAAGATATAAATGGTCTCTGTTTTACATGATTATGACATATATTATTACTAATATTAATTTATTTGTTCTTTCTATAAAGAAAATTAATATTTTCCTCTGCTCTAGTAACAGAAACATGGCAATGTATAGTTCTAATTTAGATATGTTGTCTTTTATGCATAGAACCTATCACTTTATTTTTGAGCAATAGTAAACTATTAATATACTTGGGAGTTGTGTGTGTATGTGTGTTTGTGTGTGTGTACATTTGTCATTAGCAATAAATTGTTCTTTGGGGGTGTAGGGGCATTTTGTCAGTGATATGTTTTATGGGTCATACAAAGTGACCATTCTTCAAAAGGTAAGTATTTAAGCGAAGTCTCTTTCCATATTCTAGAAATAAATGCAACATTTTATGACAAACTCAAGAAATGAATTAATGCTAGAGACCTCTAGCTCTAAAACAGAAATTCACCAAAAAAGAATTTGCATTACATGGAACCCTCTGCTTTCTGCTGATTGAGCACAGTAGATTGGTAGCTTATTTACAGGTAAAAATCTCATTGATGATAATAGAAGTTAGTGGAAAGTGAATAAGAATTTAGTCTCTACCAAACTATAAAATCAGGCTGTAAATCATAGAATAAGTACTATCATTGTCCAAAAGAAGTGTTTATTTTTCCTAAGTTTTGCCTTTCATATCACTCTCATAAATTTTTTTTAATATATACTTTGAAAAGTTAAGGGCAAGCTCTGAAGGGTGAAATATTGCAAACCAATTAAAAACAACTGAAGTGAGATTCTAAAATACAGGAGTTTTCCAACTCATGGACAATATTTAGAGAGCTGGTTAATTTTAATTCCTCTGGGAACCATAAGTCTGGGCATTAATAGGCTTAGAGTGATAAAAACGGCCATATACTATGCACATGTAGATGGTATTGTCAAAAAAGAAGCAATTAGTGGCAAAGAAAGCATAAGTATGTACACATATGGTGAGCAGGTTGAAATGTGAAATACGGCCAGGAATAAGAGCCAATGACAAAAAAGAAGTGGAAGTTGGGCTACTGTTTTACCTTGCTTGCACAATCACACACACAGATCAACCTAGTGATTGTAAATAATTAAAGGATTTTTAATATGTTTCTTAGAATTTTTTTAACCCACTAAGAATTTACAGTACATGGCTTTCCTTCACTTTCTTGTCTTTCCTTTTTCTTTTTGTCCTTCTTTCTTTCTTCTACTTTTCCTTTCTTTTCTCTTTTCTTCTTTTTTTCCTCCTACATTGCTTTTATATCCCTTATCTCTAGTCTTCCTTCTTTCTCTTCCCATCATTTCCTTGATGGCATAATTGATAGTTTAATTTAAAAGTGCTGAAGAATCTTGATGACATCTAAAATGCTGATTCTTCGCAACCAAAACAAGGCAGCAGAGAAAGGGACCACATTACTCCTGACGTCTTTCTCAGTAGCTGTCATTTGGATGGCACAGAGGACCTCTTTGGGGGATGGTAAATGCACACCTTTACAGGCGCCTGTCTATTGTCCTGTGGGTCCACCCCAAAAATCTGTGTCATCTTTTTTTTTTGAAGAAAATTATACTATCACCACATTTCTATGGGAAGTTGACCTAAAGGGACACATTTACATTTCAGTTTTTAAAAGCTGTACAGCTGTCACTACAAAATGTAACAGGCAGGTTGTAACATTATCTACCATGATATAGATTTTGTGTCACTTTCAAGAGAAATAAGAGGATGTGAAAGGGGAATGCATTTAAAAATCTGATAACCAGCAACACATATTTTACTCCTCCAAAGTCAGGAAATTGGGGGACACGCACAGGTTCATTTCCAGCATGAAAATCGTATTACTGTGACCAATTTAGGTGCAGAATGCACTTTACAATGGAGGGCCCTGTAGTATGGAATAAATAGGAATAACTTTTAGTATTATTCTCCATCTTAACCCTGTGTATTTTGGCTGTGATTCTTTTTTGGGATGTCGTCTTTCCCAAAACCCAATTGCTAAAAGCTGGTTTCACTGGCAGAGAAATAAAAAAGACAGTCGAGTGAGGTTTAGTGAGCACTGCAATTAGTTCTATGTGTATGGAACTGCTTATCTGCCCACAACTGGGTCTGAGGAAACTCTGCTTCGTATTTATTAGGAGTTAAATTTATATGAGAAAAAAACAGATGCTCAATTTTGCTACCTTTCCTTTTAAAGTTTAATGTGCTGTAAAATACAATTAAGAAGAAGGTGCTGTACCCTTTAACATGTGCCAAATGCCTCTCGCCTCCCTTTTCTGCAGATGCCCTCCTGTTGCTACAAAGCACCCAATAAGTAGTCCATCCCCAGATGAGATTCCTGATACCATATGACCCAGGTTGCCATAATTTAGGCAAAATGGCCTGAAGAGTTATCAAATGTGAATAGCTGGAATCATGTTCTGTATTCTCTGGTGTTGGTCCAGGATTGAGCACTATGTTGGGGATGCAGGTACTATAAAGAGAATCCTTCAAAGGCAGCTCCAGGGTGCCCCACAATAATTGAAATGTAGGAAAACCAGTATCAGACGTCAGTATCTTTCGTTTGAATTTGAAAACAGGAAATGACTTGGCATTTCTAATCTTGACTGGGAGACAGGCCCTGACTCCACAATTATAGAGCATAATTACTCCAAGCTCAGTCTACGAAGAACCCCCAACTGCTTGTTGAGGACCTGCCAGGAAACTGACCTGGATGAATGGTCTGGAAGAGAACATGAGGTGACAAGAGGCTGAGATGCCATTTTCAAGTAAATCTACATGAAAGGGCTGCTTAGAAAGGTAGAGGTTGTTAAAATCGGCTTGGCACAGGGACATACTAGAGTTTAAGTTGAGAAAAACTGGCAACATGCAGTGTTTGGGGCCTGAATCAAATATTCATTGAAGCTTTGAATAGTGTGGTTAAAAAAAAAAATCTTTTCAAGAATTTTATTTTTAAAAATTCTGATTTCCAAACCACACCACAAACATAGTTGGGAACGATGTACATACGTGTATATGTTTTTTAAATGCTTACTGGATTTCCATGTAAAATGGGGCCATAGTCCCTTATACTCCCTTCACGACTCATTTCCTCCTGTAAACATATTACTCCACGTTGATATGTCTGATGTTACTCTCTCCAAATTCACAGCTCACTGTGATTCTTACGCCAGTTGCAATACATAAGTTCTTTGAAGCTTTCCCTTTTTTTTTTTTAAAGATCAACCTTTCAGCTATTAAGTTGGCTCCTAACAAAAGCTTTTGTTGTGGTTTGCTTATATCATGCTTGGAAGGACAGCAAATAATAGGTTACAGTAGTGGAGCTGGAAAATTTCAAAAGACATGATTCTTGTGTCCAAGTCATTTTTCACTTTTGTTGTAGAATGGCCTCAAAATGGCAATTTTTGGTATGGTCTTTTAGAAAGCCCACCAGAGTTTGGAATAAGTCAAAAAGGTGAATTCAAGAGAAAAATAAGAAATTCACAGAACCCTGGAACTGGATTCCTTCTCACATGACCAGAGAAGAGGAAAAGCTTTGAAGTCGCGTATGGGCTTTCGCTACACTGGCCAGTCAGTTTGACCTATATGCGTTGGGTTGGGGGCAATGTCATTTTCACTCACAAGGGTGCCATGCACGGTGTGTTTGGGCAGCTCAAAACTTGTGCAAGAATGACTTTAAAGTGACATCATCTATGTCAAATGTTAAATGCTGAAAAGACACAGGACTAACAACTTAGAAGGGAAAAGACCCCTATTGCTGAATCTTGGCACACTGTCCAAACTGGACCATGTATATAGGATGAATACATACATTTGCACATAATTTCATTAAGCAACCAATAAAAAAAAATTGAGGACTTGCTCTAAGGAATAATATCCAGATTCCTTCCTTGACCATGGGGCCATACATGATTTGTCTTTTTCCTCTTGATCTCCCCTTCACTCACTTTATAAATTTCAGCCACACTGGCTTCCTTTCTGATCCTCAAAGATTTCTCTTTCTGGGGTGCTTCTCCCAGTTTTTTGTGCGGAAGTCTCATTCTCATCCTTCAGGTCTTGGCTCAAATATTACTTCCTCAATGGAGACTTCTCTGACCACAGCTGTCTAAAGTTTCCTACTTCTGTTTCTCCTAATCCCATCATCCTGTTTGTTTTATTTCCTTCACAGCACTCACCGTGGGCCATAAGTATCTTGTTAGTTTATTTATGCATTTCCTTGTTATGGTGTGTTCTCCCCTCCTGTCCCCCTAGAATATAAGCTCCTGAAAGGCAGGGAATTTGAGTGTCTTGTTTACTTCCTTATTCCAAGTACTTAGCCTGATGCCTGGTGCAAGTAGGTGCTCAATAAATTTTTTTTAATGAATGAATGAATGAAAAAGTGAATAAATGAAAGAATGAACAACATACATCCATACATTAGTGCATGCATTATGTTTCTTTTGAGAAGCTTTCAATCTGACTCAGTAGACACAACAAAAGGAAAAATAGAAGACTACAATTGTGAGAAATTTGAGAGATCAAGACTATAGACGCAATAACATCTAGAATTGTAAGAGATATCATTTCGGCCAAGAATGTTTTGGGAGTTCTTTGCAGAGAAAATACTTCTTATGATGGAATGAAGGGCAAGGGAAGAAAGGATATTTAAAGAAAAATATCTATGAATGATGAGTTAATAAAGGTGAAATTGCCAAAGCCAAGTTAAAATAAGTTATATTATTTATGTTATTTTAATACTAAGAACAAATTCATGCTCATGGTGGGAGAAGTCACTGAAGATCTTTAGGGGGCGGAGTGTGGAGAAACAATTGTGTGTGTGGCAGCAACTGTCTTGTCCATTGTGAAAGTGAGCCAATGATTGGCCATGGCAGTGACCAAGTAGGAAATAAAATCAAAGTAGGCCTAGGGTAAAAGTTAGACTGTGGACCTAGAAGGGAAAGCCCCACTTTCTCCTTTCAGCAAAAAGCCTTGAGGCCAAACCGATCTGTTCTTATTGCTGTGGGTTCTTTAGGAACAGGATTTAACCATTCTAGAAAAGAGCTAAACATGTGAGTAGGGTTCTGAGGAGAAACCTTAATGTAGAGCCTGATATTTAACAGATGTTCATTAAACATCTTTTGAATGATTCAATAAAAAAATGAGGAATTAAGTAGTAATGAACTGGTATTTTGGAAATCCAAACTTCCTTTAGGAAGACTGGTCTATTTATAACATCCCCCATGAAAACAACCTTTGACCTGGTTTCCCAAAGAAAAGCTAATGGTCCTCTGTGTGAAGTGTAATCACTTCATTGTCATATCATCAAGAAGGCAAGATGCTTCTTACCCCACGTATCTCAAGAAAGGAAGACCTGTTAATACTTGATAAAGTGAGCCTGCAAGGCAGAATTTTTTTCGTCGTCTCAGTGCTAAAAGAGAACATTCAGAGAAAGGCCAAGATGGCAGATTTAAGTGACAAAAGTCTGGCCTAGAGGGAAATGAGGTGAGTATGTGAGGTAGTGGCTTCTGAGAAGAGGTGCCTCTTCTCAGTGCCTCAAGATCCTTGATATATTCTCAGGAAATTTTCTGTAAAATGAGACATAAATTCAAAGAGAACATTTGTATATTCAAGTATAACCTATAAAAAGCTGAAGTAACTCTTCTTTGACAGAAAATGCTTTAGAGTGGAGGAAGACAACTCAAAAATGTAATTAAGCTGACTCTCTGGCAGTTTTAAATCCTATTTTATTTGGGTTTTTCTTTGTTTAGTTTCATTATATTTAATCAACTCTATGTTTCACAAATATTAGATTAGACCCATATTAGATTATGACATGAAAAGAATTTATAGCTGAAAGAGTAAAGAATCCATACAACTGATTAGAAAATAGTCTCATATATTAAAACACAACAGTACCTGGTTGTAGAGGCTTCTAAGGTCCAGAGAATCTCCTACTCCTGGGTGCTGTCTCTAGGACATAATCAGAGTAGTTGCTTTAGCTAAGCCACTCAGAAGCCCAGCTTTTCATAATGACCTGCAGGTGGGGACCCGAAGTTATGAAGAGTGGTAGAAATTGAATCCACATTCAGAGCCCAGGCCCTGGTCAGCTCAGTGGGCCACTTTCCCCTCTAAAGACCCTGACTTAACTGTCTATCTGGTGACCACCACTGACCTGGGATAGCATCCTCAAACTCTCACTGGATCAAGGGTTAAGCATCTCTAGACACTGGAAACTCTGATCAGAAGGCCGAGCAGGTGGTACTATGGCTGATTGGAGAACATAATTTCTGGGCCTTTAGTTTCAGAGTTTTTTGTTAGGATGCTCTTGTGGCTTCTTCCGTGTCTGCTGACTGCCTCTCCATTTGCCTGTTTGGGTGACCACCAAGCATCTCACAGACATGGATGGCTCCTGCAAGCTAAGCATATCATATTCCCAAGTGGCCTAAGGAAGCTCTTCAGCTTCTGTATAAGGGGTTGGTAAGGCTGGCAGTTTTTTTCATAAACAGAGAAGATTTTTATGGAAGTCCTCCAGAAGATTTTACTATAAGTAAACGGACCATTGACCAGAAAGCCAGAACCAACGTTTCCAATCCAGTGCAGTTAACACTCACATATATGTGAGTGGGAAAAGCTTGGCCCATATAATCAGCATGTATTTTATCAAGTGATTTTGTGTTTTATTTTTAAAACATTGAATAGCGTCTTCACTGTGTCCAAGCTGTCACACTCAGTGAACCAAAATGTTAGTGTGAGTTCTAAGAGTGGCGCAGTTTGGGATTTAAAAGGTGTGTTTGAGTTAAGAGCATAAAAAACCTTAAACTTTTAAAACTGCAGACTATTGTATTCTTCTAACTCCAGAACAGCTCAGTCTAATGCTGTCCAACTTGGCAATAAAAACAAAATGAAGAAAGCCGAAACACTTTTAGACTCACACCAAGTATGCAATATTTCAGCCTGACAGGATTATTCCTTGGCTGGAGTGACTTATGTTGGAAAGGGAAGTTTGCATGGAAATGCCTTTGAGGTTAATTGTAATGGCATTAGTGTGATGCTATAATCACATCTCTGAATTTCCTTCATAAATTTCTCTTCTATTTTTATCCTGTTTTTATTTTTAATATACTACTTTCTTGAAAAAGTCTACTGTAGTCTTATAAAAATACACCCCTCTTTTTTTAAGCCTCTTGAAAAACTGGTCTCTGCATAAATTATAGTTTATAAGAGCATGGTAATCTGTCTTCTCCTACTTTTCAGTTCCTTTTTATTCCTTGATCATAACATCCCCCTGCACAAGGAGTGACTTTAAATGATCAAATTCAAGTGGCAGCAGATATTGCACTGAGGTTAGGAAAAACAAGTCATGTGCTAGTATTTCCATTATGACTTCCCGCTATAGTATCACCCGAAATATGGCTAAACCACCATAGATAATTCTTTTAAAGAAAATCATCTGTTTTGCCAAATCTGTGGTAGATTTGCGGCACAGACTACAGTAGAGGAGGAACTCAGTGGAAACCACAGAAATTGCTCAGGAACGCTGCACTGCAAGATTGTTCTAATCAGATTGCTTCAAGCAACTTTGGCTGTTGTCGGTTCTCTGTGGTGACGGAAGCACAGGGGCTTGCCGCTGGGTTCTCTGGCGTTCCCAGCATTGTCTATTCCCATGACCTTGGAATGCAATTGTCTCAATTGTTCTTGAGCTCTGGGAGAAAGAATCTCAGATGAGAAAACAATTGTTCCCATCGGGCACACTGCTTCAAGCCCACCCTTTGTTTTGGGCTCACTTTCACAGCGACAAAGTCTGGAATTTGGCAGTGCTGCCCTCCTGCCTCCTGCAGGCTGATTCCCGCTTCTGGAAACCTATCTTGAATGTGCTTTGTCATGAAATATTGTCATGTTTCTAATCTTGTTTCCTTTTCAAAACAAGCTATTTTATTCCATGGCTTGCACAGTTCTATATCAATGACTCTTTTCACTCATGTCCCTTCTCCCGACACATTTCCTGGGCAAAAGGCTACATCCAGCCTGACAGTCAGGAATGGCAGGTCTTTTACTGAGGTTGCTACTTTTAAGGAGTAGATCTGAAAAGTTCTCATCACCCATGTGTGCTACTTTATCGTCCTGGTTGGAATCAGAGCCTGTTCATGACATCCCTGTCCCCATATCCAGAAAACCAGTCACACTGATACCTATCAGCTCTTATGATGCGATACACAGAAATGAAAACCTGTACAGAATTTCTCAGTCAGAAACGTTTACCCAACAGTTGGCAAATACATTCTTGGTGGGGGAAAAATAGGCTATTGTATCAAAATCACAACAGATATAGGACAGAATTTAAAAAATAAGAATTGTGAAGTTCAGAATTCATTTATATGTGCTCTCTCCCTCTTCCTTTCTCTCTGCATATAGCTTATAATCAAAGTATTACAAAGAGAACTTGCATTTGCTTTTTTTCAGATCATGAGAAATTTTTAAAATTTTTGTTATTCAATAAAAACTATCTAGTCCTTTTTCCCATTACTAAACTATTGCTAATATTAGTACTGTGCACAGTCTTGACCCACTTCTTCCTTCCTTCAGTAATCCATCACCATGGGCTATTTTGTAAGATAAAATAGTGAGTTTGACTAAATAGTTCAAGTATTCTTTTTCAAAGAAGGAAGCTGCAGAGCCCAGGCGGTGACTTGCCTAAGGTCACACAGTGAAGAGACTAAAGACTGATGAGGTTAGAACCCTCTTACTTGTGGGGCAAGGTTCCCTTTTATGGTATATCTCAAAGTCTATCTCACAGATATCTCATATCAAATGACTTAAAAGACTCTCCTGGGGGCTGGCCCCGTGGCCTAGTGGTTAAGTTCTCATGCTCTGCTTTGGCGACCCCGGGGTTCACAGGTTTGAATCCCGGGCACAGACCCATGCACCACTCATCAAGCCATGCTGTGGCAGCGTCCCACATACAAAGTGGGGGAAGATAGGCACAGATGTTAGCTCAGGGCCAATCTTCCTCAGCAAAAAGAGGAGGATTGGCAAGAAATGTTAGCTCGGGGCCAGTGTCCTCACCAAAAAAAAAATTAAGACTCTGCTGCCCAGTGCCATGTATACAACAAAACAAAATTTTCTTTGATAAATGGAGGAAATAGAACTTCTTTTAGTGCAGTTCTGAGATATAGCACAAGTCAGTTAAATTCTTTGTAGTCAATAAGAACTTCGTGTAAGATCTCTGTATGCGAGCCCCAGAGACCTACTGATTCCCCTTTCCATTTCTCATCATTGTATGTAATCTCTTGAATAAAAAGAATACATCCACATTGTATGTAGATATCTGAAGGGGAAAAAGTGTAGTTTCAACCCTATGTTACAGTTTTAGTTTTATGACCTTGGGCAAGTTACCTAAATTCTCTATTTCTTGATTTCCTCGTGTATAAAACAAAGAGAAGAACTGTACCTCTTTGGCCCATAGTAGATGCTTGATACATATTAGCTCCAGGTGCAGAACCAGTATGGAGAAATTACAGAAGAGATGTATTTTTAAGTTTAGGAAATAAAATCTATGTAACTGATAGTTTAAATAGATAAAGTATTTTATGTCTACTTCTCACAAATTGCTTTATTCATCGTTATAATAGGTCTAGAAAAAGAACTACTCTGAGGGCCCTGTGGAAAGCCACATTCTACTTCTGCCCCTTATTCCTTTTTAACCAGGTGAAATTAGGTATAGTGATTCCCTTAATGAGTTCATGGTTACCCAGAATGTTCATTTTACCTTCCTTGCACTTGGATTAAAAAAGAAGAGTGCAGCGGGGGTGGGGAACACATCTTGAAGACGACAAGGAGATAATTGGCCATCTAGGGCAGTGCATGATGGAATGTGTACTCAGACATTATTTAACTTAATGAATGGATGAAGAGACAATGGAAGCTTACATGCTAAAATCAAGAGCCCTTCGCCAATTTCCCTATGTATCTCACAGATACTTTTTGGAACCATTCTCATTGTATGCTACTTATTTCCCTTACAGTCTGTGGCCCTTCAAGCAAGGTTGTTAGGATAAGCCACCTAATATTCCATTTCCATCTGCAAGACAAGATGGTGGAATAGGGTACCCTTGGGTATGGCTCCTTTTTTTGAGTTTGGCATTGCACCTTTGGAAGGAGGTACAGCTAAGACCACTAGCCCTTGATAAGGCAGAACCTTTTCTCTCCTACGTGCTTCAAAAACACAAGCAATCCTTCTTACTCTTATTGACCCACTTCAACCTACTCTATCTGCATTCATTTGGAGATGGTGAAGTTCAGGCATGCACCTCTAAGCAGCTGGGGCAGCAGAATCCCTGCTTAGCTAACATTAGTTCTTAACATACAGATTGTGGGTTATTGAAAGTGAAATCCAAGTATCTCTCCACTTATATTTAGGAATATATTTTTAATTTTAATTTTTATATACTCTTAATATTATATAGTTGTGTGAATCTTGTGCTAAAATTCACATATTGATACTGAATGATACTATTTCTCCGTAAAACTCATTTTAGAACCCTCCAAATCAATAAATTCATTGATTGTCAATATCTTCTCTGTCTTGATTTACCTGAATACTGTGTTCATTTAAGTTAAGCAAATATTTAAGTATGAGAAAATCTGACCAATGTATTTAACAGACGTTATGAACTTTTTTTTTTAATACAACTTGGTTTTGGAAAATACACACATATATTTTGCCAAGAACTTGCCCCTTAATGTTTAATCTTGTGGCTTTCAGGGGAAATCTAATTTGTATCCTTCGTTTATGCTCAACTCAACAGATTGTTGCACTGTTAGCCAAGTGCTGGATGACCTTACGGCCCATGGGGCTTTTCAGGTTTTTTGATTCTCTTTGGTCCCCATTGCCTTGTTTCTCAATCCCTGGTTGATCACAAATGCCGTACGTTTTAAACTCAGTCCAACTATTTTAAAATTAAGTCACACCGTAAACAATGGGCTATTCCAGTATTTGCAAGGGTTGGGGAATTATTTCTCTCTCTTCTTCCTATCCCCAGTGGCCTCACTCTGTTTTTACTGTGAGGTTTGTTGGGTAGATCTGAATGTGATGACTGCGGCATAGTGATGATTCAGGGTAGAACTATGCTTTTCTGTGTATGGATGACAGTGACATGTTAAATGTATTAGGGCTAGGTTTTGAGAGCCCTAAGATGCCACGGCTTCTTTCTCAAGCCATTCAAACACAGAAGTAACTCACTTGGGTTTGCATTGTTGGATGACCCCTGCTCAACCTGACTCCTTCTTGCCATTGCTTTGAATTTCCATCCACTCACCTCTTATCCACAAACTCCATTACCGCTGGGCCTTTGTTTTTCCACAGACATTCCTTTGCTGGTCTAGAACATAAGCTTAGATAGCAGTATTATCGGTGGTGAGGGGTAGAGGAGAAGAAACACTTGAAATGGGCCCTGCAGGAGCTGGCATTCTCCATCTCGTCTTAGATTATTCTCTCCCTTCACCTCTAAGCTGCTTCCCATCATTCTCCTCAGTACAGCTATCCCACCGTATCCTAGATGAAAGGCCCAGAGTTGATGTATATAGTTTATTTTTTTCTCTGAAATATAGCCTTTCTATGTTTTGGGGCAAAGACTAGTTATTCTTGGCACCTAAGTGATCTTTGTCTTTTTCTACAAGGTATATATGTTTAAAAAAAAGAGTAACTGGGGCCGGCCCGGTGGCGCAAGCGGTTAAGTGCGCGCGCTCCGCTGCGGCGGCCCAGGGTTCGCTGGTTCGGATCCCGGGCGCGCACCGACGCACTGCTTGGTAAGCCATGCTGTGGCGGCGCCCCATATAAAGTGGAGGAAGATAGGCACAGATGTTAGCCCAGGGCCGTCTTCCTCAGCAAAAAAAAAAAAGAGGAGAATTGGCGGATGTTAGCTCAGGGCTGATCTCCTCACAAAAAAAAAAAAAAAAAAAAAAAAAAAAAAGAGTAACTGACTGGGAAGAACCCTAGGGCATAGTAGTCAAATAGATTATTCCAGGGGCCCAGAATAAAATTCTAGAGTTGCTGTTTTTCCTTTTCTTGTGAAAAGCTTCTGGGTTTTATACCTGGCAGGAGTTCCAGGTCTCCCTCAGCGTTTTCCCTCCCGCGCCCAGAACATCCCTTACCTACCTCCCCTGCCACACCCTCCATTTCTGCCACTTTGCTTCTCTTGGCTGGGCCTTTCCTCTGCTGGAGGTCCTACGAGGCACTACTAGTGGGTTGGAATTTGAAGGAGGATACAGGGACTGCAGAATCTTAAACAGAGGAGATGCAGTTTCTGACATCCAGAGTAAAGCATGAATAATTTTTCCTATGTACATATTGTTGAATCATGTAGTTAGATGCTATAGTACTGTTACTACCAGTAATAAAGTACTTGTTCTATTATGGTATAACCATATTTCATTGTAATATCAAATATAACTATGATGTACCACGTGTCACATTATTTCTAAGGGAAAATGAGTTCTAATTTCCAAGCAACAAATACATAGTTGAATTTATACAATCTACCAAATTTTTTAATTGGAAGCTATTTTATCCCTAACCCTCATATTAAAAATATAGGTCATTGGACATGAAATTTGTCAATATAGAAGCATGGATCCTTATAGCCATTCTTATGCCACAGAATCAGTGATTACAATATCCAGTCCCACCATTTTATAGATGGAGAAACTGAGGCCCAGCATAGCAAAGTCATCTTCTCTGATTCCTTAGTATTCCCCGGCTTTGCATAATCTTTAAGAAAAAAAAAAAGTAAAAAAATCTAATTTTTCCATGGAAGAAGGCACTGCTCATTCTTAATGGAATTTCTTTTTATTTAATTTTGTGGTGTTCACAACGAGATTATAAAAACAATAATTTGATTTAGAAATCTTTCCAGCTTCAGCAAGGTTACTTTGTGGAGTTGTAGATAAATGACCAGAAGAAAACTTCACAAAATTAGCGTTTACACTTAATCTGGCAACGAGCTATAATTTGATTGGTAAAAAATTCATTTGGTGTACCTCTGGCCCTTTGCTGCTGGATAATGAAAATTTATATCTGCGTTTCAGACATCTGGGGAGGGCCTGACAGCTTTGGGGCCGAATGAAAGATGATGTCACACTGACCCCTGTCAGCATTTCCTCACAGACTGGTTACCCAAAACCCAACAGCAGTCACACTTTTTTTTCCCCTGCCAGAGCAGACTCTCATTTTATTTTGGAAGGTTAATGACACTGTAAATCTAATAGGCCATTTTAGTGCCATCATGTGGATATTAAAAAATCATGTGACCAGTCAGGGCACCATATGTAGGGTTTGCTGTTGTCTAATGGCAGGAATAAGAGGCTGTAACAAGGCACTGAGGGCAGCCGATGTTTGGAATTAATTTCAAAACCATAGGTACCTTTAAACTAATTTGGAATCTCTGCTAATGATTATTGCTTGCCATTTCAATTAAGTTTTCTTTAATAAGCTAGTTGATATTGGGTAATGGTGGACCCCAGAAAATTTTTTATTACTTATAAATTTATCAGTAACTCATATTCTACAGGGCAGCACTGACCAATAGAGCTTTCCGTGATGATGGAAATATTCTCTATCTGTGCTGTCCAATATGGTAGTCTCTAGCCACATGCGGCTGTTGAGCACTTGAAATATGGCTAGTGGCCTGAGGAAATGAATTTTTTAATTTAATTAATGTAAATTAAACAGTGACATGTGGCTAGTTGTTACCATTGTGGGTAGCACATCTATGGAGCAACTCTAAGATAAGAAGTGGATTTTTCAGAAATCAACAACAACAGCCAAAATTTCACTCCAGCTTCTAGTCTGCCCCTCACCGGTGCTAAGCTACTTCGTGGCACAGATGAAGTCTGATTTATCTTTCTGTCTCCCATAATGCCTCTGTACAGAGTCAAAATATGTAGAACAAAGGAATGGATAAATGAATGAATGCAATGAATACATGGGTAATGAATAAATGAAAGCAAGAAATTTAAGTGATTATTCCTATTTTACCATTTCTTATTGTCCTATCTCTAAAGGACAAGTTAGGCAAAAATCATAAAATTTGAAAGCCAGATGAATCTGTAATGATCACTTAGCCCAACCTATTCAAAACCAGACCTAGTGACTTCCAGGAGCTGCCCACTGACCCTCCCTGAAACACCTCTTTCAGCTCCAGAAAAGCCCATGGGCCCAAAATGGCTAAAGGCACTGAATGGACCGTTTCTGGACACATAATTCAGATCCTTGTGCAGAAAGAAGTTGGGGAGGGAAGAAGCAATTCTCTTTGGATAGTGGGATCATTGATTGTAGCCAGACAGAAGTCTGTAGAGAGAAACTGAAATAATTTGTGAATTTACTCCAAAATGTTATTTACTGAAGTATTTTTAAATAACCATTCCTGACAATTATCTGTTGCTACCCTCATAAAATTCTGATGATCATGATGGTTATGGTAATGATAATAATAATACTATTAGTTAACATTTATTTACTGCATACTGTTTCAGAAATGGTGCTAAATTCTGTGCAAGAATTATCTTATTTAACCCTCATAATACTATGATATAGTTCTAGTAGTTCCCTATTTTAAAGATGAGGAAAAGGAGAGAGTGTAAATAGCTTGCCCAAGGTTATGTAACCAGTAAAAGGCAGAAGTGGATTTTGAATCCAAACAGCCTGAAACTAGAATCTACACTATTAAGCTTTATTCTAAACTGCGTCTTTCCTTAATTTCCCTCTTTGGTTTCATTGATCGATTGATTCATTCAGAAAATATGTTTTGAGCCCCAACTATGGGCTGGGTACTATTCTAGTCTCAGGAAATACACTAGTCAACAAAACAGGCACAAATTCCTGCCTTCTTGGAATTTTCCTTCTACTGGTGAGGACAGACAATAAATAAATTAAGAAAAATGTATAGCTGAGTATATAGAAATAAGTGTTAAAAAGAAAAAAAGTAAAACAAGGAGGAGGAATATAAAGTGTCAGCAGGTAGAGAGCACGTGGAAACTCTAGGTAGATCTCACTGAAAAGGTGATAGTTGAGAAAAGATGTAAGTGAGCCTTACTTTCTAATTATACATTAAGCCTCCTAATTTTTTTCCATGAAGAAAATTCATTTTAAGTTTACCTTATAATCTGGGAATGATCTTAAGATTTTTTAAACAACCTGATACAGGTTGATATTCAGGTGGACACCGAGCAATAGAAAATTCAGAACCTTTGCCCATCAAATTATTTTCAAGTGAATCCTTTGATTCTGTGACACTTTATAGCAAGTGAGGGTAATGTGCTGAATTTTATAGTTGCTGCAAAAAAGCCCACAGCGGTGTCACTGGGAGGTACAGTGTATTACAGACCTGGCAGGTACAAAACACCCAGGAGCTTGACGTAGTTCAGACTCCTGGAGAAAAGCACACCCACGTGCAGATACGCATGTGGGGCTGGGTCGGGGGGTGGTGTGGAAGGAGTAAGCAGAAAGAGAGCGTTCACACTGAATTTGCATACCCACCCAAACCCATTGTAATAATAAATTTGAATTCAATTACAATGCAGCATTCTGTCAAAATGAAATTGTAAAAGTAATTCAAGAGAGAACATTTAAATCCCCAGAATGAATTTGGGCAAGAGGTAGTAGGCTTTTTGCATACCGGGTACAGAATGATTAAGAAATAAAAGTTAACAGTGATGCAGACCTCATTCTGTAGTATTTGAATTCAAAATAGGAACTGTTCCTAATCTGACATGGTATTCCATAGGTTTTGAAGTCAGCGTGTGAGACCGCAGGTTTGTGGGCTTTGTCTGAGAGACACTCTGCCTCCCCCTGCCTCCCCCTGGGTGCATAGCACTCCTTGGGCCATTAAAATACTCATTTCAATCAAAAGGGAAGTGTCCTTTCGTGATCCCTGGCATCACGTCCTGTTTTTCCTTATAAACTTCCCACCCAAGTTGTGGCATTGTTGGGATCATTGCCTAAAGTAACTTTCCATTGCATTGGCAAGTCGCTAAGGGTTTTACTCCATGCATACACCTGATTTCAGTGTCCTCCATTAAGATTTAAAAGATTCACCACAAATTAAATAGCAACCTGCTCTTATGATGACGCTGTTGCAAGTTTTATCTTCTTATATTAGAATGATATTTTTTTCAGAATGTCGCAAACTGTCACACAACTTTGATTGAATGGATCATTTTTCTGTAACTTTTCTGAATTCATAGATTTTTTAAACTTAATTTAAAAGCAAGGGGTAAGGCTCCTCTTTCCTTCAATATAAAAATATAATTTATCTTCTAGATACTCAACCTAAAGCTATATTACAGAAACTTTAGTCTGGCATGATTTGTAATGGTCAAATTATTACTGTCATAAACATTAACTTCACTATACAGTTATTAAAAGAAAAAATATTTAATCAGAAACACTGAGAATTTAGGACGTATAATGAAATTGTTGTTAGTGCCTGGACCAGGCTGTAAATACCCATTATGTTGGTGGGTGAGTGAGATAAACTAATCTATGTTGGTATTTTTTATAACTTTTAAATTACAGACACTATATTCATTTTGTTTTAAGTATTTCATGTAAGTAGTGATGAGTTTGTGTTAATTGTGGACAATTTACAAAAATGCTAAAGATTTTGCTACTTTATCTTTCTGAAGTTCAGCAGTATCGTTTTTAAGTAAAATGTTCTAGCTAACAAATTCAAAATGTAATCCTATATCTGAATCTTTCCTCTCGTTGTTTTATGCCTTCTTGCATCCATGAAAGTGTTTTATCAATAATCAAAGGAAGACCCCAGGAAATAAATTCAGGTCTAGCTACAGTTCACTTGCATACACAAGAGATGAGAAATCTGATCTGTGGAGGTCAAATGGAAGTGAGTACAGAGCCACGTGGTCAGGGCTTACTCTGGCATCATAATCCACATTGTATTGTCACAAGTTCATCCTCTAAGTCTGTAGTGCCCATTATCCACATTGTGGATAATCCACTCTCCTGTTATCTAGCTGTGCAAGGAAGTCGAGGTCAACCCATGGGGATGGAATGTTCTGTCAATTGTCCTATGTGGTACCATTCCTGTTTATTTGTGTGGCTATCAGTGACTAAACTACCTTATAGTGGATTTTAATGACTTTTAAATTATGGGGCAATATATTTATTCTATCTTAAATAGTTCATGTAAATAGTGGACATGGAGATTGCATAATGTGCTTTTTTTTTTGAGAAAGAAGTTTTGCTTAAATAAGTAGTGCATCTATTTCTCCTCATTTTAGAAATAGCAAAAAAGATGGATGCAAGAAGCTGGGGGAAAACCACACCAACTCATGACCTGGTGGCCAGTGGTCAGATGTCATTTAAGAGATGTGGGAACATTTCAACTCTAGCTTTTAAGATACACCTACACCTAGACACCGCTAGAAACAGCACAACTGATTTCTATTAAGGTTGATAGGATACCAAGAGATGATTTTTACTTTCCAAAGAAATTCATTGAGCTAAGTTTTCCATATGCATAAGCTCTGAATAAATAAAAGAGGATTGCTGTGAATTTGGTTAAAACAGTAAATTCTTTGGGGAAAAATAGTTAAAATGGTGCCCATTTTGACATCAAACAATGGCAACCAAATGTTTTTTTCGCCATCCTACCATTAGGAAAGAAAGATTTGGAATTTAGGGGTCAATGGTAGCAGCCAGCAAACTTTCTTATTGTGCAACAAACAAGAAGTGGAAACACTGTTGAGTTGACTCCTCTCCGAGGTCCAGAAAAATTAAGGTTGACACTAAAATAACTTTGGCTTACGTACGACTCACAGCAAATGCTAAATAATGAAAAAATATGTCTTTTAGGTCTAAAATTTTCTGGGTTGTGAGAAAATACGGAGCATAAATCATATCAAACTATTCCTGGCATTAGGCCTTCAGGATGCATTTGTTTGAAATCAAGGGCCAAATTGCCTGGAAGAGTGAAAACTGCTAGATGCCAGGGGAGGCGGAATGCCAGCCTTGGAACTGACACTTTGTTTCTGGAGCGATCCATATGCACAACCCTAGTTTGCCTTCAAAGTGGTTCCCTTGAATCGATTTTGTAAATTAACGATATTAGGCCTTCTGTAGGATAGAAAGTGCATTAGTCACACTGTTCTGACTTTACCCAGCACGGAAATCTATTGTTCTTTTGTAAGAAAATGGTCCTGGGGAGGGGTGAGGGTGAATTTTGCCCCATCAGGTAAAAGGAGTCACATTCAGTTTTTAGGCAGGTTTAATGAAGATTTTTCATAATGAGAGTAAAACTCAGTGAGCATAACTTCACTAAATGACTCTTAAAGGGAAACTGAACTGCCTCTCGTTTTTACAAGTGTATGTAGCCATCGTTGAATAGGTGCCAAGCATCAATTGTTCCGACTGAGTAAGGACATAGGATATGGCAAAAACTCACAGCAATTTATTACTAGAATGTTCTAAAAGAAACGGAGGATTTCAGAAAAGGAGAATTTCCACGGATTCATGTTTAAATTCACCATAAGTGATTCATCTTTGTGTTCCATTTTTTGTCCCAGGTTGGTTTTACACACCATGTAAAATTGCTTCTTTTAGAAGAAAGTCTGCTTTTTTTCAAAAAAGGAAAGGGAGGGGAAGACAACGAGTCTCTTAGAAAATTCTTCATAAGGCTTCTTTCACATTCGTTTTTTGTCCTTTATTTATGGAAGAGTTTAATCCAAAAAATATTATGTAAGGAATAATTAAATAGCGTGGACTATAATATGAACTTAAACACGGCTGCTTTCAGTAAATCATACTGGCTTTCTGAAAACTGCCCTTCTATTTTCAAACTTCTGTGAGATAAGCCTGGACATTTGCTTTTTGGATCTTCATGTGCTCTGATTTTTGCAGAGGAAAGTCTACCCAGATCTTTTAAATATATAATATATATTTTATACATTAGAGAATATTTTTCCCTTGTAAACTTTCAGACATTTATTTTAATGGTAGAAAATTATAATATAAAATAATAATCATTATGTTGGTACCTCTAATTAATGAAAATATATTTATCAGTAAATCCAGGTAGAGGCAAATATTTTCAGAATCATCCACTACAACATTTCTTAAAATTCATTTTGGATTACTTCCCTCATAACATTTATTAGTATTAGGCTACTCAATGACTTAATAAAGGGTTACAGAGAGAGAACTAAAAACAGACAAACGAACAAAAAATCTTTTCCCCTCATTGAAATGTAACCAACAGCTTCTGAAGCTATAACTGAAAGAAAGATTTGAGTTTGTTTTCAATCAAAACAGAGTTTCCTAGGATTAGTTTCTTTTTTTAATTTAAAAATAAATGTCGTGCTCCTGAGCTTCATTCTTCCTGTTTGCAAACATCAATATGTCCCTTCAAATGTGTCTTTTCCATTATTTTATATTAAAGACCTGATTATATAAGTAAATTAAATCCGACAGATATATATTGGGCATCCCCTGTGTGCAAGCTTCGGTTTTGGCTGCTAGAAGTGAAAGTTGAGTGAGGCCTGCTTAATCCCACTGACACCCATATGTGTTACTTGTTTTTAAATGTTGGCTTTTACAAAGCCACAAAGGGGAACAAATATAGCTGTATTGCCTGCCTTCAACCAAAATGCTTTAGCAATTGAAAGATTGGGGCAGTGTAGACACTCAAAAATGCTTTGAGATCTTTAGATGAATGGTATATACAGATGTGTATTATTGCTAATTCTTTGTTCTCAATCACTTGTTTTCAAGGACTCTAAAATCCATGTAGCCCCTAAAAAAGATAAATAAGGGCAAGTCACTTTTCTTCCCCCAGTCACAGACTAAAGAAATTATTTCAGATAATATATAGCCCTTCAGCCATGGGAGCAGGAAGTGTTTACTGCTGAAGTCGGGGTCCCAGTTGGTAAAACAAACGGAAACTTCTGGTTCAGTTTTAGGACCCTCTTTCAAATACAAACTTCATTTTCTCTAGGCAAATAAATTGATTTAATCTTGTATTATTGGCAAAAATATTCATTAAGTTGGGACAGTCTTTAAGAGTACAAAAACATAACTTTGCCCTTTTTATTTTTTGCTTTAAGGGCCAGCGAGATTTATTTAAAAAGAAAAACCTAAAATCACCAAAAAAGCCTATGGCATTTTCTTCTCTGATGATCTTTAAAACGGGTTCAGGCTCATCGGTCTGGTTATTCGGGTGTGTCCTTATTTGAAAATGGACCCCCATGTCACTCTCTCAATAGGGTCAAAGTTGAGCACGTAGAGTCAAAATGGAGCAAAAAGATGGGTATCTCATATGGAGTCAACATTTTTTTAAAAAGGGAAAGTAAAGGAAATTTTCAAAAAGCCAAAACATGATAAAATTAACTAAGCTCTCGTATATTCCTTTCTAATTTCTTTTGCTTCCTTTTGTTTTTTGATCTTCCAAAATACTTATGAGTTTGAAATTAAACCTAACTCTACTTTTCACAGGTGTATTTCTCATTTTTTCATTACTATAAAGACCCATTAATTCAACAGATATCTCTTGAGACCTTACAGGATGCCTAACAGCTACAGGTCAAGTACGAGGCAGATAGACAATATTTTTGCCCTCACGGAGCTTCCATTCCTGTGGTGAAAATTGATAGTCTATCAGTAAATAAATAAGCAAATTCCAAATACTAAAAGGGGAAAGAGAGAAACAAAATAAGGTGATGTGACATCGCCTGTGGTGGAGAATTGTGATAAGGGGGCTACTTTAAAGGAGGAGGTGAGGAAAGGTTCCCTAAAGATGGGCTAGTTGAGTGAGGTCTGACTGACAGAAGGAGCCGGTGATATGAAAACTGGCAGGTGAGCATTCCAGGCAAAGCAGCAGCAGGTGCAAAGGCCCTGAGGCAAGGAGGAGTTTGCCATATTTGGGGAATCTCAGAAAGGCCAGGAACATAGTAAGCCAGTGGAGAGTGGAACAATTGAGGTCAATGGGCTAAGTGGGGCTAGAACTGGTAGTGTAGAGGTCAGAAACTGGAAGTAGATGTGCTTTAGTTGCCTGTGTTATGTCTTCACACTGTTCTAAAAGACAAAGCAGGTGGTCGCTTGTTAAGTCTGGTCCCCTTACAAGTGGTTAAGCACATGTTTTTCACCCTGTCCCTTTTATTCATGGACATAACAGCTATTTACTACAACCCCTGTCCTGCAGGCGTGGGAGTATGGTAGAGCTATTTAGGTCATGGTATAAGAAGTCTGGATTTTATTCTAGATGCAGTAGAAAGCCATCAGAGCATTTCAATGGGGGGATGGCATGATCTGATTTATATTGTCTAAAGACCATTCTGGTTGCTGTGAGGAGAACCATTGTAGGGATGTTAGAGGAGAGACTGACCATTAAATGGTGGTAGCTTTGAGGAGTGTGGTGGAAGGAGAGAGAGAGAGACATGTGGACAGTTTCTAGATATATTTTAAAGAAAGAACTCCCCAAAAGTTTTTCTGGTGGATTAGATGCAGATAGAGACAAAAAAAAAATTTGAGTCTAACTCCTATGTGTCTGGCTTGAGAGAATGGGTGACAGGTGGAGCCATTTTGGAGATAGGGATGACTGAGAGAAGAGAGAGTTAGTGAGGAGTGGGTTGAGAAGGAGGTTCTTCAAGAGTTCCATACGGAGGAAACTAAATTTGAGATATCTATCTATTAAACACCCAGATGGAGATGTCAAGTAGGAAACTGGATATAAAGGTCTGGAACTCAAAAGTGAGGCCAAGACTGAAGATATAAATTTGGGAGTCATGAGCATAGTTGGTCTTTAAAGTCCTAGACCTGGATGAAACATCTTAAGAAGAGAGTGTAGGGAATGGACGAGGGCTTAAATCTAAATTTTCGGATACTGCAACTTCTAAAGAAGGAATCGGTAAAGGAGACAGAGTAGAAGCTCTGTGAAACAGGAGGAAAATAAGCAGTGTTGTGTCGCACAAGTCCGTGGAAGAGTATATGTTAAGAAAGAGGTAGTGATCAATGGTGCTGCTGAGGAAGATGGAATCAGAGAAGTGACCACTGATTGGTGAATTTGACAAGAACACAGAAACATGGAGGAGACCCCTACCTTCCCCGTCAGGCAGAGACAGTAGAAGACAAGCAGATATTACCCAAATAATTGGGATGGTTGATACGTAGCAGGGTGTTTTTGTTTGTTTATTTTTTTGTCTTTGTTTTTTGCTAATCTGTGTGACCATGGAGATCATGTCCCACACCCCAAGGGGCAGTATTTAGACCCATGAAAGTAGAAAAATATATCTCAAAAGAGAGAGCTCTCATACAATCTGGATGGGAATGTAAAATGGTGCTTCCAATTTGAGAAACAGTTTAGAAGTTTCTTATTGTATAGTCCAACAATTCACTCTTAGACATTTACCCAAGAAAAATGAAAATGTAGACTCCACAAAAAGACATGCACACACAATGTCAATCATAGTATCAGGAAACTGGAAACTACTCAAATATCCCTAAATAGTTGAATGAAAAAACAAATTTGGTGTTTTCTACATTGGAATACTACTCAGTAATATAGGAATGAACATCAATACATGCCATGCAATGGATGAATCTCTCAGACCTTGTACTGAGCTAAAGAAACTGGACACAAAAGAGTACATGCTTTCTGATTACATTTATATGAAATTCTAGCACAAGGAAACTAATCTATACTGATTAGAATAGAAAAACTAATCTATAATGATCAATAATTGCCTGGGGTGGGTTGTGGAGAAGGGGAAATTGACTGAAAAGGGACATGAGGGAGCTCTCTGGGGAGATGGAACTGTTCTGTCTCAATTGGGGTGGTGGTTACACATGGCTATGTACATTTGTCAAAAGTTATTGACAGGGGGACGGCCCGGTGTGCAGGGGTTAAGTTCGTGTGCTCCACTTCGGTGGCCCGGAGTTCACCGGTTCTGACCCTGGGCGCCCACCGACACACTGCTTGTCAGGCCGTGCTGTGGCGGCCGTGCTGTGGCGGCCTCCACATAAAGTGGAGGAAGATGGGCACGGATGTTAACCCAGGGCCAATCTTCCTCAGCAAAAAAGAGGAGGATTGGCATTGGATGTTAGCTCAGGGCTAGTCTTCCTCACACACAAAAAAGTTATTAACATACTTAAAATGAATGAATTGTATCTCAATAAAATTGATTGATTGAGAGAGAGAAACTGAGATCACTGTTTCTCCTGATTAGTTTCTTTAGGCCTAAGTCATTTTAAGTCATTTTCCTATCACATTTGTAAGATACTTTCCTTCTTGATTATTTTGTGAATTCTTTACTGTTTACTGTCTGTCAATACATCACTCAATTACTGATTTCTATTGTAGATTGCTATCTATAGTATATTTCCATAGAATCTTTAACAATAATGCCTCCATGCCTTTAGAAATATGCTTCTTCACCTTTACGTGGCTATTTTGATCCTCACTTTAACATATAGGGTAATTTAAATAAAATATATCTAAATATGTTCTAAGTGCTGACATCATTAGCTTGGGATATTTATAACAACACTATTGACTCGACATCATTTATGACAAATTCCATTGTAATCGTTCCTTCTCTAATAACTGACTTCTTGAATCAAAAACAGAGGCTGTTATGAGCTTTTGTTTTACAGATAGATAACTGGAGGGAGGGCTTTTTATACAAGCTGCACCACAAATTTCAGTAAGTATACTCAGCTCTTTCACCTAAAAAATTATAGTACATATGTATATATATGTATAATATCTAGAAGAGCACATTATAATAGAAAGATCAAGGGCTTTGCAATAGAATTGGACTTGACTCTCAGCGTTGCTACCAACCAGCCATGTGAGCCTGGGCAAGTTCCTTAGTCTCACTGAGTTTTCATTTCCTAAACTGTAAAGAGGTAAAGTAATAATTACCTTTCTATCTCATTATAAGGTTTAAAGATAACATACGTAAACTTTCTAGCACAATGTCGGGCTTGTTATAGGAGGTCAAATATGAGAGCTGAAATTCTATACGTTGTTGCTTCTGTTCATAGTGCCCATTGTCAGCACGGTAGGGGGTGGTGAGGGAATGAGGAAGAGCTGCTTCTGAATTTCTAAAGGACTGCAGATATTGGTTAAAAGTATCTCTGAGTTCAAAACTATAACCTTTCAATGACAAGGCAACGTTTGCTGAATCCTAACAGAAGATCTGAGCCGTTAGGCATTACCTAAATCTTTTGTGAAGTTCACAATTTTTGAGCTTTTGAAATAGAATATCAGGAAAAATCATCAATATCATCTACACTAGGAACCATTCTCTTGTTCTTAAAAATCAATGTAGCTCTTCATCTGCATATATAATACACACACCATGCACACGTGTACACACATTATGTATATATATGTAGGGGTTTTTTTGTTTGCTTAAGAAAATTAGGTTTTTAAACCTTGTGCAACAAGGATTCTGTAAGCAAATAAAGGCTTTGTTACCTTGTAAAGTTTTGTATAGTCCTTCTTTTCACGTATCTATTTTTTAAAAAATAGTTTCCTATATGAGTAATTGCTGCTCTTCTGATTTTGCCAGATATTAATTATAGTTTATTCTCTGTTTAAGCTCAACTCTTACTGTAAATGTGACTTCCGTCCTCTGTGTATCCAGATGGGATATTCTGAGATAGTCTCTTCTTCCTGAGGATATGGAGCTCCTTTCCAGGAAACATCGAGAACTATTCTTAACCTGGAAGGCCTATACATCTTGTGTCATCCTTCAGAGATACAGCACCTTTCCCTGCCGCCTGGCCAGTCATTTATATGCTCACTGTTTATTTCCCAGCTATTTTAGGAAGACCTTTCTTCCTCAGTGATGAAAGCACATTACCATGAAGTGAATAGCTATGGATAATCTTATAACTCCTTTGTTTAGGAAAGCAGTCACTATGTTTCAAGATCTTTTTGTTCTTTACTCTCTATCATCATTCTGTTTATCTAGAAACAGTTTAAAACTGCTTTTAAAGCCACTTTCTATTTCACATCATTTTCATGTCCAAAAATATGTTTAATATTTCCATTTGAATATAATAAAATCTTCAGTCACCTTCTGGGTCAGTGTTGGTTAACCCTGGCTATTCACTGGAATCATCCAGGGATTTGTTTTTCAAATATTATACCTGGGCTTCACATTTCGAAATTCTGATTTAATAAATCTGAGGTGGGGCTCAGGCTTAATAATTTTAAGCACTCTGCAGGTGATTCTTAAATGAAGCCAAAGTTTGAGAACCAGTGTTCTAGATGCAAAAAGGTTTTGCAAGCTTTAAAACACCACTCCCTTTGGAATAAGAGGGTTTTCTTGTACTTCTGGGGATTCACTGAAGTCTAGAGATAGACCCCCTTTACGTCAGTTGGCAAGGGGGTAAATAAAGCCGTAGTTGCTGATGACCCTGATTTTTAGAGTTTTCCATTTAGTTTTCACTGGGGTCATTTTTCTCTCGATGGGAAATTAACCAAGTGAGGGAACTAGGCTGCAGGATACTGTGCTGATAGGGCAGAGAGGGAAGCGTGTAAGACTTGACCTTACTTTCATCCCAGGCCTGCCACAAACAAGCTTGGATTCCTGGGCAAGATCATCTCCAGACAGGATTCACAGTCATACATGCATCAGGGCCAGGAAGGGAACCTGAAGGTGTGAAGCGGGAAGAGTGGGCGTTGGCGTAGTGAAGGCCTCACTCCCGTTCTCAAGGGGACTGTAGCTACTCAGCTTGGGGCAATTATTTCCATGGAAGAAGGCAAGTTAAGTGTTGCCAAATCTTCCTGTTTTTAAAGAGAAATAGAAATTCTCCTTCTGGGGTGAAATTTTCCAATTACTTATTATTGGCACTGTTAGATGCCTACCTTTTTACATGCCTTATTCATATTGTGGGGCTTAATTTGGCCCTCAGGCCACCAATTTGCAACATCTGGGTTAGATGATTTCTAAAATTCTTTCAATTTTAACATTCCAAGATTCTAAGAGATTTAATTTGGATGCAACACAAAAGTACTCCCTTAAGATGGGAAGCTTCTAATTGAATATGTACTTATATTAATTTTCCTCTTTCTGAACCTTCTCGTTTTTTCCCCTTATTCCACTGGTGCGGGCATCATACCCTTTCTATTCTGACCCATCCTAGAGTTGACATGTCAAGAATTTATACAACTATTGCTAATACACTGTTTACAATATATAGAAGATCCTGGTGTTATGTCAGAGGAAAACCTTGTCTTAACTTTTCAGAAGGGAATGGAATGTACAGTACGGTGAGAACTATAAATCATTTTCAAATTAGTATTCTGTACATCTGGAGAAGAGTACATTTCTACTCATGCATAAATTGCCTATGAACACATTTCAAAAACCTACGCTTAATCTTAGCAATGAACATTTCAAAAAGTAAATTAATATCTTCAAGGGGAAGAAATACAGTATATTAAACAGGAACCCACTAGAAACTCGATAGTTAAGAGTCTGTCAGCATTTCCATTATAAACCCTGTTTTTGAGGGGTTTATAACTCACTTATAAAAATTCATCGTAGGCTGGGACTTGGCATGTAAGGTCTCAGCCCGGCAGCTTGACGTGATATTAGGTCTGAAGGACCTCAGATTCTTGTCAACAGGATACTATTTTAAAGCTCCAAGATGAGGTCTAAATAAAGAGAGGGAGTGATTTAAACCCACAGAATCCAGGAACTGCAGAGTAAAACTAAAATAACTGCTCTCAGATCACCAGGTTGTGGCGTGGTTTCGCAGAGCCCCACACGGTTGTCTGCTCTGAACTGCACGTTTTGTACTGCGTAGGGTGGAGTCGGCTTCATTTTCTTGTCGGGGTCACACTCACTGTAACTTTACTTCTCCTTTTAATCGTTTAATATATTGTCTGTGTAGGTTACAGGTTTAGAGGAAAGTTTATAAATGAGGCTAATTAACATTGAACTTGTAATTCTTTTTTCTTTCCATTTGAAACAAGGTATTCCTAGGAAGCAGGAATAGAGTATAAAAATGTCTTAGGCCGTTGTAAATTTCTCACGTAGATAGCTCTGTGATATGTTGCATGTTTAAATTAGCACAATATGTATTCATTTTAAATATTGATCTTTAAGGAAGTAATGTAATAAATCTGAATACTCTTTTGCATTACTGTTTACATTAGGTCTACTGTAGATTAAGAGAGACAGTTGCCTTGTAAATTTGCTTGCAGAGTAAGCAGGGGCATATAAATAATTCTGTTTCCAATTATACAAAACAATGATGATAAACTATTGGGAGCTGGGACAATTGTGCAGTGCTTGGCTGGATCACAGACCCAGACAAGGTCTGTGAGTAACTGATGTGCAGCTGGCAGTTGGGACTATTGTTTAGATCAGGAAACAATGAAAAAGTGGCACAGAATAAAATTCTATAAATGTAGCTCCATCAAGATGTAGTTCCTTTCCAGCTGTAAAGTTTCTAAAGTTACCAAAACTATTTAAAAACATAGAGACACAATTGTTTGGCTTGGTAATGGTAGCAATTTGTCTGTAACAATGTTAAGTATGTTGTGGTAACCTTCATGGGGAAAAGCCCTATGGATGGACTTGGTTGTGGTTTGGGGTTTTCACCTTCTCCCAGTAGTGGTTCTTGGGCTGCGGCATGAACTGGCCTTTGAACGATTTGATAGCTCAACCAAATTTCAGCTAGGAATGTTAAAACATAATGGCTAAAGATTAAGAATAAATTTACACCTAGGCCATATAATTCCAAGGCCAAGATCAACCCATTCTGCTTAACGTTCCCATCATCTATTCAGGAGGGCAAATATTCACATGGAAATGAGGTTGCTTGAAATGTTTAGCTTATATTGGAAAACATATCTGCTAAGCAGCTGAGAAATGTATTCATTTCAGTCTTTCCATTTGACAAGGCTCATTCTCCCAAGTAAAATACTAAGAATGCAATGACAGCAGCTGAAGCCGTTCCATTTCCTCTCCTGACTTTAATCTCTCCCTAGGAAAAATATTTCTTGAAATGCTATAATGTGTGTCTATTGACACTCTTACTTAGATTTTTAAACAGGTTTGACCTTCTATTTCTTCTCTATGATCAGCAAAGTTCTTTTAATGGTTATTTAAAAGGGTGTTTATTATTTTCATGATTAATAATCATTATTATAATCATACTGTGCTTTTCAGTTTATAAAGTGTGTTCATGTGCATTATTATATCATTAAATCATTGACATCATTATAAGAATTTCAAGAAATGAGTTGGATCAATATTTTTATTTTTTTATCCCAATTTTTTAAAAGATGAAAAGAAGTTCAGTGAGGTGAAGTGATTTGTCCCTGTTTATACACCTAGTAAGTGTCAATCCTAGACTCTAATCCAGCTATTATAACTCTAAATGCCATGTTCTTTCCACTGTGGCTTTAAAATGACCTGCATTTTATTTATTTATTTTGTTTATTTAATTTTTTGTGAGGAAGACCGGCCCTGAGCTAACATCTGCCAATCCTCCTCTTTCTGCTGAGGGAGACTGGCCCTGGGCTAACATCCATGCCCATCTTCCTCCACTTTATATGGGACGCCGCCACAGCATGGCTTGCCAAGCGGTACGTTTGTGCGCGCCCAGGATTCGAACCGGCGAACCCCGAGGCCGCCACAGCAGAGCGCGCGCACTTAACCACTTGCGCCACCAGGCTGGCCCCAAAACGGCCTCCCTTTTAAGAGGGCTACATTTAGCACGGGGAGTCCCATGGAAGATGTGTGTAGATCAATTGGCATAATACGCATCAAGGATTCTTGCTATTCATCTCTGTACTGCTTCCTGTCCAGGTAAAGTGGGTACTGTAAACCACTGACAGCTCTGAAATTTAGTTTTAATCAATGGCTCCAACAAAGTTCATAGTTCCCCTTGACCATGCTTATCTTCAATACAACATGAAATGCCTAGTAAAATAGTCAAAAAGTGGGAAACGAGAGGAAGCTGGTGAGAAATGGCAGAATGATGGCTATGTTTATTCCAAGGCTTTTTCGGTTTGCTATTTTAGAATTTTATTTGATTGTTCTCTGCAGTCCCTTGTATATTACATTTCAAGAATATATGCCTAATAAATCCATCTTGCCTGGCAGAGCTGATTTTGATTCTCAGAAAGTTGGACTTAATTCTTAACTCTAAATTTTTACTAGTAGAAAGATATTTTACCAGATACTCTTAATACTGAAAGAGCTTTGGGGAGTGAGGATTAGGGCGATTTCTTGAGATGCATGGAAACTGAAGCAGTCCATTGTAGACTATCTCCCTGGGTATTGACGCATTCCTACACCATGGCTGGTTAGGGAGGACTGTACCGTAAAAATGATAACTCTATTAAAAGTGTAAGGACCTCTCTATGCATATCTCATGGAATCCAGGGTATTATGTAACTGCATTGGAATAAAACTTTGGATGCTGGAATCTTGATATAAAAATCTTCAAACTTTAGCAAATAATATGGAGTGTAGTATATTTTATTTCAAAGCTTTGATTAGTAAATATTTTCTGACCAACTCTAAGAATGAATTGAAAGATCAATTCTCAAATTTTGATTTAACATTTACTAAAGAATTTTACATTCTTTAGTAAAATAAAACGCTAATGACTCAAGAATACTATGTGACACCTGATTTGATGATTGCCACCCAAAATTATTTTCACCAGTTATAAATCAATTACTAGGCATAGTTACAATTACATTAACAACACTGATTTGCTTTTCCAAATCTAAATATTATATGATGAAGAAAAGTTCTGCCTCTAAATGGTTTTAATTAAAAAACCAACCTTTTTTTTTTTCAAGGTGGTAAGGAAGTATATTTTTTGTCTTCACTTTTTGTTTTCTGTGCACATGGTTTTCAAGAAAAAGGAAAGTAATGATTATAGTAAATTATAGGAGTCAGGCAGTAGGGTAATTAACAGGTAATTATCAATAAACAATTTAACCACAAAAACTTGGATCCTACCTACCACTTGTCTACAATAAAAGCGTAGTAACTCCACATGCCATTGGAAACAGAGTCTACAGGGAGCCCCAGAAAGGGCTGCTAATATAAATAAACAATTCTTCCTTGGGAGAATACACAAAGGACAGGCTGTGAGTGACCACATAGAAGAAGGAAAGAAAAATTCAGTAGACAGGAAAAATATTAGGAAACCAAACATTTGGTTTCAGATTCAGGAGAAAAATATGAATGTGCTTGGTATTGAAGCCAGAAAAATTATCTATGAATGTCTTTCTCATCCCATACATAAATTTTATGTTTCTTTAAGCATGGTTAGAAATGCAAGATTATTTAGCCAAGCTGGCCTTTTGACACAAGGAAAGGTGGACCTTATCCAGGTTTAAATATAGTCAGCTTGTTTTATAGATTGAATGATCAGCAAATAATCCACCATAAAATATATTTATTATGGAAATCTACAACTAGGTTTTGAAAGCACCTCTAAACTTTATACAAACCCTGATTTGAAAACTCTTCCCTTTTAAAATGGGCCAGTTCTCTATTTCTATAGCTTGTGGGGGCAAAGGATTTCTAAGTTGCTAGTGAAAAAGGAACCATTTAATTTAGACAAAAAGAGCTGACCCTACCTAAAATGAATAATAATATAACCCTCTATTTCTATTTCATTTTGGCTCTGTTAACGTAGTATTGGGATAGTTTGAAAATAGCTAAACCAGGGATTGAATTTCATTCTCAAAGAGATTTTCTCTTTCTGAATTTTATTTTGTCTATATACACACACGAGTCTTGTGTGTCTAAAATGACAGTTGAATATGTCATAATCAAATGCACTTATTGAACATTATCAACACCTGGTGACGTGCTAGGCATAATGCAAAATGCATTAAGTAAATATGTTCTGTCATCTAAGGTGTGAGAGATAAAACTGTCGTAGAACGCATTTGAAAGATGTACATGTGACTGAATAAACATTGAGCAGATGTACGTATTCAATAAAGATTTCATTATCTACAGGCCAAGGGGTAAATGTATATTGTGGAGTGATGAGAGTAAGACAGTTTGTGGGAGTTGCAAGGTTAGATAAGGGAGTCTTGAGGAGAAATCACCATCTGACCAGAGATTAGTCAGAGATGTCTTTGGAGAAGAAGGGAGATCCCATGTAACATTTGAATGATGGTCTCCAACAAGCCTAGCACACCAGGGGTAGGAAGACCATTCCTGCAGAGGGAAGGCAAAGCTGAGATGCAACTGTGGTCTCAGCAAGAGGAGCAGGCCAGGGCAGATGGTGCTAAGTGATCTAGGGAAGACTTCACTCTGAAGCAACAATTTTAATTTTTAGTGTGATATTTAAAGTCTTGCAAGACCTAATTGCCAAAATACCTGATTCTGCTGTGCTCTACATTTTGCCTGAGCTTCCCCTAAGATCGTTCTCTTTTTCTCTGTTGCTTGGCATTATGTCTGCCTAAATTTTTTCCTTCAGATTGCCCACATCCAATTGCATTCATTAGAACTTCGCTAAATGCCAATTTTCCCATGGTTTTCTTAATTCCCTTTTGAATTTTTTTTTTAGACAAACTTAGATCTTGTTAAAAAACCCTCCCACTGTGTCTTCTGTTACTAAAAAGTAATTAAATATAAAGTGAGGTTTGGATACATCTATCACTTAATTTGAAATTACATGTGAATATAGAGAGGAAAAGTGACTTTGAAAGATCAATTCTCAAATTCTGATTTAAGAACTGTGTTATTAGCTGAAATAATATGAACTGAGTCCATTCCTTTGACCTTTGCAAAGTCTAACCTAGTCAATTATTGCAGCAGAGCAGGGAACCAAAGAAGGGCTTTGAGTCAGGCAGACCCAAACTGATTTAAGTTTGCATGTGGTTAAGTAGACATTAGTTAAAAATAATTAATGTTGTCTTTGACCTTTGAAATGAGGAAGGACATTCATGATCCTCCTCCTGGCTCCCACTCCATGCATGTGAATCTACTTTACTCATTTCATTACTTAAAGTAGAGAATATTTTAGTATGCCTTGATATTAAATATCTTGAATAATATAAGCAAAGTTGTGTTCTTCCTAAATGGATGCTGTCAACAAGTTTCTCTCAGATATTAAGAGCCTACATTTTTCACAGTTCACCAGCTGACTTCTGGAAACACGTACATACATAGTGTATGTTTTATGAAACGACAACTAATCCACAATTTGGCAAGATCCTCCTTGGGAGTGTTGTGAGAATATCATTGATCATTCCGCTTCCAAGCTTTTTGTTGGTTTGTTTGTTTTTTGTTTTGGTGAGGAAGATTTGCTCTGAGCTAACATCTGTTGCCAATCTTCCTCTTTTTTTGCTTGAGGAAGATTAGCCCTGAGCTAACATCTGTGCCAATCTTCTATTTTGTATGTGGGTCACCGCCACAACATGGCTTGATGAGTGGGTAAGTTCTGCAAAGGAAAAAGAGTCTATGGCAAGAGAAGAAATTAGATAAAGGAAAAGATGCTTGGAATGGAATGAGGGGAAGAGAAATCAAGACTTTGCAATGGAACCTTCATGCCTAAGCCATGGAAGAAGTTATGGCACCAAGATAAGGAGAGGAAGTAGGTAAACAAAGAGAAGCAAAGAATAATTTACAGGAATAGTAAGCAGAATCTAAAATAGAAAACATATGATAACAAGGAGGATTTCATCCATCTATTTTCATTTCTGACTTTTTTTTCCTAGGCAAGAGGAGAGGAAAGTGAAGTGAGAGTTTGATATAAAGGTTTGATTTAAGATATGCATTTTCATCCAAAGTAAAACCCTATTTCATAATAAATAAACATACAACATTGAACCATTTCAATAAAGAAAGCATCTATTATTATGAATTGGTCCCACCAATTTGACATCATCTTTTATTGTCATAGAAGTCATAAGTAGTTTACATTTTTTAAAATCATTTTTTAATCTACGTATATTTTTTAAAAATCTAGTTTAATGTTGGTGAATAAAATCTATGTTTTACAATTTCTGTGAAAATATGTTCTTTATATCATTTTGCACAGAGGGGACATGATTTAGTATTTGTTTTAACAAATTTGCCATCCACAGAGATGTGCTTAACTACAGACTTTTAAACTCTGTCTCCAAACTATAGCTCATAAGAAACGTCATTGAAAGATGAGTGATAAATGGAATGCGTGTCATAATATTACATTGTTACCTCCCTTTTGGGGGCAGGCAAAATATAATGTCTGCTAGGGCACAGTGCCAAACCAGGGTTTTGATAAAGGGATAGTCACTTTCAGAACTCTTAACCCGGAGTCTTTATTGAGCCCATCACTTCACAAACCTAAATGGTCTTAGTTTGCACAAATAGATTGAGCACGTGCAGCCTCATCACTCTGAAAGTCCATTTCCCTTTGTGTAGGTAATTCTCAGAAGCACCTGTATGAATAGAGAATTTTACGATGTAAATTTCAGTTTCTTGGGACTCTAACATGGAGCAGCTGGCTTTAAAAACACTCCATCTGAGGGGCCAGCCAGTGGCCTAGAGGTTAAGTGCGCGTGCTCCACTGCTGGCGGCCTGGGTTCGTATCCCAGGCACGCACCCACGCACCCCTTGTCAGGCCATGTTGTGGCGGCGTCCCATATAAAGTGGAGGAAGATGGGCATAGATGTTAGCCCAGGGTCAGTCTTCCTCAGCGAAAAGAGGAGGATTGGCATGGATGTTAGCTCAGGGCTGATCTTCCTCACAAAAAAACAAACAAACAAACAAAAACACTCTGTCTGAATTAGTCACTAACGTTATCACAGGGCCAGGCTCGTACTCATGTAAATGTGGCTCAGATTCGAAGCTGCTAGGAAAATCTGTGTGGAAGCGTATGAAGCCTATGAAGCCAATGGATGAGCAGAGACCATTTGAAGTAGACGAGGTATGTATACTGGGGACTCTATTCATTTATTGTAGTTCACACAGTGCATTTTATTTTTATTTAAAGTGCGAACACTTCTCATTTTTGTTTTTGCGCTTCTTACCACTGATTTATGATTCTTGTTATCAAAACTTCCCAATAAGTCATTCCAAAACGAGAAAAATGTGAGCAAAAATCAAAACAACACCATGTCTCATATTAAAGCTTTATGGAAATTGTGAGGCATTCTAAAATGTGAGGGGTACGTGTGTGTATATGTATTTAACACAAACTATTTTGCATTTCTAAAAACTCTATTTTTCAAACTAAGGCTTTGTTATCGTTGTTGCTTCTAAATTTTTCTTTCCTCGTAGAAAATGATATCTCAGGACATATGATACCTGAGAATTGGGAAGGAAACATTAGAACTTTTGAGCATCAAGTGAGATATAGATATAAAATGCCACCTCATGCAGGTCAGTCATATTTAAAATTATGTTTCCTTTAGTGAAGAATGTATCCACTGATAAGCTATCTCATCTAATCAATGGGTGTGACTTCCTGTGAACTCTACTCGTGCTGAATCCCTATAGTTAGTTAATAGCAATAGAAGAGAAGGAACTCGAAATACTCTCTTCTATTTGATAACTGTAGAATCCTGGCGACGTACGAGGTTTAGCCAGAGAACATATTGGTTTCAGCAGACTATGGTAAAGTTAATTAAGGATGATTAATGGAGCATTTTCCTTCCAATGATATCTGTGACAGAACAAAGCTGTCTGAGGCTTGTCAAGCAGAATTTGAGTTGAATGAGTATTTATGTGATCAAATCTGAAGGCTGCCTCTTGACAGAGTGAGGATTCATCAATCAATTGCTCTGGCTTGCAGTGGTGGGAAATTGGTCTATCTGAGTAGGTTCTGCTCCCATCCCCCATTTTTTTTCATTCAATCATCCCTCAGGCTACAATGCATCTTTAGCTTTTACCTCTGACCACCTTAAGGTCTATCAGAGAAAAGTAAAGGCAAGAACGAAAACATCTATTACGTTGGTTATTTCTCAGCTGAACTCATACAATTGATTTCTTTTAAGCAGAGGGTTATAAAGTGACACAGGCCTGTGCAAGGAATTAATTGGCATTAATGAAAGTTATTTTACAGCCTGACGAGAAATGATTGTGGGCTTAGTCAAAAACTATCTATCACATCGCTTGTACCCTTTTTGTGCTTGTACCTTTTATCCTGATAAAATTGTAAGCCATTTCTTAAGCCAGTTAATTCTAAGTCAGTTAGTTCTAAAAATAGACTAAAGAAGACCAAACACAGATTGTGGGTCAAGTTTTTGCTTTTAGCCATATTCTACAATCTGTAGTCGTCAGTTCTGGGTTCTACACTCAGTGGCCACTGGCCCTGCCAGGAAAGGCACTGCTGGCCAGATCTACCTGGACAGCAGGCTCATTTTCACTCAGGATATGAAGAGTCTTGTTTAACTACAGTGAAACAGTGACAGTGCAGAGGTATGATCAGGAATTAACTAAAATAACAATATTCATTTTGCAAGGTTTATGCAGGTGATTTTGGATGAATTGTCTGATTTGATGCTTACAAAAAGTTCATGCAAACAGGGGAGCTGTGAGGATTCCTATTAAATAGACGTGGAAATTGAGGTTGGAAGAGGTTTGTAACTTGCTAGAATAATATGGCTGTGAGTGGCTGAGATGGGACATGGGTCCAGTTCTGGATACTCCCCCTACACCCTTCTACCTCTCTTGTGGACTGCGGTCTGTCTGGGTCATGACTAACTGCTTGTTTGCTCTCTCAATGATGGCACAGTATTTGCACCCAGAAGGTAAATGTAATCATGTGAGATTTTAATGGTCAATGCCACTTTAGCAAGTTCAGGCTAATATTCTGTTGGCTGATGCTATATTTAATTCTGAGGTTCAATGACTGCACCTGGGAGTAGAATATTTCTGGCACAGCTAGGCAGTAGGACTCTTGGTGATTTCAGGAGTGGCACTCAACTGAACATAGTGTCTTCATAGTGTCACCATGAGAAATACACAACTACGCTTCCTAGAAGAGTAGCCCCAGCGATTCCTGAGACATGTTCAGAAGAAAAAATATATGCATGTCCATACTGTTGTTGTTGTTGTTATTTATTGAGATGTTTATAAAGAAGCATTTTTGAAGATTTGATTTTTATATAGCAGAGAGGATACTTTATTGGTTATTTATCAGAAACTTTCACTTGTTTCTCAAATCATGCTTACTCATCTCGAAATGTTCGATCACTGATTTTATAATCCACATTCTCACCACCTTTGGAAAGCACATGTGAGTAATTATACAATAAAATTGACATTCAGTTTTATGTACAAGTGTTGTAATCATTTGCCAATACAGTATTAGTATTTTGAGAGAAAAGTTTTGTTAACTTTGTTATGTTTTCAGAGTACAAAGTGAGAAATAAAAAAAAATGATTTAATAAAAGGATTGCCAATGGATTAGATCAATTTCAACTGATATTGGTATTTCTATATTTATACATAAACACAAATGATGATTAGTTTTTTGTGTCTACACTATAACAATGAGTTTAGATTTTTAAAATCTTTTTTAAATGGATGATTAACATTCCAAAAATTCAAGAGAAGCTTTAGCTTTTCAGTTGTGTTATCCTTGAAAATTATGTTAAATATTTTATTATTTAATATTTCTTGCTTCAGATGTTTTTCTGTGAAAATATTGAATAGTCTTGCTTTCATTTATTTTCTTTTCCCACTTCTTTTTGTAATAATATTGAAGACCTCTTTTGTGTTTCTAAATGTTTTTTAGACTAATAATTCTTTATTCTATAAAGTGTTTTAGTATAAAAATAATGATTTATTTTAGCTTTAGAGAAAAAATCCGAAGAGCAGAAAGGGATAAAGACAGCAACACAAAGAACTGAACTCAGTCCTTAGTTTATCTGCTGTGCTCATTTGACAACGTTATCAATGCTGGATATCTACCAAATGCAGAGCAGAGAACTACTTTTTCCCTTGTTATGCACACTATATTTCTAAGAAAACCCTTGGATTGTAGTAGCTTTATAGGTAATCATACCACAATCTGAGCTATAGAACTTGCAGTTAACAAAATCCCTGTGTCTATGTCATGTGACCTATAATAAGTCAGGTCTTCATTCAGTGTTTAGGGAATAATTTCTTAGACCTCAGTGTAGGATATTCATGTCTATTAAATTTTAAAAATTAATTTAGACACATAGCTCTGACCTGGTAATATAATCTAATATCTAGCTTCTGTTATATTATAGTCTTTCTACTTTCACCCCAGACCTAACCCCCTTCCCCCCCATCCCTCAGGCTTATGTCACTTTGATATCATCTCCTCCCCTTTCATCCAAGTCATTGATAAAATGTCTGAATGAAATAGGGCAATCTTCTGGTTGCTATTGAGCCATTGATTGTCCCTGTTTACACATCCTTGAGCTCAAATATCCAACAGACTCCTATAAGTGAAATGAATAAATAAGATACCATTTTTATATCTTGGATGAATGCATGATGTCATCTTCCACATTACAGTAACAGTGTAGGTAACAGTAATTCAGGGTGGGTTTTTTGGCAGGTTTGGTAAATTGCACTGTAATTGCAACATTAATATTCACACTATCTGTGAAAGTATGACAGCACTCCCAGTTGGAGTAGACATTTTGGTTATTCGAGGGACATGACTAATTTTGGTGAGCTGGACTAGTTTAACTAAACTCTTGATGAATCCTACATGATCCAAAGCAAATATGACAAGTTACTGGTTTGGCAGTTGGCAATTCGAAAATTAAAAGGCGTATCCATGCATACTTTTTGCATATTCTTTTATAACAATGTCTACATTCTTTTATAACATTTTCATCTGGGTTAATTACAGGATGATAGAACAAAGCATATTGGTCATAATTTTTATCACATAGAAGACACAGGAACATAGGTAAAAAAATTTGATTAAACATTGTTTGAGGGGCTGGCCCAGTGGCGTAGCAGTTAAGTTCGTGCACTCCACTTTGGTGGCCTGGGGTTTGCAGGTTCGGATCCCAGGCATGGACCTACACACCACTCATCAAACCATGCTGTGGCGGCATCCCACATACAAAATAAAGGAAGATTGGCACAGATGTTAGCTCAGCGACAATCTTCCTCACCAAAAAAATAAATAAAAATAAATTTAAAAAAATAAATAAAAACATTTGCGGTTTTGGAAAATGCTAAGAAAATTTTCTAAGGAGGAAAAATTGTGTATATATAATATATTCCTTTAAAATATTAGTAATTATATCTGAATAGTGTCATGTCTGATATATTCTGCATCACTGCCTTAGATCATTAAACATATTTTACAAGATTATAACCAAAAGGTCTGGGCTCTGTTGTTCCAATCCAATATTTCTAGAAAAAATCTTCAACCAGAAGTAAACAAACAAATACTAGAGCGTGAATTCTCCGTGAAAAAACTGAGACTTCATTCCAGGCCTACGATGAGCCCTTGGCGAGGATCTCAAAATTTATGCCCAGAGTTTTGCAGTTTTAGGTTCCTGAACAGTCCAGTTAGTTAAACTTTTTATGCTAAGACCAGATAGAATCAGCAGAGATGGAAACTAGTTGATGCCATTGAAATGGCACTTACAGACTTTCTCTATCCACTCTAGTCTTTAACCTTGAAACACGTTCTTTTTTTTTTCTAATTTTTCTGAGCAATCCAATGTATTTGCAGAGTACAAAATCTCACCAAATCAGATTTCGATGCTCTTACTTATGTTTCTCCTTTGTTTGCTGTGTGACAAGGATATTTGTCTCTCTCTCTCTCTCTCCCTCCTTTCCATGTCTTTCTTCCCTCTTTCCTTGTCTCCCTGCCTCCTCCTCACCCAACCAAAAACAAAACAAAACAAAACAAAACAAAACAAAACAAAACCACCTCAACATGCTGTTCTCCATCTCACCTGAGCCTTTAACACAGGACACTGTCCTCCTCCATTTTATCTGATCAATTCCCACTTTCCTTTAAAAAAGTCTTAACTTAGACCAACTTTCATTTGGGAAGTCTTACATGTGTCCTCCTGGCCCTTTGCCTTCCAGACCCATCCCTGGTGCAGGCAGGTGCTCTTCTTATGCACTCCCATAGTCCTGACAGTGCTTGGTTACATGTCTGTACCTCCATGTAAGCTCCATGAAGACCTATGGCTGCCTTGTTTATGGGTCACATAGCCTGCAATAGTGGGAGCTCAATAAATAATAAGGAATGAAAGAAAGCAAGGAAGAAGGGGAGAGAGAGACAATGCCATTTTATAGAAAAGAATTTGAAGAACTATCTCAAGTTCATCTTCAGATGGGGCACAGCTACCCACCAGGAACCTGCACTAGATGTGGGTAGGGGGTCAGCATCCCAGATGGGAACAGACCCTGCTATTAGTGGCTGAAATAGTGCAGTCTTCTGCACAAAATCACAGTCTTCTTAATTGTAAAATCAGCCACTTCCATACATACTGCAACTTTGAAAGCGATATGGCCCCCTAGTAAGGTGGATTTGTATTGATATACAACATAATTGGTCCCAGAGCCCCCTACCCAACTACCCGCCTTGTTGTTTTATTGCCTTTGCCCCCTTCTCCTTTATCGCTGGCCATCTTCAAACTGTGGGCTGAGGACCTAGGCTGCTTGTATGCGTCATAAAATCTACTCCAAATTTCCCTGAGTTGAAGTCTTTCCTTCTTTATAAATTGGCTGGGGTGTCATGATTGAGAAAATTGGCACCCAAAAAAGTCTGTTCAATCTTGGCTGCATCACGTATTAACCTTGGACAAGGCTATGCTGTGACCTTGGACAAGTCACTGTTCTGAACTTTACTTTCCTTATCTGTGCAGTCAGGACACTTGCTAGCCCATGTTCAGGCTTTTGAGATGATCAGACTCATGTGAAAATATTTTGCAAACTCTAAGAACTATGAGTTCACAAATAGATACAAATTGACAACAAGGTCATAGACACTAAGTTGTCCATCAAGAGTGATGTTCAGTTTCCTTTACAGTATGAAATAGATCATCATAGAGGATCCTTTACTGAATTCTGGAATTATGAAATGAGGATTCAGAATGGAGTGTGTCTGTATCAAGAGATGTTCATAAGAGCCCTCTCCTGTTTTGAATACTTCTGGAGAAGGGCCCCTACTTTATTGTTTGCTACTCTAAAAATTTATCCAGATTTTTAAAATACCTTGAGTCCTGAATGTTTAGATTTAGATTATATTTATATTATGGTTGAGTACCATTCTTTCCTTGCCTAGATATGTGAATACTATTTTTGTGTGCAAGTAAGCTTAAAAATTGACTGTCTAAATATTTAACCAGAGTTATTTTAAAAGAATTTCATTATTTATCTTCTTTATGATTTATATTATCACATTCTGTGTCTGTAGTTATGGTTTATCATAAGCAGCCCATCTGCTACAACAGCCAAATTGGAACATTCATATAAGATGAGTTCAGATATCATAAACATGACAAGAGATGGATTACATTTAGTCTTTCTCCATGTTTAACCAACTTAATTTGTTTCCTATGCAGAAGAGGCTCTAAATTTACTTAATATATGTTAGCACTTAGGAACATAGTTAGAAACAAGGCGAAGGTCTTAACCTATTCGTAAATAAATGAGAAGATTCCTGTCGGAGTGAAAGAGAGAGAGAGAATTTATGTCAAACAATCAGGAATTTAATACATAGTGGTCTTTTAGGATGTCCAGTTTGTGTACATACTCTTAAGGCATGATTACGAATAACTTCACTTCCTATAAACAATGTGACTGGGGAAATTACTCACAGATACAACAAAAAGGGGAAGAAAGGTAAGACGTTTTAACTAAAGCCAATAAGTGAATTACTTTCCCTGAAAAGGTTAAAAATGGCAGATTTATTTCTTGTTGCCATAATATTTGTCTTTGTTGGGCCAGCTATCTGAGGTGTTCTCCAGAAGATGCAGGGCTCATTGAGACGTCACCACATGACCCCAGGTTCAAAGTTACAGCAGAGTCCTGAAGGATTTTTCCCCTCTGTAGTTTGGGGACTCAAGGAGCCTTAACTGAAGGCTAAGTCTGTTGGCTGAATGAAAGTATTGATACTGCTGTAGGGAAAGCTTTCAACGATTATACTGGATTTCCCTCTGCCCCTGGTAAAGGTCAAGTAGAGGACTTTTTAGTGCAAGCAAAAGAGTCATTCATTTTTGGCTCTTTAGGTAAAGGACTTATGTCATATTATTAGTGAAAATGTGATTAACTGTTAAAGCAACATAGGTCTTAATGATCTATAAAGCCACTTCTCTCAAAGTTATGGATTCATTGCTCTGCAGTACTACATATATGTTGTTCTAGGATCACGCAAGTCATGAATACTAAAAATAAAAATAAACATATTTCTTTGATGATGATTTATTACCAAACAATTTGGAGCTAATACATTCACATTATAGGATGCAAATACAAATGTGACATTACTGAGTGGGCCTTTAAGATGAAGTGTCATTACTTTTGGAAATATGGGTAGTGCCTCAACTTCATCACAGCCTTTGTAACATAATGTTTTGAGAACCTGTGACTGATGTCTCAACTCGCAGCAGTTTGGTTCTTAAATTCCGTACTTAACAAGAGAATGGTTTCTTTCAGCCTCATTGATGACCTGGAAACCCGGATGTGGGGATATTATATGCCATTGTGAATTAGTATGTGAAGTTGGTAAGATGAGATTGAGTGGCTCCTTTTGGATAAGACACTGAGTTCACAGTGAGCACAAAGATGCAGCCATTGGCAGTGGCAGACCCAGTGAAAAATGGTACCACAAACCTGTGTCCATAAGAGTGGGTTCCCATAGCTCCTCTACAGGCTACTCAGAAATAGTCCTGCAAGTACCAATGCTAATATACATCGTGGTTAGTTTTCTATATCAGGACAAAGCTCTCTAGTTACCCAGAATTACTCCACAAAGTAAAAAGCTGTACAGAAGCTGAGTGTGCGTATGTCAAATCGACCTTGTTTTCTTCTTTATGTCTCCGATCTCTTCTCTTTGGAGCTCCACAACTATTTATCTCTTCGTTTCTCTCATTCTTTCTTCTGTTTATTTTCTCCACTCCTTTTCCTTTTCTTTCTTTTATTTCTCTTTCCCTTCTCCTTTTCCCATTTCATCCTGTTTCGTGCTTTCTGAATCAGGGTAGGAGATAAGCTGACATTAGTATATTAATAGTTATATTCTTGGCACTGTCAAGAGCTTGCTTAAAGGAAACAGGTTTTCTGGTATCAAGAGAGAACTATATTCCTTAAAAGAGTGGATGTGTGCTTGTCTTCCAATGCTTGTATTGGTATTGCTAATTTTATTACTGGAATCTAAGTAGACTCATTATTTTCTCAGCGAGGTTTTCTATTGGTACAATATGAATACTAACATAGTTAAAAAGACATTTGTGCAAGACCTTTAAAAAATAACTTTGCAAGTAGGAAGGAGGACGAAAGGAAGCAAGCGATGGAGCAGAGTACACATTATGCGAGCAGTGCAGACTGCTGTACAGGTTAGACTGCCCCAGTGTGCGTCTAATTTATGTAGCTGATAACCCAAGTTAACAGAGACCCTGGCACTATTATGGAGGTAATATTTTCTCAAGGATGTACAGTCTTAAACAACTTCTTCCTGTATTAGGTTCATACATGCTTTTCTTTAACATAAAGCAGGGATGTCTGTTCTCTTGTTCCATTTCATTTTCTTGGAAAAATAAATTTATTGCAGGCCAGATGAATGGAAATTCTGCTTACTGTTTACGACTGAAGTTGCTCTCCCCCTCTCCTGTATTACCTAGGGGATTAGTTCAATATAGAGTCTTATTCCACACCCATTTCTTTATTTTTCCCTTCTCCATCCTTCTTTTCAGGGTTCTGTTTCAAAACTTATATTGCCACAGAGCAGCTGGTAGCATTTAACCACCACCTGCACAAGTAGTTCTGTTTCCAGTGGAAGAAAATTTAGCTTACATAAGGCAAAAAACTGTAAGGTGTTGGCTTTTCCATTTTTATTTGTACTTGTGTACATTTTCTTACTCATTGATGAATGTTCTGCTAAGTGAAACTTAACTCCTTGGTAAGGAATGAGAAATAGTATGGTGTAGTAGTCATTTGTTTCAGTAAGGTTTGGTTAAATTGAAACTTTGTCAGTAAGACGAGAGGTTGATCATAGCCAGGAAGAGACTCTTAAAATCTGTAACTTCTTTGAAGGGTGAGAAGGCACCCTCTTGAACTGGAAACTTCTACCATGATTTTCCAGGTACCAGTCCCTATTGAGGACTATGACAAGCATCATGATGTGTGCTGGGTTCCCAGGAAAGGCATTATACAATCAGACTTTTAATACTAATAGTAAATAAATTACCTTCCTACTGCTTGCGTATAAGTTTAAATCTCTAAGTTTTTATTAAATTGTTCACATAACTACACACTGAACATTGATCATAACTGCACTAGCAGTGACTAATGTGTCGAGTAGTGACTTTCCTTAAATTGAGTGACTTTCCTATTCCATAAATGAAACTCCAACCTAAAAGCTGGCCATCTACAAATAATATCTGATGACTAACTTATGCAATGCCAACTGCAGCTCATAAGTCATTCTTGCTTACCTCTTTCTTTGAATCATCAATATCACCATTTTTTTTCTAGGTAGAGGAACTGAATTAGAGGAAGGCTATATGACTTGGTCAAGGTCACTTAGCTAGTAAGTGTAAAGTCATCCAGATTCTTGCATAGTCATCTTTTATGGAGAAAAGTTCAGCAGTTAATATTTTTTAATTTAGGCTTAAAAGTTACTGAGAGCCACAGACTATAGTTAAGCAGTTATTCTATCCAGGAATCTTAACTGTGTAAATACTATCCAGGAGTCTGAACCATGTAAATAAATGCTAGATTTCTTTTTGAATCCAATTCTAAGATGGAAATGATCCTAGAAGAAATTTAGTATGATATCGTGGCTTTATAGATTAACAAACCAAAATGTACGACCAAGGTCATGCACTAGTTGATGGCAGTGCTGAGACTAGAACCAAATTATATTCCTTCCTCCCTTCCTTTTTCTCTTCCCCTTCTTTTATTCAATCTTCTCTCCCTTCTTTCCTTCCTTCTTCCTTGAGTCTGCATGCTGAGCCAGTTACTACTCATCTAAGCTAAGTAGTGGAGATAAATGATAACTAAGTCAGACTCCTTCTCTGCCCTCAGGGGGTCTAGTGGGAGATACAGTCAACTGAACTGTATGTGCTGTCATGGCAGAGGTATAGGATATTAGCTACGGATGATGGTTGGGAGGGATATGCAACCAAGTGTAGAGGGAGTCAGAGAAGGTTTCCTTGAGGGAGTATATCTAAACCAATACCTGAAGGATGATTAAACTTTATTCCAATGAAAGGGAGTTATATAGGAGCAGAAAAGAATGTTCAGGTGTCAGTCCAGAGGCAAGAGAAAGCATGATGGAGTTCATGAACTGACAGAAGGTCAGTATGAGTGTGGGAGGACAGGGAGAGCAGTGAGAGAAGAGACTGAGTTGAATTCCCTTTAAAGGTGAATTGAATTCAGTAGGCTTTAGATGCTCGTAAGGTACCATTAGGAGCTATAAGGTTTACAAGATAATACTCTTTAATTATAATAGAATAATCTAGGGCACTGAAGGATAGATAAATCCCAAAACAAAGGATACAGATTATGAACTTCTCTTGGAGTTCAGAGGAGAAAGAAGTCCCATTGTGGACGATAGCAAGCAAAGAAGATTTTGAAAAATAGGTAGCATATCTATAGATCACTACCTTCTTGCATTTCTTTCCGCTATGAACAAATAGTCTTTCCCATCTGTCTCTATCTCCTGAATTCCCATTCAGTCTTTATCTTACTGAAACCTCCATTTTGCCCACAACACTTGGGAAAGGTCAGTAGTGATCCCCAACTGCCAATCCAGTGTGGTTTTTGGTACTCGGTCCACTATAATGCTCTCAGGACAGCTCTCTCCTTCTTGGACCCTATTCCTCCTCTGGCTTCTAGTCCACCACTCACTTCTGGGTCTCCCTCTAATTCTGTCTCCTTTTCTGGGTTCTCCTTATCTGACCCTTCACAGACCTCAAATGTTGGTGCTTACCAGGGTCCAGACCTTAGCCCTCCTTTCTTCCTGTAGCCTTTGAGTATCCTAGGTCATATCCACCTGCAGATACGACCTATTTACCCAGGTTTCCCAAATCATTATCTTAGGCTCCGAACCTACAATGCCATCCTCTTGCTGAACATCTCTGAGTATCTTACCCCACTTCAAATGAAGTGAAATCCATCTTCTCTCCTCTATTTCCCGTTGCAGTTAATATTCCATCATCTGCCTTGTTTCTTAAGCTACAACTTGAAAGTATACCTTGACTTCTTGCATTCCTCTTCCCTTTACCCATGTCCAATGATTTACCAAATTTGATATTCTATACTCCAGAGATATTTCTTGATACTGCCTGATTCTCTCAACTCACACCACCTTTCCCTTAATTCAGAGCTTCACCACCTATTGCCAAGACTGCATGTAAGAGCGCTCTACGTGGTCTCCCTTCCATTCAAGACTATCCTTTCTAAACATCAAACTGAAGATAATCTTTTATTTGCTTAAGGCACTACTCTGGCTTCCTATAGTCCACAGCAGTAGTTTTTAACTGTGTCCCTCTGAGTCCCAGGACCCCTTAAAGACTCTTTAAGATTAGCACTGGGGGAGGTGAAAGCCAAGTGGGTCTGCCTCCTAACTCCCCACCTCATCCTCAAGCGATGCAGCATCACTTTTTATTTGCTTGATATTTGTGGCTTTGCATAAGATTTTGTGCAGAATGGATAAGAAGGGGGAAAGTCCGGAGTCAGGGTGATAGAGGTCTGATAGAGATTCTCAGAATAGTGAGGTAGGAGTTAGATTAAAATCGACTAGAGATTCATTGCTGAATTCCTGGGATGAGAGAAAATATCTCAGAGGACAAAGGGAGAAGACGAAAGTGTGTTCCTTCTCTTCAGAAATCCTAACCATGGCAATGAGTGCTTTTGTCCATTCCCAGCTATTTGGTTCTACCAGCCCCTCCATCCCCATTACGTAGCTGGAGTGGCAGCGGCAACTGCAACAACGTGCCCTTGTTACTACGTGCCCAGCGCTGTGCTGTACACCTTACTGTCATCGGCTTATGAGAGAGAGAGATAAGTGCTGTTATGACCTTCCCTTTAGAGATGAGGACAGTGAGGCTCAGAGGTTAATTAATTTACACAAAGCCTCATAGCTGGGAAGGTGTGGACCCAGGGTAGGAACTTAAGTCTGTCCAGAGCCTGATCTCTTTCCATTCACTGCTCAATTTCAACAACTGCATTTTATGTGTTTAGCCAAGTATTGTTTGGATCTAATATCTGAATACACACAGAAATTAAGGTAGCGTCTTTTTTGTTAATGCAAATCGGGGAAGTCAGAGTTCCAGAGAAAAATGAATTCTCTAGATACCTGAAGCTCACCTCCTGGAGCCCTGTGGCTTCTATACTGTTTCCATAAAGGATGAAAACTTTTCTAAAATCGTTAGTTCAGGAAACCAGATAGCCAATCTGGTTGGATTCTTGTCCTAAATCAAAGTAAATCAGCACTGAATGACTCTCTTTTAAGAAAAGAGTATAAGTTTTGGCATATGGGCTTAACCTCTGTGCCACCCAAATTAAAGGCAATTTTCCTACACTTGTGAGTTCCCGCCGGGTCTCATGTAACTGAAGTGGTTAGATGGCTTCCCTGCCAATAGAGACTCACAACTCGCTTCACTGCTTTAAACAACTTGGATCTCTAATACTTTTCAAAGTGTGGTCCGCGGGCCATACACATCAAAAATTGGGATACTGTTTTAAAATGCAGATTTCTGGACTTAACCTCAGATCTCCCGATTTAGAATTCTTGGGGGTGAGGCCTGAGAATCTGCTTATTTTTTTGAAATAACAAGCACAGGAAGAGGAGTGTGGTGATGGTCCTTCGAATAAAGTGGAACTAGATGTGCTAAGCACAGTCGTTAAAGTATGCAGACATTAATAATAGCTGTGAGCCTTGGCAACTTTGTTTTATATTATGCCCTGCCAAATGCCTTTCAGCCAGTGACCTTCCGTGGTAATTAATCTCAAGTATATCAGCTCTGTAAATGTTTAGACTCAGTTCAAGCTGCTCTAGCATCTGCCCAAGCGATTCTTCTTCCTGCCCTTCTTCATTTTGTTGTTTAGCTTTGATTTGCGTTTCTCATTCCCAAATATATGTCAGTACTTTTCTTTTTTTTTTTTTCCCCCAAAGCCCCAGTAGATAGCTGTATGTCATAGTTGCACATCCTTCTAGTTGCTGTATGTGGGACGCGGCCTCAGCATGGCCAGAGAAGCGGTGCGTCCATGCACACCCGGGATCCGAACCCGGGCCGCCAGCGGTGGAACGCGCGCACCCAACCACCAAGCCACGGGGCCGGCCCTATGTCAGTACTTTTCTAAGGGCCTCCTCTCAGCAGGAACTCTACATGTGTCTCATAAGACCCTACAAAGGAGACATTAGTCCCATTACACAGATGAGAAAGCTGAGACTTAAATAGCATAATTAATGTGCACAAGGTCACAGAAGCGGGGAGATTCTGTGAAGCTGAAATTTGAACCTAGGTTCACTCCATAATCCTGCCTTTTCCCTAGATGCTGGTTGCTTCATCCCATTTGGCTTCTTTCCTGATAGGCGCAGTTACAGCTACAGTTTAAGCATCCTATCCAGGACCTCTGGGTAACACTGTCACCAAGACTGTTTCTGTGACACGTATGTCTGTGGTACTTTTCCAATCCTCACCTTACTCACAAGTTACGTCCTAGGGAAGAGCAGGTAAATGGTATCGCTTAAACTTTGAAGCATAATTGAAATCTGGAATTACTTTTAGGAGAAGTTTTGTTGGTTTGTTTGTTTTCACCACTTTCACTAACCTAATTACTAGTTAGTGTGTGGAGTCAAGGGGTGACCTTGTCACCTGGCACCATGGCTGATTTTTAGTCAGCACTGATCAGTAGGGCTTTCTACAAAGATGGAAATGTTCTGTATCTGCATTGTTCGATACAGTTGGCACTGGCCACCGGTGGCTATTGAACTATATGGCAAACGTTGACTGAGAAACTGAATTTTTAATTTTAATTTTAATTAATTTACATTTAAGTTTAAACAGCTGCATGTGGCTAGTGGCCACCATGTTGGACAGCATAGGCCCAGCTGAGCTACAGGAAGACAGTGAAGGTGAGTAGTTAAGGATTCAAATCTGCAGCCAGACTGGCGCATTAGCTTGTGCGACTTTGTGCAAGTTACTTGACATCTCTGTTGTTCATTACTTTGAATATAAAATGGCAATAATAATAGTACATGCCCCACAGGTTCGTTGTGAGGATTAAATGAGTAGTTTTATGTAAAGATTCTTAGCACAATGCCTAGCACATGGTAAGGGCTCATTAATGTTAGCAGCTGTTATTTTAAGTATTACTATTTTAGCTCAACTTCCTAAATAATTGGAAGTTGCTTGCCTCTTTTGTGACTTGAAATCTACTTAGATGTCATGTACTGAGAACATGGCAGTTGCTTCATAAATATGTAGTGGATTAAATTTTTGAAATCTCTCCGATTTAGGACTTTTGATACACAGCCTGATGTGTACACATACAGAGGATGCTGGAGAGAGTCACAGAAAATGCCTTCCCTTCTTCAGATACACAATGGGCAAGTGCGAGTCTGTTGGTCAAGGACAATGAGAAGGAAAGGAAGTGAAGAGGCTTCAATACTTTCAAAGAAAAAAAGAAACATCCTCTCCTCTCTTGTCCCATGTGACTCAAATACCCATGATCTTAAAAATTCCATTTTGAATTTGAAATATGTCAGGAGGTAATCAAGGGAAGGAGCATTTTAATAGGACAAATGATAAGTAGTAGGAAATTGTTTCTCATCAGGCACATTATAAATCGATCTTGATTATTTTTATTAGCCGGTCAATATATAAGTACCCTGTGCATCAAAATAACCACACACACCTAAAGACACTTGCACACCACATATAGTTTGTATGTGTATGTCTGTTTGTGTGTGTGTGTACATATATTAATATTGACATTAAAATTAGATAGTAAAACCTTTTCATGTAGTGCCAACTAAGTCCAGCCACAATAAATTGAAAATTTGAACTAACTTGGCATGCCTTCGCTTTATAAGGCCTTGTAAATGGCTATACAAATATTTTTCTAAATGGAAATCATATTAGACCTGAGGTTTAAAGTACTGTAGATAGGAAAAAGAGGTAAATAATTGCCTTTTTACTTTGTGACCAGATTATAAATGCCAGACAATGGAAAAACTAGTAAAATTCAAAAGGAATTCCTAAAGTAAAACAACATACTGGCTCACAGATTGTCTTTCTTCTTCGTCCGCGTTGTGGATTTATGTTGACTACGCTACCAACAACTCAGGTTAATGGAGGACCTGAGTCATGGTTCTTAGCTTAGCTGGGCTGCAGCTCTAGGACAGAAACCATGCGTGGGTGGGACTCAGGAGACACCATGCTATCAATGAGAGCTTAAGGCTGCTTGATTGACAGCTTGAAAGAGACCAACCGCTCAACTGAAGGAAATTTGTCCTTTTCAGGGGTTGAATTTGAAGAGCTTTTTGAGGAAAAGGGAACCAAGTTTCTCCTGAAGGGCCTATTTCACAGATGCCAGTCTGCATCTTTATTTGCTGGCAAAAGGTGCCAACTTTAGATACTCGTCAGTTTACTATGGAGTAATTCTCTCCTTTTAAAAGCCTTCAGTGGCATGCTACTGAGCCAGCCCTATTGTTGCAGCCTGATTTAATTGTTGACTTTGTGTTGATTTTATTATTCAAGCAGGCCCCACCTATTGTTTCAGAGGTCAACGAGCATTTTCATTGCGTTTCATCTGAACTGTAGCCCCTGGTCAACGACACTCTTTCTTCTTAGGCAAACATTCTGTGGCAGCTGGGTTGGAAACTATCATTCCACACATCACAGCAGATCTCAGACAACTCGAGTTTAATTATTCCCTGTTGACTGGCTTCGCCATTACTAAAATCTCTTTTAACACACTGACACTGAGAGTGGAAGTGTAGAGTTTCTGAGCTCTCAGCACAATAGCTTTTGCATTAATATCTCACGGTTTATTTCGTAGAGCAGAGGCCTGCTTGTGGTGTCTAAAATTTGTTGAAACATAAATTGCAAAGAAAGCTATCAGTGACACAATATAGCCATACACAGTGAAAAGAAAGCCTGTGGATAGGCTTAGATATTTTTTTAAAAGTGCATTCCTCTTATAAGTTTTTTTTTTTTTTTGCCTTTCAAGGGCATGTCAAAGAGATTTTAATCACTCTTTTGTTTTCGTTAATTTTTAGAACACATTTATGTTTTATTACTCTGCTAAATAAATAATGTGGGTAGAATGTATCCCAAACTGAACTTTTCATGATGTTTAACAAACTGTAATTTCATGATTAATGGTGCCTAATCTGAATGTCCCGTGAAACTTTGTGCAGCAAGAGGTGTTCAGTGTCACTAAAAGTTAGCAACCTCACAAAAGGGACAGTTCAGTGATTGTTTCTAAGGAACTTTATGGTCTTACGAGTTATGAGAAAAACAATAAAACTTTGGCATTGGATATCTAGCACAACATATCCTAGGATTTATCACTACCTAGAAATTAAGTAAGATATAGGGAAAGAACTGAGCAATTTATATTTTAAAAATGCATTTTGAAATATCAAACCTGGGAGAACCGAGCACGTGGGCACTGTTGCTTTAAAGATAGGTGTTTAGTTATCTTAACTGGCAAACACCCCCTGATTCCACTAAGCACATGGCCAGAACCTTTTGCTTCTTTGCTGGCCATACAGTGTTTTCCCCATCCAAGCTCTATGCTTCTTGCTTATACCTATAGAACCCACTGAAACATGGTAGGATTGACTCTGAGTGAGGGACCAAGGGCCTTCTTGATGGTGATACCTTGACTCTGCTCTATTTGAGGGATAAGGCTATCATCAATTTCACAAGTAATATTTTAAAAAACCCCAATCTGATTATGTCTCTCCTGTGTCAAAACCCTCCAATGGTTTTCCATAACATTCATGATAAAGTTCAAAATTCGTATCACCGCTTAAGAGGCCCTCCATCATCTGGCTCCTGCAAGCTCCTCAGCCTACCCCCCTCCCCATTCTTTTTTTTGTGAGGAAGATCAGCCCTGAGCTAACATCCGATGCCAATCTTCCTCTTTTGTGCCAAGGAAGACAGGCCCTGGGCTAACATCCATGCCCATCTTCTTCTACTTTATATGGGACACCGCCACAACATGGCTTGCCAACCAGTGCATCCGTGCGCACCTGGGACCCGAACCCGTGAACTCTGGGCCACTACAGTGGAGCACGGCACACTTAACCGCTGCACCACTGGGCTGGTCACCTCCCCCCCCCGCCCCCATTCTTCAGCCATACTAGTTCTTTCTCAGTTCCTTAACTTGCCCACAGGCTCTCACATTTCATACATATATTCACTCATTCGTTCACTTATTCATTCATTCAGTATTCAATCAGGCACCACGCTGATTGCTAAGGGCTATGTCAGAGGGTAAAATAGATATGGTCTGTGTACTCCTGAAGTTTAAAAACAAGTCAAGAAGCCAGAAATGGAAAAAATAACTACAAACGCTGTTCTCGTAGACTGTTTTTCTCTCATACATGGCTACCTCATTCTTATAGTCCATGTCTTGTATTAAACATCCTTTCCTGAGGGAGACTTCCCTGACCCTCTAGGTTAGAGCCTCTTGATATATGCTAAAGAAATAAAACAACGCCATGTTAACAGAAATTAGACTTGAAGACTTTGTAAAAGCACAACTTGACTCTGTGGCTTCTGGGTTCTTCTTGAGTCTTCATTGGTCATCTCTATTCACTTGGTGATATCGAGCTTCTATGGTTCAAGGCCATGGCTAGGTGTTTGGGTGAGGGCTGGCACACAAGATAGAGAAGAATCTCTGAAAGAGTTAGAGGGAATCATTTGTTGTATACCTATCCACAAATATTTGTTGAGTACTTAAATATTAAAGCATTGACTAAAAATACTTTCGTTAAAGCATTTGATCTTTATATAAACATTGTGATATGAGTATATAGAAACAGGAGAACATAGAACTATACTTCAGAACTCCAGAGACAGACCATTCAAATCTGCCACTGGGACCTCCCTCTTTCCTCAACTGTAAACTGGAAATAATAGTATCTATTTCTTAGGATCATTGGGAAAATTATATGAGAGCATATACACAAAGCCATCAGAATGTGCCCGGCACATTGTAAAAGCTGGCTCTTGTTGTTATTCCTGTGTTACAGATGAGGAAAAAGGCGTGGAAGGGTTAGATAACTTTTGAAGATCATAGAGCTAGAAATAGAGAGCAACAGAGCCAGGATTGAAACACAGGTCTGGGCAATTTCAGACTCTAGTAACTATTCTCTACACCAGAGCAGGTAAATCTCCACCCAGTGAGTGAAGGTGACAGAAAAAGCAATCAATAGTTACCAGAAAAGAAAGAATCTGCTTTTAAAAGCCTAAGTTTTAGGAGTTGTCTTCATGCCTGGTTTCTGTGAATAAAGTTGTGCTTGATTTCTTAAGTAATGGGCAGCAGTGGTCATTTGAGTAATGTGCCAGATGGTTGCATAAATCCCTGAAAAGCAGCATATTCTTCTGTTTAATTTTAAAATACTATGTGTCAGGTTGAGAAGGGAAGATAAGAAAGGAATGACCTTGTCTTGTGCTGATAGATTGCTTTCTCCAAATATACCTTCAGTTGGACACCATTCTACAGAATCTCAGATCTAGTGCCTTTCCTTAGAAGGTACAAGGAACTATGGTTTAGAAAAAAATATCCCTGCATTAACCTGATATGGATAAAATATATCTTTTAAATTTTTTCCATAATTGAAGCATTGTTGATGTAACTGATAATTTAGGTGTTAAATTATTCAGTCTAGATTATTCTTTATATAAAGTTGTTTTTACTCATGGTTTTTTCTTGCCTTATATCCTTTAAAATTATTAACTTTCTACCTGTCCTTTGCAGTAGTCCAGAGTAATTAGAAAGGAAACCTCTATAATTTTAATGCTGTGCATCCACCCCTATTCACTATACTAGTAATGTATGACAGTGCTACAAGGAAATGCTTGGTAGCAGCACCATTACCAATTTGTTTAAAAGTTAGTTCCACTTTAATTGAACATCTAATATGAGCCAAGGACGGAGGTGTCTAAGACATGTTTTCTTGTCTTGAAAATCTTAGTGGTAAACATATATAAATAGATACTTTTAAGAAAACATAAATAGATTTATGCCTGTTGAGGTGTGAAAGCACAGCAAAATGCCCACCATTGGGAGTTTTGGAATTTGCTGCATATTTTTGTAGATGAAGTCTTTAAAATGATGAGTATGAGCTAGCCAGGTAAACAGAGGGTAGAAAGGGTGTGCTGAGAGGGAGGGACCTGCCAAAGCAAAGGCCCAGAACCTGAACCACTAGGGTGAGTGTGAGGACTTACAATCAGGTCTGTACTTACAGACTGCAGAGCGTGAGGTAGGGAGTAAGAGGACATGAGTTTGACGTGGTTGGTAGGGGCCATATGGAGTGTTTTGCCTGTTGTGTTGAGTTCCTTGGCCTTCAGGTTGTCAGTAATGGACAGTCACTGAAGGGCTTTAAGCAGCAAATTAACATGGTTTGATTTGTATGCAAGCTAAATCACTGGCTACATTTGGCAGAATGGGTCTAATGTGGGTAAGTCCGAATGCAAGGAGTTGAGTGTGATAATTCAAGAGGGAGAAGACAAGCAATAATGAGAAGCAACTGAAATGAGAAATATTTGGGTAATACAATCGGCAAGGTTTGGGGATTGGCTGGATGTGGGACATGAGAGAGATAGAGTCTAAGATAGTACAATTCAGAGAAAGAGGGTGAATATGAAATGTTTTCACAGTTGGCCACACTGAATTTAAGATGCCTCTGGGAGTTCAGAGGGCAGCTTGTGGTTAGAGATGTTCTCTAGAAGTTACCAGCGTAGGGAGGGAGAGAGGATGAAAGCTTTGAGAATGGTTGGAAGAGACCCTAGTGGATATGTTAAAGGAAGAATGGGCTGAAGTCAAACCCAGAAGAAAACCAGCATTTACCCAGCAAGGGGAGAAAATGACCCCAGTGGAGGATCCTGAAAAAGAATCCAGAGTAGAAAGTGAGCTAGGAGAGAGTGAGTCATGAATGCCATAGGAGTAGATCATTTCAAGGAGGAAGTGGTTATTGGTGTCATATATTGTAATTTTCACCTATATTTTATATTTGTTCCTATGCTCACTTTTTATTGCATTTGCTAATGATGGAAAAAGGTATGATATGAATAGGGCCAAATTGAAAAAATATGTCCTCTCCTTTGGGTAAGCTATGGAAAGACAACATTTTCATGTAAATAAAATAATTATAATAACAACCCTTTAATTGATAATTATATAGTACTTAGAGTTTATAAAGTGCCCTGATATCCAGTATCGCTTCATTTTCACATGAATCCAATAAGATAAGCATTGAGACTTTAGATTTATTCCCTTTTGCCAATCGTAGCAGCTGATGCACAGTGAGGCCAAGTGACTTGTCAAGGCTAGTTGCTGGTGAGCTCTAGAGCCTGGGCAATACAATGTTGTGTCCTCAGCCTCCTGACCCACTGGGCCTTCATGTTACCACATTAGGAATGCAAACATGACGAAGAATAGTATATATTCCTCTAGCCTATGAACACAAAATCTTCATATCCATTCTTCAGATTTATTACTTTCCTCCTAGTCATTAGCATTCAGAATCTCCAATTTCATAAAATTGCAATTATTGACATGTCAATTACCATTTTTATATAATTTCTTTTCTGTTCCATTTTCCATATCCATAGAAAGAAATTTGCAGTCTCAATTTGTTTCCTCTGAGATCAAGTTTATTTGAAGGATAATTTCTAGACACTTAGGCCTTTAATTATGTCTAAGGATATCTGTAGAAGCGAATAAAGTGAAAACCCGTAAAACAACAGAAAGAAAGAGAAGAAATTGACATTTGTCAGGATTTTGTAAAATATTGGGAAAATTATCTTGAATAAAATAGATGATAATCTGTACAAGACAACTCAAAAATTAAATCCATGGGGCCGGCCCCGTGGCTTAGTGGTTAAGTGCGCGCGATCCGCTGCTGGCCTCCCGGGTTGGGATCCCAGGCGCGCACCGACGCACCACTTCTCCGGCCATGCTGAGACCGCGTCCCACGTACAGCAACTACAAGGATGTGCAGCTATGACATACAACTATGTACTGGGGCTTTGGGGGAAAAAATAAATAAGTAAAAAAAAAAAAATTATAAAAAAAAATTAAATCCATGTCTTTGGAGGTGGCATGATTACATGACTTGATACAAGGTACCTGCCATCTCAGTTCCTAAGCATGAACAGCATTTCTGTATCAGGTGAAACCATGGGCAGACTTTAAAAAAATTTTTTGCGTATATTCCTCTTAGTAAAAATTTATAGCATCCAGAACAAAAGGAGAGTTCCTCTTGTTTCTCATTCCTCAATTCTGTCTTTGTCGGTGTTGCTTGTTAAATTTCATGTAGATTTCACGTGCGTTTCCTCTGTCTTATACTCTGCTTTGGATGGAGCCCATTGAATGTTGGTTTGATTTCCTATTGCTCATTCTGAAGTGACCCTGTGTTCCTTTAGTATTAATGTTTTGTCTCTTGGGAACTTTCTCTTTTGCTGGAATCGGTTCTCTGGCTTCCCTTGAGAAAACTAAGGCCAATAGTTCTTCCCTGCCCCACCCATCTATATCTTAATAGTTTTCTCTAGTACTTCTTCCAGGCAAATTTTCCTGTTTCTCTTAATGGACTTTTCCATTTTACAATAATTGAGGAATAACTTCTTATCCCTGTTATTATACATTTTCATCATTTCCTTCCTCTGTTTCAGACTAACATGGAGTAAGTGCTTGACAAATGAATATCAAGTTATTTATTCCAATAATCATTTATTTCATTTATAATTATTTTTATTTTCTTTTGGAACAATTTCTGAATATATTTTAAGATCATTTTTACATTTCTCTTTTTAAAGGATTACAATGACCATGACATAAATGTTAAAAAAACGTTAACTGTGTTATGAAACGATATTTCAAACTTGTATTTCATCATACATGTATTGGGTACCTACTCTGTACAAACCACTGGACTAGTCATTAAAAGAGATATAAAAATGACAAGACTCTGTCTCTAAGAAGAATAATGTCTAATTGGGAATTCAAGATGAATGAAATCTAACAATCTACCTTGAATTATTATTGGTTATTAATAGATTTCTTCATGAGAATCAAAGCAATTTAATTTATTTTTTAATCTCAGCAAATATTTATAGCTAATAGAAAAGTACAATAGCATTTTACTTACAACATCTTCTCCCTCCAAATCTTCACTATTTCTTCTCCTTTACTAAAAAAATAAAATAAGATATTTTCTGGTAGAAAATTGGCATGTTTAAATTATGCATGTGTATACTTAGAGAAGAGAGACATTCTTAAAATGATGCAAGGAGTTTGTAAGCATACAGTGATGTAAAAACAAAAAGAAATTCCAGGAGTACATTTTGAAAGTTTCCTATTAATGTAACAACGTGGAAAGCAGAATATCCATTTTGAACCTTTATCAATATGCCTATGGAAGACTGTTCTCTAATTTACAAATGAAACACTGCCCATTGGATTTAGAATTTGTAATCTCAGAATGGAGAATCGAAAAGTCTACAGCGTTGGCCATTCCTCTGTGGAAAAGGACAATATGTGTAGAATCTCAAAAGCATTAGTAAGTTTATTAAAAATGGGTTAATATAGTTTGATTTTCCTATTAAGTTGCTAAGTTCAACAGTGTACCCTTTTCAACAACATAAGAGGGCAAAGATCCCCAGCTGCTACTTTTCTTGGAGGGGACACTGAGTTCTCCCAGTTCTAGGTAAATTACTGGGGGGATTCTCTGTGAAGCTTTGTGGAATGTTTCCAGAATTAGAGAAGCTGGGTCATAAGGCAGAGTAATCACCATAGCTTTAGCCACTTTGTACTGAATGGAAAAAAAAATTAGCCGAGTTCACATGTTTTAGCATCCACAAAAGTGTGTGTACCTTTGAATTGTGCCTTCATCTGACTAGGTATAATTGAGTACCATGGAAAACAATATAATTTGAGGTTTTTTTCTGAGAGAATGGGGAGACTTGGTGTTGATTTTTAAGGTCTGAGTTGGAACAGACAATTTTAATGATTAAAATAGGTATCTAAATCAACACAGGTAAAAATAGATTGATTCAATCAGAAGAGGGTTTGCAGCATGAGGCATGTATATGAAATAGCTTTTGTGATAGTCTGGGGATTTCATTTCCAGTATGAACTACATACATGGCTAAATATAATTTTCCTAAAATATTACTTCATTGAACCAGTAGTAAGATATCATCTTGGCCTTTGTATTTTGGCTGGCTGACATTTTCTTCTTTCCCATGAAAAAAAAAGTAGAACTGCCCTCATATAGAATTGAACAGAACAGAGTATCATGCTGCCCCTCTCTGTTTATTAAGATAAACTTCTGATAAGATGGTTAAGCAGGAAGTTGGAATAGTTCAGGGAAACTAAAGGCTACTTCTTGATCTCACTGGCTGGGACATATTATTTTACATTTTGGAATTCTATTTTGAAGGTTTCTTTTTCTTTTTAAGTACAAGATGTACTGAGTTTTGAATGATACTTTAGGTTCTTTTCAGTGGGTATTGAATATGTGTGAAAAATGTCAATATTTTTATTTGTATTAGCACTCTGAGGTCAGAGCAAACATTTAGTAATATGAGAAAAAGTATGCCACTTGAGTTCTGGAATGTTTGCAAAGAACATAGCAGAACACACTTGGAAATATAATTACCATTATTTCCATTTATAAATAATTTTTATAGCATATTGATTATTTCAATCCAAACTGATAAAATTAACTTATTTTTGATAACTCTAGATGTTGCTTTTCTTATCATAGTTTCAAGTCTTTCTTCTACTTAATATGTCTGAATTGGGGAAAGATTTCACCTGTGACCCAGGATATGCATAAGTATTGCATTTCTGCTAAAGATCATTTGTAATTTTTTTCCTACGTTAAATAATAAAACAAAAAACAAAATCTTCTTGATAGCTATTTTCCTCAGCAAAACCACATCGTTAAATTCAATTTAGTCTAGGCTTATGGAGTGAACTTGTGCTAGAAGAAGGGGAAATATTACCTATAACTTTTTAAAATGTAGAACCCAAAATCTGAGCAAATATAATTTTCTTTATTCTTCCCTACATGGCAATTTTTCTATTAATAATATGTCTAAATATAATGCAAATGAATTTTATCTATAGTCTTTCTAAATCATAAATATTTTGCTTTCATTATATCCTTTGAATTTTTATATATGTTAAAGAAGTTACCTCTTTGTATGGAAATTTGAATTTTTTCCTAGTATTCCAGCTTTTCTATGTGACTTGCCAATTGTCTGGTTTTAGTCAGAAGAGCTCCCTCACTGAAAACCAATGTACTATTTGGTTATTTTTAGTCCAGTCTGACTATAAGGTTTAAGCATCAAGAATCTAACAAAGTGAACTAACAAGGTCTCCAAGACAGTTTTGATACAGAAAGAAAAGATTAGATATGAGGTCAGCATAGAACATTTAAGTCAACATAGGAAATGAATTTAGAACCTTATTGGTTTGCCCATAACCAATTATAATGCAATTGATCTTAACAAATCTGCTCTACCAGGATTTTAATCTAGAAATCGGCAACATTTACCAATTTCACAGTTACAATTCCTTAACCTAATATCTCTCAGTCAAAGCAAAATAAAACAATACCATAATTTAATAAAGAACCAAGTAGCTTAATTTGAAGCGGCATGAAAGAAAAAACAGGTAATACTGTAAGGTGGGAAATTATCAGCATTAGCTCTAGAATCTAAGGCATTTCCAACAAAAACTCATTATGGAAAGTCTAAAACTGGTTTTAAAAATTCTTCTAAAAGTGATCAAATTATTTAACAATAGAATTGCAATCGTCTTGAAAGCATCTTTTTTCCCCTACTCATGTTTTCATGTGAGAAGCTACTATTCTCTTTTATTTCTCAGGGATTTCATTTATTTTACTTATTTCATTTCACAGAGAATATTTTAAAGACATATTCTCTTAGAAAGTTAGAGCCAGTAGCTGGGCAGATAACAATGCTGTTAATTGAAGTATGGAACATGGAAGGACAAGTACTCAAGAGCCATTTAAATGTGTACATTCTGGTATGTTTTATTAAAAACAATTTTGAGGGGCTGGCCTTGTGACGTAATGGTTAAGTTCACACACTCTGCTTTGGTGACCTGGGGTTTGTGGGTTCAGATCCCGGGTGCAGACCTACACACTGCTCATCAAACCATGCTGTGGCAGCATCCCACAAACAAAATTGGGGAAGACTGGCATAGACGTTAGCTCATGGTCAATCTTCCTCACCAAAAAAAAAAAAAAAAAAAATTTTAAAGCCACGTGTGTGTGTGTATAATACATTCAGAATCAATTTTCCTACATTAGAGTTGCATGTCTATTCATGGAAGTATAGATCATACACGTATAAAATAAATTTTCAATTATCCAAGAAGAAGTTACGTTTTTTTGGAGGAAGCATTGGAGGGTAGAGATTAACCATGGTGAAAAGCAATCATAGAGCATTTGTGAAAGCAATTTAAATTACTGTTAATCATCTGAATCATCTACATATTAGGAGTTGTTTATTATTTAGAACTGCCCACTAGAAAATACATACCACAGCATCCTCTTCTACTTCACCTTGACTTCCCTGGCCAATCAGACATGTCATATAATGGAGAGATGCCCTCTTCATCCACTCACCGCCATCCTTAGCACTTAGCAATGGCTGGCTCCTAGAAAAGGCTAGAAGGCCCCAAGGCTTACAGTGGGACTGGAGGTGTTAGGTGAGGAGGGGACGGCACAGGGTATAAATATGCAGCTGAGGATACATTTCCATCCAATTTATCCTTTAAATCAGAGAAAAATAGATGAAGAGAAGAGTGAAATTTGCTAGGAAACGAACAATAAATAATACATTAGAAAAATAGACATTTTTGCTATTTCTTTTTATGCAGTTTCATAACTTATGTATATTTATGAACATAGTTTATTTATGTGGTTTGTGTATTTAGTGTATGCAAACTTCCGAACTATTGTTTTTACGCTTTTGAATGTAAAATGATAAACCTGTTGTTAAATGTGAGAGGCACTTTAACTCAGCACATTGGCATTAAATAACCATTCTACAATATTTTGGCTGGTTTTTTTGCACTGATTACTTTTGTTTTCACATGGAATTGACATTATGCGTGATTGCCATCCACACTCTCTTCGTTACCTTACTTATTACAGTTGATAAATAAGTACTGATGCACAGATGCGTTTACGTACAACCTCTTATCTGGGAAGCGGTTTGAAAATAATTGTGAAGTATTTAGTCGTTCTGGAAAAAAAAGGCTTTTGAGCATACGTTTGGAGTGATGTTGAGAGAGTGATAAAAATTTAGGCAATTCAGATAATGTTACTGGAATGTTCAGTAGCACTTTTGAGAAAGCTAGAAGAGGTCCTGAAAATAAGAATACAATCTCTCCCTCACTGACATCCTGTTATTATTATTCCAGTGTACATTAACCTGTTGTTTTCTACAGCCGCCACATAATACATAGAAAACTATTAGCGTTTTTTTAAGAAAAATTTTATGTTTTGTTCAAGGATCAGATCTTTCAGCGATCACTGCCTTAAGCATTACCTATGAGAAAGCTGTGATAATAATGGAAAGCCATTAAGATGAGCAACAAGTGAGAATAGAAAGAAAAAAGGAAACCTCTCCCTGCAGTGAAGGAGATGGGATCCTTCAATGAGAGTGGAATTCATGATATACATAGTATGGCCCAGCTGTTTGGGAACATTAAAAATCCCTTCACTTAAGCTGTTGAAAGCTGCAAAAGAGACCAAATGTTTTCCATCTCAAAACACATTTTACTTAGCTGTGTTTTGAAAGCTGTTATCTAAACATTAAAAAAAAAAAAAAAAAAAAAAAACCCAGCATATTTTAACATGATTTCTTCCTTGGGTGCAAATCAGCAGTTATAATTTAATTTAGGAAAGAGAGTGAAAAAGGTAGAAGAAAAAGGCACAATTTTATTCTCCTACTTTCTTGTTTATCTTTCCTTAAAGTACTTGGAGGACATAAAACAGGGAAATAAAAAAGTCACCAGCATACAGTTTTGTTAACTTATCTTGAACATTAAACATTATGCCTCAGATTTCGTATGGTACATAAAGTGTTTCGCCTTGCAAGATCGTGTATACAGCACTTCAAAAAAGCCAGTAGGACAGCTCACTAAACGTAATGGATATGTAACAGCAGATCTTTAGATCTCTTGTATTTAGCATGACAACTTTGGGTTGTTTAGGTGCTTTAAACATGATATCTAAAACCACGTATTTTCTTCCTAGTGATGAAAAACGCAGACTAATTACAAATTTCTTATGCTAGCGATGGCTTGACCATCCAGTGCAATGCAACATTATGATTATACTATATCTCCTTTTGTTACTGAAATTAATCAGTTTTACAACTTCACTTCATTTTCTTGATGCATTTTCATGTTATTTCTCACTAGAATGAATGCTCACTGAGCATAGTAACAGTTTGGAAATGTGTTGTCTAATGGTGCACTAAACAATTTATTTCTGTAACATAACAGCTTTTAAAGGTGAAATCTTAGATACTTTCTAATTACATGCATCCATAGGTGTCTTCACCAAGACCCTTAAGAACTCTCATTAAGCAGTTTCAAAAGATATCTTGAAACAAAGGGACCGATTCCCACTTAAAAGACTTACTTTTATAAACTAGTTTATTTCCTGTCAAAACTCATGTTCGCTATTATGTAGGCAAAAACGTTGTCAGGAAATTTTACTAGGAACGTGGCTTAGACAAGGAATATGTGGGGTCAGTGCCTTGCACCCAGGATGCAAACCACAAGTGGGTTTTGATGATAAACGCACAAGGAAGTTTCAAACAGTGTAAATAATCAGATAAGGAAGCAGATAGCAAGGGCAGACATGCTAGATTTAGGAGGAAACCACCGCTAATAACCCCAAACGACCTTCCTCGGGCTATGAGACATAATTATGGTTTAATGACATAATGTTAAAAATCAAATTTCACTGTTTTTATTAGCATCCCTATTATGACAGATTCATAGTCATGGACAGAAAAATAAGAAATTGTTTTGTCTTCTTTTATTTTTATCTTTACGTTTTTACACAAATCTAAGTGAAGAATGTAAGATGAGGACAGGTGATACATTTTCTAGGGTCACTGTGGAGAACCTTAGTAAATTAGAATTTTACTTCTAAGAAGGATCTCTCTTCTCTGACTTGAATAATGAATTTCTTTTTCACGTGTTTTTTCCCAACAGTCTACAATTAAAATACATTAATCAATGAGAGAGTAATTGAAAAATATGATGCTACAAACCAGGCATTCGTACAAATTTGTTCTCACTCTGATTATGATTGAGCCTTGGGAAAATCATGTTGCTTCTCTGGCCTCCATTTTCGTATTCGCAAAATGACTGTGTTAATTGCTAATATGCAGTGCAGATTCGCTGATGTCTCAGGAGTCTATATTGGTCTTGAAAATACCCCTAATGGGTACTTCCTTTATTTATCTAATATTTATTATTAAACAGAGGTTAGAGTTCCTTAGGGTCCCTGTCAGTCAGTGGTTGGCTCAGAGTGACCCGAAATGCCACCTCTCAATATCAGACAGATGACATTTTTGGCAAATTAGGAGGCCCATCTTTCAGATCTCTACCTCTGAGGTAGTTAGCCTTGGGAGAAGATCATGGCAGAATATATAATCAGACTGAGCAGAGTTTGAATCCCATCTTTAATAGTTAGCAGTTGTGTGACTTTGTGCAAGTTATTTACTCAATCTTATTAAGTTCAGTTTTGTCATCTGTAAAACAAAGATAATAATCACTTATAGCCTATTAGTGAGTAATTAAATGAAATGATACATCATAAGTGCTTGACATAGAATAGGCACTTAATAAATGATTGTATTACAATTATTATATTTTACCATCTTACTATCATCTCTTGCTTCTATTACTTCACTAGCTTGCTAATTGGTCACCCAGTAGCCATCTGCTCCACCCCAATACATTTGCTACGTTGTTGTCATTAGGGTTTTTAAAGATGATAATTTAGCAAGGACCATGTCTGATTTCTTTCCAGAATGAATGAATAAATGAGTGAAATTAACAAGATTGACTCATGTTAGAAATAAAATATTTAAATACATTTGCTTTTTTAAAAAAACTAATGGGTTATCTTTTGCCTACATTTCCAATCAAAACCAAATAATTTACAAAAAAGTTAAATCCATTGGTCGATTTTTTAGTGATTACAACAGAAAACAGCAATGGGGCATATGTATTTAGACATTATGTTTATGATTTAAAGGTGTTTTATGGGGCCAGCTCGGTGGCGCAAGTGGTTAAGTGGGCACGTTCCGCTTCGGTGGCCCGGGGTTCGCAGGTTCGGATCCTGGGCGCGGACCGATGCACCAGTTGTCAAGCCATGCTGTGGCAGCATCCCATATAAAGTAGAGGAAGATGGGCACGGATGTCAGCTCAGGGCCAATCTTCCTCACCAGAAAAAAAAAAAGGAGGAGGATTGGCAACAGATGTTAGCTCAGGGCTGATCTTCCTCACAAAGAAAAAAATAAAAGTGTTGTGATTTTTGTTACTGTTATTATTACTATTGCAAAAGAGTTGATGTGACATAGACTATTTCTTTGGTTGTTAAACTAAATAGGAAGACCCATTATCTGAAGTAAAATGTTTCTAGTCTACCTACAAAGCATTATGCCTGGATGTGTACTTTCAGTACGTTATCAGTTATTCTTAGATTGAAAAAAAATTACTCCAGAAGTTTCATAAGCTTTCTTGCTGCTTTTAGATTTTGCCAGAACAATTATTTTTCAATGTTTCTTTAATTTATGCTGACAGATTCACCCAGCGTAGAGTATAAATCCATCTGGAGTATTAGAATCCATCAGGAAAATTAATCTCTGTTTAGAACACGCACATGAATATGCACATACCTAAGCTACTACCAGCTATATCTTTAACACATGTGGGAATGATTTTATACACCTAGGGAACAATAGGATGCTGAGTTTTATCAAAGCAATTAAACAAACATTGAAAATACATTTAGCCTAACTCCGCGCATGGTAAGCGCCCCAGGAATATTCTTTTCCACTTTTGCCCGGCCTTTGAATGAGCACAAGTCTCACTTCTTTCATAAAGCCTCCCCTGCGCCACCAGCCTTTGCGCATCTCCCTCCTGTCTGAATCTCTGCAGCACTTATCATTCGAGCCACATAATTTAGCACTTAATGACTTACAGTCTTGTACTATTTGCTGTTCTTTCAAGTCGCTTAGTCTTGTCTCTCTAAATAGATTGCATGGGCCTTAACAGCAGAGACAATGGCTTACATTAATTTTTTATTCCCTCTGGCTTCTAAACCTTATCTTGCAGCATATTTAGCTTGGTCATTTTTGACCTGTGAATCAGGAGCCAAGGAACTGAAGAGAGTGGTGTGGGATTGGGGAGATATCCCAGAGTAATTCCAAAACCCAAGAGTTCATGTAAAATTGTGTGTGTATATGTGTATGTACACGTGGGTGTATGTATGCATAAAGAAATTAGATAAAACCCTCAAATTAGATATAGACTTTCTAACTTGTAGCATGCCTATGATATATTGTCACATTCAAAAAAAGGAAGTTGTACAATAATATGTACAGTATAACTTTGGTAAAAACAAAACATATATAAAAATATATATGATATATATATAGCATATATTATATATTTCTTTATTTTGTGTGAGCAAAGAATACTACAAGAAAAAAACCACACTGGACTGAATATCGATTACTTCAGAATGGTGAAACACCTTTGTGTTGTATTGTTTGGTTAGTAAAACAAGCATGTATTGCTTTTGTAATTTGAAAGACTTCAAAGAAAGTGTTTAAAAATGAAAACTGCAAAGGAAATATCAAAGTGAAGTGGAATGATAAATGAAATTACCAGATTCTCTAAGAGAAAAAAAATTTTAATTTAAATTCAGCCTCTTTGCCTGGATTGATGGAGAGCCACTGGCGTAGCAAAAGCATTAGCTGAGAAGCAGAAGTTCTGTCTTCCAGCCACAGGTCTACCACTTAACTAGTACTAGGACTGTGGGCAAGTTCTCTAACGTCTGTATCTTTTTCCTCATTTTTCTTATTTTTCTTGTGGTGACAATTTTACTTGTACTTTGTACATGAGAGGGCATGGTTTTGTATCATTAGTGACTTAATTAATTAATTAAAGTGAGCTCCTTGAAAAAGATAATGTGTTATCCCTACTATGCTCTCTGTCTCATCTGATATGGTTTGGTTGGTACTTATGCAAACCTGGCAATCTCTCTGGGAGCCTGTGGAAGTGGCAGCCAACAGCCACTTTATCAGAAGTGGCTACAGCTCCCAGGAAAGTCCTACCACTACAGGCAAGGGGCAAGGTCCTAGTCCATGGCAAGGGTGGGAAGAGAGAGAAACAGAAATTGCTAATAGTGTTTTTCATTGATGCATTTGGCAGTGATATGGTTGTATTGCCTTTCTTCTAGATTTAGGCTGAAGTTGAGGGACTCCTGGTAAACAGTTTAGCAGGGCACTTCTGCGTTCAAAGATCAACGTCTTAGCCAATTTATGAACAATAACAAAAAAATCACTCTGAATTTGCAAAGCAACTGAACCCTAGTTTGGTACATGCCCCCAAACCAATTGAAAGCTCATGATGTAAAATATGATGGCTCTGGAAGCAGGAAACAAATCTTTCTGAAATCTTGTTGTCATAATGTCACCACTCTGAAACTTATAATCACTGCCTTTTCCTGTTTTCAATCCAATATAGCCTAAATTCCAACAGGCTTTGGAAAGCTTTCCATAATTTGGAAGTGAAGTCTTGTTCACTAATGTGACTCAACTTTTATGGCTCCTGAGATGTGCTGATGAGTCTATTGAGCAACAGTTCATGAGCAGAACCAGAGGCGAGTATTTGTTAAATGAGAGTGTGAAACCATACCTTTCGAGCTACAACAAGGTGTGAGCAGGCTGAGGCTAAATGAAGGCTGGAGGGTGCTCCTTCCTGGGCCTGAATTTCCTGACAATCAGAGGAGGCCTAGTGACTGAATTCTTCCATATCCACCAAAGAGCTTTGGCTGGTGTATTTGGTATCTATTGCTACATAACAAATTACCCCAAAACTTAGTGGCTGAAAACAGCAATAAATATGTATTGTCTTCAGTTTCTATGGTTTAGGAATTCAGGAGCAACTTAGCTGGATGGGCAGTTCTGGCCCAGGGTCTCATCAAGTTCCAGTTAAGCTGATGGCTACAGTCATCTAAAGATTTGACTGTCACTGGAGGATCCACTTCCGATGGCACCCACTCACATTTCTGGCCCCAGCCAATAGAACAAATTTACACACCCAAAATTGAATTACCTCTCTTGTGGTCCTCTGGATTCATATCAATTTCTTACTCTGTGTGTCCTCTTTCCTTTTCCTTGAATGTTTCATCACCCATTTTTTCCTACATTTTGAAGAATTGTATCTTTTAATAGCCTACTTCAAATATTGACTAAAATGTACTTCAAACTTAATTTCTGTTCAAAGTTTATTTTAAAGACATGTATCATTTTCAGTCGAATCATGAAGATTCCTATTTCTCTTCATGTGCTTTCTTTTACCTATCTCCAATATTCCTTTCTTAGGAAATATTTCTCCCCATTAGAATTGTGATTCTTAGCTTAGTTGTTTGAGATCATAATAAATTTGCATTCCTATCACCTATTTTAGCTATTCTTCTCTGGTTTTTTATGTTTCTATTTCTGTTTCTCAGAAACAAAGTACTGCCTGAGTGACAGTAAATAAATTAGGAGAAAAAAATATTTGTTTCTCTTCTGATATAACGATGTCTATGAAAAAAACAAACCATAGAGGGCATTTACCTAGACAGTAACAGCTATTTTATTCTTAGAACTCCATTTAGTAATAGCTAATGTTTATTAGGTGCTTATGTGCTAGGCACTGATGTAAGTGCTGTGCATGGATTATCTTCTTTAATCCTCTCAATAGCCCTATGAGATACTATCATTATCCCCATTTACAGATGAGAAAACCAAGGTGGTAAGTAACTTGGCACATGTCACTCACCTAGCACATAATGAAGCTGTGATTTAAATTCAGGCTGTCCTACTCTAGAGTCTGTGCTTTTAGTCACTGCATACTATTTTTCCTCTTTATAAGTCTCTACTAAGCACCAGGCATTATACTAAGTGCTTTAAATACATTATCTCCATTGTTTAATCCTAATAGCCTTCTATGATATAGGCAGCATTACCACAATTTTAAAGACATTGAAAGAGAAGTTCAAGAAGTTTAAGCAATTTCTCAGTATCACATAACTAGAAGGAGACTCTATTGAGTGCTCCAACATCAGAGGGCTGCAGCTTAGCAGGAAACTGAGGATGAGACTGATTGCTCATGAGCCCAAGTGACTTCATATTTGCAGAGAGGAAACCTGTGGTTCACTGAGCCCTGGGAAGAACATCTTCTTACTTCATTATGGCAGCTTACCACGCTCAGCCCATCACTTTCCCTGCTAACGGCCACAAGAAGCAGTTCATCTGTGAAAACACTCGTGCCACCACATTCTAGGTGTTGGGGATTTGACAGCTGGGTCATGTGAGTCATGAGCCACTGGGATCACCTCGACCACATTAAACAAAGTTACTGGGGACAGGGAAGAATTAGAAATGTTGGTTTGCCCTCTACAAGTACCGTGGGTACAGGATACATTAATTTATTTGTCTTAATTATTTATCTTGTCACTGCTATGGAATGTTTTTCAAAATCTAAACAAAATTTGGTGAATTTACATTTTACTGGGGGCTTAGATTCTGCAGTGAGCAGGTAACTGGAAATCAAATGCAATCAAAATTTTCCTTGCTCAGCCATTAAACCATCCAGTGTTGGTTTGGATCACCTTGGCTTCGGTTGAGCATCAGAGGAAATGGTGTATGTGCACTCAGGGGCTGCATGGTGTGAAAAATACATATCTCTAGACTCGAGAGTCACACTCAATGCAACAAGATACTCATACTACAAAAGGCATTTGAACGCTGATTCCTACCCAGGGAACAGATGATTCATGTTTTCATCTCATGCTCTTTTCTGGGTAAAGGATCATTCTCTCATTCTCTGTCCCTCTTTCTCTTTCCCCCTCCCTCACCCTCCCCCTCTTTCTTTCTGTTCACAGTAGTTGAACATTAGTAACTTGAAGGTGTACATGTTACAACTCCACTGTGCTTTCCAAGATTAAAATTTAGCAAAATGTATTTTATAAAGACTTTTAATGACTTTCTTAAAATATTCCAGTATTCGTTACCAAGGAGATATGTACAGGAAATGATAAACATTTATTATGATAATTTCTGCAGAGACAAAAAACCCCACAAAATTAATACAAACACATTATATAGCTAAAGTACTTAATGAATCATTTAAATTTGATTCATCCAACCATTTTTTTTGAGGATGTATGAACTTTGCTAGCTCTTGTAAGAGTAGAAGTGGGGAGGAAGAAGGTAAAACTGTGTAAGATACACTGTAATATTATACAAAAGCATGAGTTTAAAATTTAAAATCTGTAGTCATTTCAATCTTATCTTCTTGGGCTCATAATTTCGATTTTCTCCACCTCATGACTGGGTTCCATGGCTTATTTGTAAATGGTAGTTCAGATCATATGGGGAGAGAAATTATGTGTGAATTGAGGTGCGTATTTTTCTTCCCTCTTTAAGTATTTCCATTCATGTCCCTTCTGGCATTCTCCCTTCTTAGTTTGTTGGGCACTGCATTAGCAAGCCTGGATTTGTGTTCCAGCCAAGAACTACATATCAAAACACAAATACTTTTGAGAATCTGCATCTTGGAAATTGACCAGTACTTAATTCTGGAGTTTATAGACAGGCTATATTAGGATTTTATTCGAAGTTGAAGAATTGACTCAACACAATTTATGGAAAGATATTTTTAAAGCCACAGCTGAAATCAATGTCTATATTTTCACAACGATACTGAGATTTTATTGGTACTTTAACCACTATGGAGTATTTTGACAGTTTACCATTTGATATGCATCAAAAGATGTGACACCCATTAAATGGATTGTAAACCTAACACATTTTTCTGGCTCTATAGAGTTTTTATTCTCTATTTTTAAAGTGTCTGGCTGTGGTCATTGACATAATAAAATGGAATTTTAGGATTTCCAACATAGAGAAAAATAAATATTTCACTAAATCATTGATAAGAACTTACATTGATTGTTTCTTAATAATTCTGTAACGGAGACATCATAAGTAGCACCTACCATCACAGCTTTGTAGTGGAGCAATAATTCTGGGGCCAGAATTGCCTCACTATCCCTCCCCCTCCATTTAGTGAATGCCTCTTTAGTTAGAAGCAAGCATTTTCAATAGATCACAAATTAATCACGGCCATTAGTGCTCTTTACAGAGAAGACTGTGTGGTCGCTCCTGTGAAATGTCCTGTTCCTCAGGATGATGAGTTAATTCATCTGGAACAACGTTAGTTCATCAAAGTTTGTGGTTTATCTAAAGATCAAATTCCTGTAATTTTGTATGCCGTCTGATTTAACATCCACTTAGTTTAGTGATTAGACAGCCATCGGCAGGCACAACACATGAATCCAATACCAAAAACTGGAGAAAAGGCAAATTCTTAAATGTTTAATTCAGGCATCCATAGACTGAGGTTAACTTGCTGCTTTTCTTTCTCCTGGGAAAATACATATCTAGGTAATGCTAAATCTTATTAAGAAAAGCCTAAATAATATAAAACATTGCATGTATATATGCCCACGGTAAAATCTGTTCTTTCGAAGGGCTTGTAATGGAAGAGGATAGGAAGGAGTGGGTTGATTTTGAAATGAGATTATACACATTCCTTTGGAAGGTTCTCATCTCATGTACCCAAGTACAGTTGCAACAGTCCACAGGCAAAGGATCAATGGCTAGAGTTGACTGATAACCTTCTTTGTTTGTGAGCTGGATAGATCTTCCAAATGCTTTCGAGTTGAATGAAAAGTTGAGGCTTGATTTTGTCTCTATTTATCTATTACTATTTTGTAGTAACATTTTTTGATCAAAAGTTGAAAACAGTCAGTCAACTGATAGAAAAATATTCAGGGGAATACTTATATGCTTTGCTGAAACAGGTGCAAAGTAATATAAAACTTTATTTCCAAAATTTTTCCCCTTAGGTATTCCAGTGGAAGGGGAAAGGGGCTTTCATATATGTTTAAATATCTTTGTTGATGCCCCATTAAACAAGCCCAATAGATTTCTTTACTGTTGAACTTCTTAGACTTTTAGAGTGTTAGAGCATTTACCACATTGATGTTCATTGTGAAGCTTCAAGAAGGAGCTCTATTTACCTCCTTGACCACAGAACACATTATCAGGGAATACCTGTTAACAAGTCACTGATTGGAAAATGCTGGTGTGAAGTGTGTTTCCTGCCATCAAACAGCTTATAGGTAGATTAGCAGATAAGAGAAACATCCCAACTGACCCTAAATACGATGACTGACAAGTGAGTGGTTTTAATATTGAGTACTGTAAGAATTTCAAGGAAGGGAGCCTGGAGGGCTGTGCGTAAGCTTGATAGATAGAACTATTAATTCACCTCCTTGATCTACTGTTCCACCTCCCGAATGCTGTGAATATCAGAGATAAGGAAAGGTAAGGGCCTGTGTGAACACAGTTAAAGGGCCAAGAGTTTCTACTCATATCCCTGGTTGTTAACCAGAGCTAAAGATTTATGTAGAAGGAAGAATCAGGAAACGAGCCTGGAAAGATAAATTTGACATCAAATTATAGACGAGATTGCATTTTGGATTAGGGATTTTATTTTCTAGCAAAGTAGCATCAACCGGAGTTTTTATTATTGTGATTTTTCTTTGCTTTTTACCTTTTGTTTTTAGGTAAAGCAAAACATTGTTATAATTTTGTTATTTCAGGAAGACTGATTTTTGGTGTAAAAATGCCACAAAATTCGGGCCTAAAATGACAGGAGCCTCCATTAGGCCAGTGTCAGTAGGAAGGCAAAGGCCCTGAGGAAACAGTTTAACAGACTGACTAAGCCAATGACGCTTCACTGGAGATAAGGGAAAGGGAGGAGTCCAGGGTCCGCACCAAGTAAAGGGCAGAGAGTTGGTACCGGGACAGAAATGGGGGGGAGGGGGCAATAAAGCGCTACTCCTAAGAAGCGGCAGCGGCAGATTTTTCTATCTCTAAATTCTCTAAAAGAGGATTATCAGTACCTCAATTGACTCCCAAGGGGGAACAGTGTTAAACAGTCCAGTTTCCTTGGATATTAAATATAGCAACTCCTCCTACATTAGCCATCATTAATTCACCCTTCCAAGGGAAGTTCAAAGGTAGTTTAGCCTATTATGAAAAGAATGCTACTGAAGATGTCAGTATGAATAAAACTTGATTTCATTCTTAAGAATCTTACAATGACCCTGAAGGAGGTCCACTGATGGTGTTAATAATGAATACTGAAAAGCATTACAGATACAACTGTAAGGTAAGGTAGAACTGGCTATAAACTAGGAGAGAAGCACAGATGATTTGGGGTGAAGGATGAAAAGGTCAAACCTGGTTGGTAGGAATCAGTGGGCATAAAAAGGGGGTGGCTCTGAAGGATAGATAAGATTTCATCCAAGATAATCAAGACAAAATGACTTGTAGGCTGAGGAACAACAATGATTATAATTACAATTATATTAGTAATACCAAAAATAATAATAGCTTTTTTTTTATTGACCAGATGCTGTGTGCCATGCACGATTCTAAGTGATTTACGTACATTGCCTCATTTAATTTTCAAAAAATAGAGTAGTTTATACTGAATTGTTAGGCAACTGGAACCCATTGAAGAATTTTGAGCAGGGGAGTGAGTAACAGCTGACGCTTGGGAAGATTAACAGTGTTGAGCATAAACTGGTGGGGGGGTGAGAGGTGGTCAGAAGATCTGTTACAAGGTCATTATAATAATTCAGACTAGAAGTAACAAGCATCCAAGCTAGGCATCCAAGCTAGGTGGGAATGAAAATTAAGGAAGGACCCAATACATTTTTTTAGCAGACATCTACTGAATACCTACTATGTACTTCCCATTATGTTAGGCTCTGGGCAATAGGGGCAAATAAGATAGACCCAATCCTGCCCTCCTGGCACTTAAGGTTCACCAGAGGACATTGTAGAGAATAAATTTGTTGGCCTTGATAAGAAATATTGACCTAAAACTAGTCTGGATGTGTGTGTCTGTGTGTGTGTCTGTGTGTGTGTGTGTGTGTGTGGCCTCCTACTCTGGCTTTTAGAGCTCTTGGATCTCAGTGGTATTCTACCTCTGTCTCAGAACTCTCCCTTTTACTGATTGGCAGAGAACACAGTGGGTGGGACAGAATAAACTCAGCTGCAAGCCAGAGAGAGACGGACATCTTCGGGGGTAGCACAGCTTGAGAGAATTAAAACATTTTTCTTAAAATTCTTCTCTTCCATAGGTCAGGGTAAGGATTAGGGCAACTGACATTGGAATGGAAGCAAGAGGATAGAAAAATACTTATACTTTGCCATTCTCCAAAGTATAAACCAGACTATCTTCCTCATTGTGTGTGTAAGCCTATTCTAACCCATTACACAAACACAAATAGTGTGAAACTTATAGTATTATGACCTGTTCCCATGAACTCAGAGCACTTTACTCATATCACCCAATTTATTTTCCCAACACTCCAATTAGGTTGATATTATGAAACCTTCATGGAAACTGATTCAAAGGTTAAGGGACTTACCCAAAGGCACACAGCTAGGAGTGGAGACAGGAGTAGAAAAAGGTCTTCCGACCTACTTTTCCCATAAGATTATGAGTCTAAACACACTCCTAAATGTTGTTTCTAAAGCCTTAGGGAAGAAGCTGGCCTGGAGTTATTGTACAATGTGCTAAATGCTGTCTTAAAAGATTGAATTAAAATTAATAAAATAACAAAAAATTAATTCCTTACAGAATTGAGGTTAATTCCAAAAGCATTTACTACCTTAATTCTTTGATCTAAAGTTAGGAAAAATGAGGGATTTGGCTTTTTGAGACTAGTTATAATCATGATCCAAGTTATCTTCTATAAAATAAAAAGATAATAGTAATTTTTGATCAGTGATCTAAAAATGCTTATTGTCTGAACAACCAGACTGATGTGTTTTTTTGTGAATATTTATTTCTCAGTTTTTCTGATATTTATTTGCTCATAATTTTTTTCTTGAATGTATCTTTTAATGCATACACATCAGAGCATTAAATATCTCTACTTTGAGGGGATAAGGAATAGAAAAATAATGCTATTTTGTCTCTTTCTTTATCGAAATCTTATTATATCTTATTAAAATTTTTATCACAGTGTTTTCATTTAAACTTGGTATAAATTTTTTGTTGTTGTTGTGCTTTAGCCACAAAATAACCACTCAGCGTAATAGCTTAGGACTGAAATACATCAAAATAGCCCAACAAAAAATATTTTAAATATGGCAGCCTTAATTGGAGTTTCGGAAATAAATCTTTGAGTGTAATAATTTATTCACTAGAGCTGTTGTCTCAGCAAAGTATTTCATTCTGTATTCGAAGCAAGAAAAAAACAATTCACTTTCATTCTGGCCAAATATTCTATAAAATACTCAACTGTTAAGAAAGTCGTCTGCATTTTTTTTTAAAAAGATCAGATAGGTGATTATGCTTGTGTAGTTAATTAATAAAAAGGGAAGCAGGTAATGGTTCACTGGGGTAACTTTTATATCACAGTATCTGTGAGGAGGATCCCATGCTGTAGGGACAATAACAGGGTGCTAATTCTGAACGCACACAGTGCCGTCCTACAAAGACATCAAGATTTGTAGGAAATCAACCCTCCAGCAGTCCTGGCAAGCCAGACTGACCCCAGCAAATGAAAATAATCAAAAGTAATTAGAAGCGTGCTGGACTACTCCTCGGAGAGCAGAGCGGGAGAGTAAACATGCCTGAATCCTCCAGCCACTGCAAAGGCCCATGTCTGAGCTGTTAGGTGCCCTGACCTTGTCCACATAAAGATGTGATTTATGAAGTGCAGGGCACAGCAGCAGGGCTTCTGTCTTCTCCTGGAGAACCAAATTACTGAGGTGGAGATTAACATGCTTTCAGTCGGGCCCATTTCCAGACCAAGGGAAATATTTTATTTACATTTTTTTTACCTTTAATTTCCTCTTTTCTTTTTTTAACAGCTTTCCCCCCCATAGATTAAAAAAACAAAAAAAAAGACAAAGTCCATCAAGAGAGACCACAAATATCTCTCCTGAGCAGTGGTGATGTGTGTTGGTGACTATATACATTCGGAGCCCTTTTTGTTTGTAAACTCATTGTGCTAGAGTGTTTTGCTGGGTCTATCTACCTACATCACAGAACTCACCTTCAAGTTCAGGGACCCAAGCTTGTGAAATACTCCCCTGATAAAAATACATAAATGAAAATTAAACAACATGTTACCTTTGATTCCATGGCTTTCTGATCTAGTTTCTCTTGCCTAAACATTATGCTTCATTACAAGGCTTACTCTATAAAGTAAAAAGATTTTGGAGAAGAAATTGTAGATGGTCAAGAATTTGGAGGAAAAGAAAGAGAAGAGATAAATTGGAGTTTCTGTGTTGGGAGAAATATTTGTATGCAAATCAGTGGGAAGTCTCTTCAGTCCTAAAGATGTGCTTATATTTTTTTCTTATCTTTGTCTCACGTTAGGCAAGATTTTACAAAATCCCTTTCTGTCGTGGAAAAGAAAGCATTGATTTTCTTTTTAAACACACATCAATATCTATACATGAAGCTAATTTAATTAGCAAGCAGTTATTGTTCAGCCAAATGTCAATTTCTCAGATTATTTCATGCTTCTTGACATGAACTGTATGAAACAGGATTGAACAGGGTCTCCATGAATGAAACTGCACTTGAGAAATGTAAAAATGCACTTGTACGTTCTTGAAAAGCTACAAAAAAACAGTGTTAAAACAAAAATGTCGGGCTTAGAGTTCAGTGTATATTTAGCCACCTCAAGAAACCCAAAAATGCAGAATTAGAGAGAACTCTACTTAGGCTGAGGTTATAAAGTGCCTTCCTCTATAAACTAAAAACATAATGTCAGGGTGAATGGGAACATACTTTATTAACTTTATGGTATTGAAAACTGCCAGCAAGTTGTCTTGGTTTTAAATATTGTCCTCTGCAGAGTGTTACAGGGCTGTTTGTCCACAGGAAGCCTATTAAAAGTGGACAGTGCAGTCATTTCATCTGGCTTTGGCTGGACTGCTTTTCTTTCCTTTAATGATGTGCTGGAATGTACCATGCCCATAGGGTCTCCATTAGCAGAACTTTTACTTCTGGGACAACCATGAAGTTTAAGGCTTAAAAGAGGCATCAGCTTACAGTCTTGTGGGAATCACTTGAATCCTGGAGCACTAACTTCTTACTGCTTTAACTAATATATTGACTTATTTTAAATAAACAGTTACACAATGAAGGCAGAGCCAGTGGCCTTATTGGAAATCTTTGAGCCTTTTAAAGATTCTGCAATCCACACAGATGCGGGAGGAAGGAAGGGGCCTGAGGAGGGTTTATGCCCTTTTCAAACCAGGAAGAAAACACATTAACCTCTCCCACCCCAGCCCTGCCATCAGCCAAAGGGGGATCTTTACAGCTCCCAGAAAATCTATCAGCTCACACTCAAACCTCATATTTTCCAATGCCTTTTTCCTGGTAAACAACAATTAACAGAACAAGACAGAAAAATTCCTCCTGGAAAAATGTTTTTAAAAATATGATGAATCACTCTATTTTCTGCTTTCCCCAAAGCTCTACATTTGTTGTAGTATGTTCCCTCATTCCATCCCCTTAATATTTAGATCATCTGTCCTGATACATGTTTGCAAATTAAAGCTGGTTTGAGATTATAGTAAAACCATTATTTTTAATAGCCCATTTCAAGGGCAGCGCTAAACACTGCAGAACACGCATGTTCCTGATTACTGCTGAGCAGACAGCGGCTTTTTCAGATTAATTTGTAACCGGGAACTACTGTAAACAGATTCCACCAGAAATCCCAAGGAATAAAGGGAATTGGCGGTGGTATTTGGCTCCTTGTATTTATTTATTGTTTTAGAAACCTCCTGATGGAAAGCAAGTTAACGAGGGGCGGCGGGGGCGGGCAGCAAGCCCCCTGCAAAAACTTTTTCCTCCAGCCCGCTGTCTCCTCTTCCGTTTCACTTCTGATGGGGGTTGGGGGAGGGAGGTCAGGGTCTTCTCCTAAAGGGTTAGTATTTAAATAGCAAGAGGCTCCTTTCATGAGAAACAAGGCCCCTTTAGCTACTCTGGGATTTCAGAACCCTATTTTTAAACTTTAAGTTGTGTCAAGAAAAAGTGAGGTGACTGTCTTTACATGAAGTTATTATATAATCAAAGGGGAGCGGGGGCGGGCTGGGGGGGGGAGAGAGAGAGAGAAAGAGATTTAGTTTGTCCAGGTCCTTCTGATGATTTCCTTTAGTCTTTCTCACAAGTTATTCAGTAGAGAACAGTACTGATGATGATGATATTAATAAAATAATAATGATGAAGCTAAGTAATTCCCCATCTCTCTAGATGAATCTTCCAGGTTCTGAGAAAGTATTAACTCTTTTGGCTCTATTTGGGGAAGAGAATTTCCTATGTGGAAATAGCCCTAGCTCAGGCCGCTGTCTGCGGGTCTGGACTGCGGGGTGCTCTCGTCCCGGCTGAGCCTCCGGAAGGCGCGGGACGGCGCGCGAGGAGGAGGGCAGAGCCCCGCTACCCGCGCCCGGCGGCGGCGGCGGCGGCTTCACCTGGGTGGCTGGAGCCGCCGGCGCCGCGCCTAAATTCGGGGCGCAACGCCATCTACCGGCCTCCTGCCGCACCTGCAAGTGCCCAGACCTTGAAAGTCGCCCCGCCTCCCCCACCCGAACCCAATATAAGGGAAAAAACTCGGAGGCCTTTTCCACGAAATCCTAATTTAGCCAGGCCCTGCCACTGATTCCACACGACCTTTTGTTTATCCACCGACGTTTCCTCCTCCTCAGAGAGGCTTTGTAAAGGGCAATGAGGTGGGGGCCGCGGGGCCGGGGAGAGGGATTGGGGCGCTGAGCTCTCAGACCCCCTGATCAGGCCGCACTGTCTGAAGCAATCGGTTCCCCAGATTACTTGTATTTAACACACAATGCATCATAAAACAAATCCCTCATCCTGACAGGAAGAAAATAGAACAGCTCATAGCTCGAGCCGGTCCAATTTATGGCTAAATTAAAAAAAAAAAAAAGGGCTCCGACAATGGGCAAGTTGAGGAAGGGCAGGAAATCAATGGCAGCAAACCGGGGGCTCTTAAAGGTTCTCAAGCGCCGAACTCTATGGGAATATCTGCCCGGGTTTTAGGTTATTTACAAAGGATTTTTCCTGTCCTACCTACCACTGCTGTGCGATTTTCCCTCAAACAATGGCTATTATCTGAAATAACAGTTCAATGTCACAGATAACAGGCCACCGAAACGAATTAGTCACCACCTCTTGTCATTTTCTCTCCCCCACATCCCTCCCTTTTGTTACTATTTTTGTTTTTAAATCAGCATTTTGGGGAAATATAGATCTACTAGATTTACACTTCTATTTGCACTTGGAGAACACAAAAAGGGGACTTGTGTTGTCCCCGTTTGCAGATAAAGTTTAACATAAGCACGCTTTCCATCCCCTCTCCCTCCAACCCACCCCACAAGTGTCCCTTGACTCCCTTACTTTGCTTAACTTTCCATTGTTGAGCCCAGAAGTTGGACTTCGTCCATTTGTATTTATGAATGGAGTTTTGTGATTAAAAAGCATTTCTTTCCATTTAAAGATGGATTTTATTAAATTTTGCAAGGTTGGCTAAAGTAAATCCTTAGACCCTTTTATTTTGCCACGCATTCCCTATATCTTCCTTCCAGTGTCGTTTCTGAAATGTGTTGATAAAAATTAACCATATATATTGGAAAGTTATTAATCACCATATAGTACTGATCACCAAAACCAGCATTTATAATGTTAAAAGTTTAAAAATAATCTGAGTTGTCAAATTGCTTAATTCCACTTTTGGGCATTCACAGTGTTTTAATTAATGTATCAAAGAATATGGCAAAAACTCACCAATCGTCAACCTCTCTAAGTTCATAATACGTTCTTTGGGACAGGTTATATGCAAATAATGTTTTAGATTTGTAAATTCTTTCTTTTAAGAAAAATTTGATTTGAAAAAGTAGCATGCTCTTCTGCTGACCTACCTATAATAATAGAGGGAATAAATTAGAGTACGAATTTCAATAATAATAATCATAATAAAAGATGCTTAGCAGAAAACTGGAAATGGACATGCCAACTTTTCACTCTTAGGCTGCTGTTTTCTGAGAATTTCTGTTAATTATGTTTAGCATGAGGCAGCGTCTCTTTACCCTAAACCTCGTTTTCGCCCCCTTAGCGCCCCACCCCCAGCCTCGGTGCACACACCCTCACACCCCCAAAAGCACTTCTCCACCCCATCACTCCCATCCCCCAACACACACACACACACACACACACACACACACACACACACACACACACACACTTACACTTGTGCTTTCAGGACATCGAAACAGAGGATATTTCCCTGGGGAAAGAAATCCTGCCTGGCGAGATCTCCCCATTGGTTGTTTACTCGGAGAAATCTACATGTTTAAGGGGGATGGTGCATCCATAATCAGTCTGTCCCTATAGGACTTGGGTCTTGGCGACCTTTTTGTGACCTCTCCCGCCAGAGGAGGCTGCTGTCACTTTAAAAATTTACTGAAAGAGGAGCCCGACTGGCTTCCGATCACTCTGGGCGGCGGGAGATAGCTCCCTTTCTCCCTCGCCCCGGGTTCTTTCTGGATGGCCGAGCAGATCCTCTTTAAAGAGACAGTTCATGAAATAGAAACCCGGCGGCTGAGCTTGGAGTTGCGAAAGAGGACGATCCCGTGAGGGTCTAGGACCGGGGAAGGCGCTGCGGAGGATCTGAAAGGGGGCTAGAGCTCCCCTCGCCTCCCCAGGCCCCCCACCTTTTCAAACTCTCCTCCTCCTGCCTGTTTCTCTCACCGCCCCCCCCTTGGAACTGGGAGAGAGAAGTGGAAGAAGTTTTAGTGGGTTTCAGATAACTTTCATTACACATCGGGCTGATAAGAGCAAGAGAAAGTGAGAAAAGAGGGAGGTGATGTGAACCAGAAGGAATAGCTCCGAGCTCATTTAGGAAGGGGGGAAAAAGCCAAAACACACCAAACCCGGGTCACCCAGACGAGAGGAGACTTCATTTCTGGTCTTAAAAATACACTGTTGGCGGACAATAAATCTGAAACGCGTGGTCCTGGCGAGCAGATCCTAGAGACGGACAAAGTTATCAGAGAGACACCCATTCGGAAATCGAGACGCGAGCCTTTTTTTTTTTTTTTTTTTTTTTTTAACATCTCGAAATGTTGCTCGGGATCGTTTGAAAGGATTTTCGTGCAGGAAAGCTGGGGGCTGCTGATTATTTGTTTGTTTTAATTCTTCCGTGATTGCCTTTTATTGCTGAGTTGAGGCCATAGAAATCTGAAGGTAAGAAAACTCACTTAAAAAAAAAAAGTCTTGGCGATGCGCATAGTTTGTAACCTCGGACAGCTTCCTGCCTTGGCACCCCTTCTCCGGGGCGCCCCCCGCCCCCAGCCTTCTTTTCCTCCTTGCCCGCAGTCTCGCGGAGCCCAGCTGCTTATCTGCGTTGCCGGGACTGGCGATTTCCTTGTTCCTCCTGCGAACGGTGAGGTCTGGACGCGTCTCCGGGGTGGGTCGTCCGGCCTTCGGTGGGTCTCTCTGCCGGCTGTCGGCCTCTTTTCCTCGCGCTCTTCTCCTTCCCCTCCCTCCGTGTGTCTGTCCGTCGGTATCAGGGACTCAGAAGGTGGGGTTGCCAAAATCTGGATTCCTGGCACCGGCCACGCGACTTTGGAGCCGCTTTCGGCCGAGTTCTACCTTGCCAAGTAACAGCTTTGCTGTCCAACATCGTGTGCTGCTCCGCGAGAAAGTCACATTCGGACCTTTTGGCTAGATTGTGGGGATTTTTTTTTCCCTTTTGCTGTTGGTTTTTTGAAAGGGCCTTTCTCTAAAGTCCACCTAAAGGGAATTCTTTTTTTTTTTTTTTTTTTTAAGCTATCTTTGGAACTTGACAGCTTTTAAAAACACAGGAGTGTGTTAGATGAAATGACGGAAGATGTGTTGTTACTTTATTTTATTCGAGATTTCCGAGACGATTAAGACATTTGGGAGACAAATGCAGTTCTGCTAGCAAATCAAAAGGGAATAATTCACCCAGGGGGGAACGTTTCTAGGGAAAGTTAAGCTTTTGTCTTGGGGCAAGAATACGGAGAGTAAGAAAGTTAATATGTTGGTGAAATATTTGAATAATCAGGTAACATATATGTAAAAAGACATTCTTTGGAAATGAACCTGTTTTTAAATTAATTTCACTGTTGACAGTGGCAATGGCAATAATGTTAGCACGGAATAAAATTACACCTAGAATTTTTATGTGCAGTATATGCAATACTTAACTCCCTGCCCCCGCAAAAGGGAATGCTCGAAAGCTAAGGGGATAGATGATTCTTGACTTCGAAATTAACAAGTTTTCCACGTCTTTCTGCAAATATGAAATGGAACTGGTGTTGCATTTCAGTGACTTCACCCTATTTCCTTCATTAAATATTTCTCTAGTGTGTCAGCACAACTGCTGCCCCCTCTTTTTTTTTGCTAGTCAAGAAAGCAAACAACAAAAGATCAACCAGAAACCAAACAAACCAAAAAACAAACAAAACAACAACCCCAACTTTTTACTATTTTAAAATGTGTATTGCTATTGTTATTTATGCTCCATGTAGACATCAGAGGAGGGGGGAAATCTCAAGTTGTTGTCTGAGTTACTCAGCATTGAGAGTTGAAGAAAACAACTTAGAGTTTGTAATTTTATAAATAAGAAATTGTTAAAATCTGTCCTCACTAGAGAGAGTATTTGATGTAGACTTTTTGTTGGTAGTGGTGGGAATAGGTGTGTCCTTGAAAAAGACTTGATTTGTGTGTGTGTTTGTGTGAGTTTGTGTGTGTACCAATTATTATCCCTATCTTCTGTTTTGATTTTTCTTTTTTAAATTGTGGGACTACTTATTGCCCTTTAATTGCCTCATGGTCAAAGGCTTATTCATAATGCCTCTTGACCAAGAGCCCTCAGAGCACTAGGCTTCTTGAAGTTTGTGGTGAGTGAATGACTTGAATCTGCAACTGGGTGATTACCTGAATTCTGTGCAAAATTGCTTTTGGTCTAAATACCCAAGAGTTTAGTTTTAACTTTTATATAGGCATAGATGCAGCACAGTTCTGTGGGGGTTATTTAATTCATTAATTTTTGTTCTAGACTATATTGTTTAGTCTTTGATAGGAAACTTCCTCAAGTTTGCATTAACTGACTGACATTAGCATTATGAGTCTTTCCAGTTATTCACCATCAGGTCAACAACTCCTCAGCTTTTAGTATTGATGTTTAAAACATTATCGCTGCTAGTGAGTCAGAATAGCTTCCTTTAAATATGCAAAACCTTAAAAATGGACGTCCCGTTTCAATTTTTGTTTAATAGGTGTTCTAAGTGAGAATCAATATTTAGGTTAGGCCAAATGTAAAATCTCATGAAAAATAACAATACACAACCCTATATAATGATGGCAATTTATTACAATATTCTCATATATGTTTTACTTGTTCACAAGCCAGTTTTGTTATTTTGCTTACTAAATGTGAAATTGAAACATACATTGGCATGTATTAACTAAAACATTAGGTTGCCATATTTTATGAGTGTTTACCAATCATTTATTTTCATTTGTTTTTCTTTAGTTTGGTCAGAAGCATCTATGAGACAAATCTTATCTTCTTCAATTAAGGGTGTGATTTAATTGTTTCATGGTAGTGAAATGCAAACTGAAAAGGAATTTAACAATACTTAGGTTAAAGATTTTTTAAATTGAATTAATTTAAAGTGTAAAAATGTGCAAGTATACACTTACATGGGAAGACTCTTGGAACCTAAAATATTGACTATTACGTTTAGAAATGTTATGTCAATGTATGCTGCTCAATATTATTTTTTGTAAAAATCACATTGGAGAAAATTGTCAGCACTCATTCTTGCATAACAAGGAAACAAGCATTTTTTGAAACTAATTAATCAGTTTTTGTGATAATTTACAATTGCTTTGTTCCTTTAAAAAAGCAGGTCGTTTCCACTTCTAAGATAATTTATTATTATTCCTCCTTTATTAATATGCATACTGTCTGACTTTTTTCTTTTAAACATTCAAAGGAGGAACATGCATTTGAATAAAATATTTTCAAGCAATTAACCATTCTAATGAATGAACTGGTATGGAAATTGATTGTTCTCATCTTCTTCCTTCTAGATCTTAGATGAGTTTTGCAATGTGAAGTTCTGCATAGATGCTAGTCAACCAGATGTAGGAAGCTGGCTCAAGTACATCAGGTTCGCTGGCTGTTATGATCAACACAACCTCGTTGCATGCCAGATAAATGATCAGGTATGTTGTAAAGATTTTCTTGTCTTTCTCTGAGAGCACTAAGGCTTCAGTGAAGCCTGAAGAATAAAAATAACAGTGAGCTGCACTAGACCCTTGTGGCCTGTTTGTTGATATATTGAAAGGTAATGCACAGATATAAGTAAGATGCAGAATAAACTCATTTTCAGTACTACTTTCTTTCAATACTACTTTTTTGGGTCGTTTATTCATGTTGTGCTAGTATACTTCATAAATGCCCTAGTTTTCTGAGTGTGATTGAATGATTTAAAAACCGAGTGCTATTTATTGCCAGCTGTTCTTTACCTTTTTTTCTTTACCATTATAATAGGGAGACATTCATAGAAAGTATTGAGCTAATCAAGAACACTTTATGGATTTATATAGAAATTGGGAATGATACTCTTGAAATATTATATAGATTTTATTTGAAATAGTAGGTAGATATGATCTATGTGCGGACTTATCGGATTATGCATTTTATATCGATTTGCCTAATTATAAATGGGAAACACCTTTAGATTAATCAAAATACTCTTTTTTTGTAGATGTGAAAACGTTTAAAAATATCACTGCTGGAAATTGCTTTATGGAGGCCCATACAGTGAGGTTAACTTTAATAACAATAACTATGAAATAGAGATCATGAAAATATCGTGAAACATATTTTGCACTCAATAAAGTTAGGTTATGAATCTTGTAACTTAGTATGACAATACCAAAACAACAAGAAGTTCAGCCTGTTAATTTTTATTTTAAAAACATTGTTGGGTCAGCATTTAATTATGTTATCGTCATTTATTTCTTTTAACCCAATGGTTACCTAAATCAAATATGTTTCAAAGACCGTACTAAAATGGTTGCTTGGCAAATCTGCTATGAAAATCACCACCAAGAAAAAGAAAAGTTTAAATTAGATGTTTCCAATTGAAAGCTGTTAAGTAATGCTAGCGTCATATGGTCTAAGACTCTATTTCAATCATCGTTATGAGATTATTCTTTGGCATTTTACCAGCTACCAGATAATTTTTACTGACTAAACTGTATAAGAGGTAGTAAATTGTAAAATTAGGTTTAAATGAGAATCATTTAAAAATCTTCAACATACATCAACAATAATAAACAAATCAATTGGTTTTTTTCCCTTTGCTGTAAGAAAACAAGAGGCATTATTGACAAAGGAAAACATTATTAAATTACCTATTGATTGTGAGCAGAAAATATCCCAAGTCTGTCATATGAGTAACTGTCAACATCAACAACAAACATTTTTTGAGTACCCACTATTTGCAGATGTGGGAAATACATAGGTGTTGTAAATGAGTGACTTGTTCGTGTTATATTTCCTAAAAAATGAACTAGAGGAGCTCAAAAGGCAACTGTAAGATGAAATAATGTAATTATATTATAATAATTGTTTGCTATCCATATTTACTGACAATAGGAGCTATTTCCTTACACAGATAAAACCGTTGTAGGATCAGTGAAAAGATGGTTTAAGAACGGGACTTGTGGCCAATCATTTAATATGTATGTGTCTAATATTTTATAATAAATATATTCTTGTCATTGGGAATCTTGATGGCATTAAAAAAGGGAAACTATTTTGCTGTTCCTAACTATGCATTAGATTGCTTATTAGAGTAGGCATTTATAATTTTAACATAGTTACTTTTGAGGTACACGTTGTAAAATGCATTGTTTTCAAAAGAAAATATGCTGGTTTCATACCTTAATGAATAGCATATTTACTTGTTTTAACTGAAGAACCAGGGAAAATAGTTAATCAGGAAAAACATAGAAGACCAATATTAGACACATACCTGTTATTTCTGTAAGTACTCATTTTAAACTTGTGTATGATGCTGACAGAAATCTAAGATGGTAACAGAAGACATACCAAATAACATAATTATGAAATTGATATTACATGGTCAAATAAGTTCACCCACAAACAAAGTCAGAGGTAAAAGTCAGATTTGTGTGATAGGCATGTATGCATACAGTCACACTTAGTGCAGTTGACCAGAGAAAAGAGAACAGACACCCAAAGTGTGTATGCATGCATTATAAACATATTCATTTATAAGCCTGTATGCAGAGTTCTAAAAGCCAATTAAGACTAGCAATTCCAGACAGCTTTGAAATGTGAATGTTGGACTAGTTACAATGATAAAATAACTGACTGAAGAAATTCTCTAGGTCTCTTTTTTCATTCTTTTTTTCCATGAGGAATAGGAGCTGCCAAATGGTGAGTAAGCACAGCTCATCACATAATGAATACTCCCATTGTGTGAGATATTGTTTAATATCCAGATATAAAGAGAGACCTAATAATCAGGAGTAATTATTAAACGTTAACAGCATCAACTCACCTGCACAATGCTAAAGCAAATGAAGCAATCTACAAGAAATTGTAAAAAGTGTTTCTCTTTGCTCTAATTCTTAGATAAAGCTCAAGTTTGTAAAATGAATTTTAATGACAAGGTAGGTATAAGTCCTGGACTATAAAAAGAAAGAATTTCAGATGAATCTTTCAACTGCAATGTAGTTGTTGTAATAATTAGGGCGTCTAGCAAAGAAGGCAAAAGATGACCTAGAACAAACCAGAGTGTATAAATTATAGTTTATTTTTGCAAAGACATATTTTTAAAGTTCTACTGTTAATGATCAAGTTTAATCAGTTTGGATCAGTTTTATAACGTGAAGGAGTTCTGTAGAAGAGAATAAGTGTACTTGCTAAGATGATAATACAGATTGATAATAGTGGGACAGTGAAAACATGTATACTGGATAAAACCCATATTTGATTTGTTTAAGGGTCAAGAAGTTCTTAGAAACAGCATGGATTTTGATTTTCAAGTAAAGTTGATAAAGGATATAATCT